>NC_082662.1:23825740-24136203 GCF_025265405.1 Mesoplodon densirostris | reverse complement strand
ACTCAAGGGGTCTGTTGCGGGGTTCTGTCATGGGCCTGGTCAAGGAGGATGCTGGCGGGGGGAAGGGGGGGGACCACGACGTGTAAAAGGAGCAGAAACCCAGGACCGTGAGGGAGACCCCCAGCTCTGCCCACTCCCTGCTCTCCGTTCTGGGGTCTGACCACATTCCTGACCTTGGATCTGGGGGGCCACCCCAGGTCCTGGATCCCCCTCTGGGTGTAAGTTAGCTTGAGTGAGTTTCTGATTCCTGCCACCAAGAGAACGTCATTGCCTATGACTGCACACCCTTCTTTCAAGGCCCCATTCGTCTGTGGCCCCCTCCGTGGAGCCCATCCCGACCTTCCCCGTGGTGGGCATCTCCCGCCACCTCTGAGCCCAGCACCTTGAACCTCCCTGTGATCCTCCCATTCTACAGTGATGTTTGTCCTTGTATCACGTCATTCCCGCTGGACTGTCTCTTCCCAGGGAGTTGCGAATCCTGTTTCCTGATTCAAACCCCCAAACCCCAGGCCCTGGTGCAGGCCATACATACAGCAGGTGCTCAGTGCCAGTTTATTGAGCCAAGAGCTAATCAGAGTAGAGGTGACTTCACTGGATGCTGCCCCCGTGCCAGGCGTTTGCACTTCCTGCCTCCATCGGCCCGTTTAATCCTCATGAGGAGCCAGACGTCCTAGGTTCAAGTCTCAGCCCTGCCGCTAACTAGCTGTGTGACCTGAGCAAGTTGTTGAACCTCCGTGTGCTTCGGTTTCTCATCTGTAAAGTGGGGGTAATCATGGTTCCTCCCTCATGAGGTTGCTGTGAGGATTCAATGAGTTAACACAGGGAAGGTGCTTAGACTTGTACCTGGCACCAATAGGAGCTGTGCAAACATCAGCTATTTTGAGGCTGACGCAGATAAGGCGGCCTGAGGTCTAAGGTTACTGAATACACAACAGCACAGACCCTGCTTGGGAGAACGTGGAGATGCTGGGCCCACCGCTCACTGCCACTGGCACCACAGCGAGGTCCACCTACAAGGCTGGTGGCCTGTGGGGCAGGCTGTTCTGAACAGTGGCCCACACGTGCTAATAAAGATCTATGGAGGGGGCTTCCCTGGTGGCACAGTGGTTGAGAGTCTGCCTGCCAATGCAGGGGACACGGGTTCGTGCCCCAGTCCGGGAAGATCCCACATGCCGCGGAGCGGCTGGGCCTGTAAGCCATGGCCGTTGAGCCTGCGCGTCTGGAGCCTGTGCTCCGCAACGGGAGAGGCCACAGCAGTGAGAGGCCCGCATACCACACACACAAAAAAAGATCTACGGAGGAAGTGTGCACAGATAAGCCTAAGGGTGCTGCTAAAGCCGCGAGCAGAGGTTGACCTGAGAGAACAAGGTGGGTGGTCTGGGCAGAGCTGCGGTCAGAAGGGAATGTTCACCAAGAGGCACTGGAGCAGCCAGAGCAGTTGGTAAAAATGCAGAAATGTGCCTTTACTGGCTGGTGTCCGTTGCCATCCTGAGCCCCGTGTGCCCCATCCCCTCTCCCTCACACCTCCTCACCCTCCAGTAACTAAATAGTTACCATGCAGCCCAGAAGGGGGCCTCTGGGGCCCTGCCCAGCTCTGGCAGCCTCCAACCCTATTGGTCAGTGCCTTGGGTCTAGTGGTTGGTAAGTATTTTCAATCTCTCCCCGATCAAGAGACTATTTTTGCCGGCTTGAAACCTACTCCCTCTTTCTCTAGAGTAGCACCTCCTCCATTTTTCTTTGGGCACCCACTGCCACCACTTCCTAGGTCCTTGGTGGTTTGGGTTCCAGGAGATGAGCACATAATGTCAGCCTGGCCAATTAGTAATTAGAAATACTGCACATAACCTCTGGCCATAGCAGTTAGTTTAGGGATGGGCATATACCTCAGGACTGACTAATGAAATTCTATCCTGAGACTTTTTTGGAATTACTGAGCGAGTGAAGGTCTCCCTTCTGCTGGAACCTCTGGGGGCCTCCAGGAAGAGAGGGGTTGTGTGGTAGGGAAGCAAAAAAGGAGAAAAATGAGAGTCAACTTACAGGGAGAGATGGATTCCTGAAGACCTCATCTGATCACCTGGATCCAGCCATACCTGAAATTCCCCTGGACGTTTCATTTAATAAGCTTATAGTTCCTCTTCTGCTTTTCTTTCCCTTATAATCAAAAGGGTCCTGACTGATGCAGTTATTATCCCCATGAAATATTGTCCCTGGGAAGTAACTTATCTACACTCGTGCGCCTGGTCACATACAGAGATTCAAATCCAAAGCCAGCTGTCTCTAGTGGTGATGGTCTTTGAAGAAAGCTTTAATAGTTGGGCTGAGGGAAGCAAAGTAACAGGCCCTGCTCAAGATGCAATTTGCTGAGTCTGAAATCACTCAGCAAGGCAATCTGATTTGAGGAGGCCTATTTTGCCGGCAATCTCCACAATTTCCTGGAATCCTCACCACTCACCTCCCAGGGCCAGACTGTCCACGGACCATGACAGTTCTGTTATCAGGCTTGGCAGGACACAAGCTGTTGCTGTGACTGCCAATCCAAATAGGTGGTGAGGTACAGTGGAAGGTAATTTTCCTCTCTCTCACTTCCTGGGGAGCAGCTTCCCTGCTGCCATCAGGACGGCCTGATGCAGCGGGTGGGGAGAATCTCCAGGAAGCCACAGGCTCAAATGAACCTTGACAGGTAATCATTCCCCAGAGCAGCAGGTGAGTAGTGATTAGTGCTCCCAGGGAGAGAGAGAGGTGGCCGTGCCTCCACCAGTTCCCTAGGACTCCAGCCTGGAAGTTGCTGGAACGAGTGCAGGTGAGGGGAGGCTCCAGGTGCTATGGGATCATCTTCCTGTGACAGCCCAGGATGTACCACCAAAAGGCCCTTCTAGACTGGTCTCTGTTCGGGGATTCAGGGTTAAAGTCAAGGTGAAGCCGAGACCACGATCCCCGAACAGTCCCACATCTGTGTCTCCTTCTATACGGTGACCCCCTTGAAGGTGGGGAGGCTCTCATCCCACTGTTGGCTCCTGAAGGCCCAGCACAGTCCTAGCTCCTAGGAAAGCTTTGTTACGTATTTGTTGACTGATTGAATAAATGGAAAAATAAATGAACTAAGAGGCCCTCATTCCACAGGTGGGGAAACTGAGACCTACAGAGAACTCACAGCTCATTTGCAGCTACCACCAGCTATAACACAAATGGGTGGGGGACCTTATGCCCCGCTTGGCCCAGGACAGCCCAGTATATGCCTACTGCCCTGGTGTAATAATTAATAGTGCTTCTTCTCTCGCTCTCAATAGTTTCCTCATTTGGATAATTTTTCAGGGTCACTGACAGGGTGGTGTCTCTAGAGAGGGAAGGGAACCGGCATCACCAAAAACTACCTGAGGCTCAGCTTCCTTCTTTTAATCCTCACAACCACCCCCCATTCTCGATGGCTTTCCCACACCTTGAGCTTTCAGGTGTTCATAGATGCTCCATGACAGAGGTGTTCCATGGCCAAGTACGTTTTGGAAAGGCTGAACTAAACAACCGTAAACTGACTTCCTCACCGTAGTGTTTCTCAGCGCCCCTCCTATGCTAATACAAGCATCAGGAAGAAAGAAAAGACACTCCAACACCACAACTCCAGAAAGGAGTTGGTGTGGGACAAATCTTTATGCTAGTTCCCTTTAGTTTATGTCTTCATCCAGACAGGCGATTTGCTGTGCCTCAGAATGTTATTGAGTTAACAGGAAAGGGGGAAAAAATGCACAGGCATTTTATGGGGCTAAAGAGAAGCTCAGAATAAATGGCTTTTCGCTCTGTCAAGCAAAGCAAGAGTTTTTGATTATGCAGACTTGAGCCCTAAGCTGGGGCGCAGGTGGAGGTGGAAAAAGGAGAACAGGCATGGGAGGGACATGGATAAAACTGAGAAGAGAAAGGAAACCAGGAGAAGCAGTGATCAGGAGATCCTAAGCCCGGGGCAACCTGTAGACCTCTTTGGAAATGCCCTGGACTTTGCAGAGAGCCTGAGCTGTGGTTCAAGCCAGTTTACAAGACATTAAAGGAAAGGTGGCACCAGTAATCTGGAGGACTGTGGGCAACCCAGCTGAGCCATCTGAGGCCGGGGTGTTCTGTGATTCTGAGTCTCAGTGTTACAATGGTAGGTTGGACTTTTGTTTCCCATCTTTTACTCCCTGCCTCTGCCACGTGGATTTGTAAAGCCCTAGAACAGGCAAGCTCACGATCTTGGCTTGGCCGTATGACTTGTTTTGGTCAATGGAATGTGGGTGCAAGTGACCCTGGAATTTCCAAACTGAAGCCTTACAAAGTAAGGGAGCCCTTGGGAGTCAGAGTGTGGGAGAAAAGCACAGGGAAGTGGGGAGCTTGAGAAAGCCATCCAATAATGCTGTGTATGAAGTCCTGGACACAAGCTGGGCATGTATGTAACTGACCCAAAACAATATACTAAAGGCTTGAAGAACTGAATTACAATGTAGTGTGCCCTTGGGGGAGGGGAGGCACACACTTGGGGAAAAATCAGATAGTATTACAGTCTTTGAAAACTCAACTGAAATTGAAACTGCCAGCCAAAGAAGATGGGTGAGGATTTGTGGCCTGCACCCTCCTAATCTAACTTCCTTCTTTTAAAGAAAAATCAAAGTTCTTCACAAAATTTTTTTAAAAACCAAAGTTTCAAAATGTCCAGGATATACTCCAAAATTACTCAATATTCAAAGAATCAGAAAATCTCAACAACTTGTAGGGGAAAAGACTATCAATAGGAGCCCATTCTGAAATGATAATCATGTTGAAATTATCAGACAAAGTTTTTTAAAGCAGCTATGATAACGATGTTCCATGAAATCAGGGAAGATACTCTTAAATGGAAAGATAGAAATTCTCAGCAAAGAAATAGAAGCTTAAAAAAGAATGAAACGATACTATTCAGCCTTAAGAAGAGAAGAAAATTCCGACATATACTACAATGCAGAGAAACCTTGAGGACATTATGCTAAGTGAAATAAACCAGCCACAAAAGACAAATTCTGGATGATTCCACTAATACAAGGTGCTTGGCATAGTCGCTAGCATAGAGACAGAAAGTAGAATGGTGGTTGCCGGGCCTGGGGGTCAGAATGAGGAGTTTCTATGTAATGAGTATAGAGTTTTACACGATGAAAAGAGTTATGAAGATGGATGGTAGTGATGGTTGCACAACATTATGAATGTATTTAATACCACTGAACTATACATTTTAAAATGGTTAAGGTGGTAAATTTTATGTCACGTGTACTTTACCACAATTTTAAAAATGGAAAAAAAATAAACAAATGGAATTTTAGATCTGAAAAAAGCAATAACTGAACTTTAAAATTTCATTGGATGGGCTCCATAAAGCAATGGATATAACAGAGGAATGAGTCAGTTAGCCTGAGGACAGATTAATAAAAGTTATCCAATGTAAACAACAGATGGGGGGATAGAAGAATGAAAAAATAATGAACAGAGCCTCAGGAAACTGTGAGGCAATATCAGAAGGTCTAACATTTGTGTCTTTGAAGTCTTTCCAGAAGGAGAGAAGAAAGAGATCAGTGCAGAAAAAGTATTTGAAGAAACAATGGATATAAACTTCTCAAATTTGTAGAAAGACATTATTTTATGAATTCAAGAAGTTCAGCAAACCCAAAATGGATATACTCAAAGAAAATCATGCCTTGTTATGTCATAATCAAGTTACTGAAGACCAAAGACAAAAAAAAGAAAAACTTGAAAGCAACCATAGAAAAACAACACTTTGCATATAGGAGAAAAATACATACAAATGACTATGGATTTCTAACTAGAATTCATAGAGCCAGAAGACAGTGGAACATTCTTTTTTTTTTAATTTAATTTAATTTATTTTTTTATACAGCAGGTTCTTATTAGCTATCCATTTTATACATATTTGGAACATTCTTAAAGTATTAAAAGAAAACTACTGTCAACCCAGTATTCTATAGCTACTAAAAAATATCCTTCAGGAATGAAGGCAAAATAAAAACATTCTCAGATGAAAGAAAATTAAGAGAATTTGTCACCAGCAGACCTTCTCTGAAATAAATGCTAAAGGGAGTTCAGATAGAAAGGAAATGGTACCAGTGAAAAACTCGGAACTTCAGAAATGAAGCTAGAGTAACAGAATTGGTAAACACCTGGGTAACAATAATAGACTATTTTTCTCCCTTTAGTACTTTAAAATATGTATGATAGTTGAAAACAAAAATTATAACATGATCTGGTAGTATATACATGTAAGACTTATGACAACTGTAATACAAAGGTTGGAGAGTAAAAGAAATAATGGATTGTAACATTTCTAAATTTCACTCGAAGTGGTAAAATACTAATTTTAAGTAGCCTGTTCAGTATGTATATTGTATGTTAAGTGTGTATATTGTTATCCCTAGAGAACCACCAAAAAAAATCTGTACAAAGAGATATAATAAAAACACCAAGATATTAATTTAAATGGAGCAATAAAAATATTCAGATAGGGCTTCCCTGGTGGCGCAGTGGTTGAGAGTCTGCCTGCCGATGCGGGGGACATGGCTTCGTGCCCCGGTCCGGGAGAGTCCCATGTGCCGCGGAGCGGCTGGGCCCGTGAGCCCTGGCCGCTGAGCCTGCACGTCCAGAGCCTGTGCTCTGCAACGGGAGAGGCCACAACAGTGAGAGGCCCACGTACCGCCAAAAAAAAAAAACAAAAAAAAACCAAAGACCATATAAGAAAAGAAAACTAAAGATTAATATTCCTTTGTGAATATAGATGCAAAAATCCTCGATAAAATATTAGCATGTCGAATCTAAGAATATATAATAAGAATAATACATCATGGCCAATTTTGTTTATTCCAGGAATGAAGATGACTGAAATTTAAGAATCGATCCATGTTATCCACCATGTCAACAGACTACAGAAGAAAAAATATACATACACGTACATATATATACACATATACATATATATATATATGATCATATTAACAGATGCAGAAGACATTTTGACATTTAACAATATATGCTCATGATTTTTTAAAAGTCTCTGAACAAACAAGGAATAAAAATGAATTTCCCTAACCTGGTAAAGGGCATCTACAGAAAATTTACAGCTAACATCATACTTAAAAAAAAATTTTTTTTTTAATTGAGGTACAGTTGATTTACAATGTCATGTTAGTTTCAGGTGTACAGCACAGTGATTCCGATATATATATATATATATCTTCTTTTTTAGATTCTTTTCCCTTATACGTTATTACAAAATATTGCATATAGTTCCCTGCGCTATAAAATAGGTCCTTGTTGGTTATCTATTTTATATATAGTAGTATGTATATGTTAATCCCAACCTCCTAATTTATCCCTGCCCCCTCCTTTCCCCTTTGGTAACCAGAAGTTTGTTTTCTATATCTGTGAGTTAAATGTTTTGATGTCATTAAAATTATTAAAGTAAGAAAACTGGAAAAAAATTAATGCATCTCTATTTACATTTGGGGGGAAATGTAAATATGTATTTACATTTAGGGGGAAAACATGGAAGAATAGACTAGAGCAATGGCTGGCAAAGGATGTCCTGAAGGCTACATCTGGCCTGCCATGTGTTTTTATATGAGCCACAAGCTGTGAATGGTTTTTATATTTTTAAATAGTAAGGGTAAATCAAAAGAAGAATAATATTTCATAATATATAGAATTATATGAAATTCAAATTTCAATGTCAATAAATAAAGTTTTATTGGAACCCAGCTATGCCTATTCATTTATGTATTGTCCACGTCGGCTTTTGCACTATAATGGCAAGGTAGAGCAGTTAACATCATACTTGATAGTGAAACATGGAAGGCATTTCTGCTAAGATAGGGAACAAGACAAGAATGTCAGCTCTCACTATTCTTATTCATCTTTGTACTAAAAGTCCTAGGCAGTCTAATAAGGGGAAAAAGACATACAGATTGAATGATTTCACAATATATGTATACATATATCAAAACTTCAAGTAGCACACTTTAAAATACACACATTTTGTCAGTTATACCTCAATAAAGCTGAAAAAATAAGTAATACTGTCCCTATTCACAGGTAACATGACTGTCCATGTAGAAAATCCCAAGGAATCTATTTTTTAAAATTTCCTAGAACTAAGAAGTTCTAGCAAGGCCATAGTATACAAAGTTAACATATGAAAATCTCTATGTACTACAATGAACTAGAAATCAAAAATTTTAAAACAATACCATTTACAATAGCTAGAAATCAGAAATTTTAAAACAATACCATTTACAATAGCTCCAAAAAATTAGAAATACTTAGGTATAAATGTAACAAAATATGTACAGGATCTATATGCTGAAAACTACCAAAAAAAAAAAAACTGATGAAAGAAACCAAAGACCTAAATAAATGGAGAGACATATCACATTCATGGACTGGAAGACTCACTACTGTTAATATGTCAATTCTCCCCAAATTATTCTATAGATTTTACATAACCACAATCAGAAGTTTAATAAAATATTTTGTCAGATATAGACAAGCTAATTCCAAAATTTATATGAAAAGACAAAGGAACTGAGTCCAAACAATTTTGTAAAATAAGAACAAAATTCTTAAGACTCAACTGTCCCAACTTTAAGACTTACTATAAAGTTATAGTAATTAAGACAGGGTGATATTAGTGAGAGGATAAACATATAGATGAGCAGGATGGAACAGAGGCCCCAAAAATGACCCACAAGAATATGGTCAATTGATGTTTGACAAAGGTGCAGAGGCAATTCAATAGATAAGAGATCATCTTTTTAACAAGTGATGGTGGAATCTGCAAAAAAACTGAACCTCGAAACACACCTCACACTTTACACAAAAATTAATTCAAAATGGATCATAGACTTAAATATAAAATGTAAACCTATAAACTTTAGAAAAAAACATAGGAGAAAATCCTTGTGAACCTGAGTTAGGCAGAGCTCTTAGATGTGACATCAAAAATATGATCCATCAAAGAAAAAATGGATAAATTGGACTTCATCAAAATTTAAAACTTACTCTGTGAAAGACACTGGTAATAGAAAGAAAAGACAAGGGACAGATTAGAGGAAAATATTACAAATCACATATCCAGCAAAGAACTTGTGTTCAGAATCTATAAAGAACTCTCAAAACACAATATAAAAATGAACAACCCATTGAAAAAATAGACAAGAGATTTGAAGACAAAAGATTTTTCACCAAAGAAGGCATTTGAATGGAAAATAAGCACATGAAAAGACGTTCAACATCACTAGCCATTAGGGAAACATGAAATAAAACCATAATAAGATACCACCAGGGGTTCCCTGGTGGCACAGTGGTTGGGAGTCCGCCTGCCGATGCAGGGGACACGGGTTCGTGCCCTGGTCCGGGAAGATCCCACATGCCGCGGAGCGGTTGGGCCCGTGAGCCATGGCCACTGAGCCTGCGCGTCCGGAGCCTGTGCTCTGCAATGGGAGAGGCCACAACAGTGAGAGGCCTGCGTACGGCCAAAAAAAAAAAAAAAAACCACCACATATCTACTAGAATGGCTATTAATTTATTTTAAATTGGCAATACTTAGTGCTGACAAGGATGTCAGCACTTCTCAATGCAGTGCTGGTCAGCACGCAAAATGGTTCAGTCCTTTTGGGAAACAGTTTTGCAGTTTCTTATGATGTTGAGCATGCACTTACCACATGACCCAGCCATACTGTTACTATGTATTTGCACGAAAGAAACAAAAACTTATCTTTACACAAAAGCCTATATATGAATGTTTAGAGCAGTGTTATTTACCATTGCCCCAAATTGAGAACAACCCAAATGTTCTTCAACAGGTGAATGAATAAAAAACCCCGGTAGAGTTAGTCCTCCAGATCCCTGGGCTCCGCATCCATGGAGTCAACACAGATCAAAAATACTAGGAAAAAAATTTTTCTAGAACGTTCCAATAAGCAAAACTTGAATTTGCTGCACACCAGCAAGTTTTTACATAGCATTTACACTGTATTAGATATTATAAGTAATCTAGAGATGAGAAAGTATATGGGAGGATGTACTTAGGTTCTAGGAAAATACTACACCATTTTATGTAAGGGACTTGAGCATCCTCAGATTTTGGTATCCACAGGGATCCTGGACCAATCCTCCTCAGATACCAAGGGAAGCCTTTACATCCATTCAGTGGAACACTACTCAGCAGTAAAGAAGGCCGAACTACTGACACACACAACATGGATAGATGTCAAAATAATTATGCCAAGTGGAAGAAGCCAGACTCAAAAGGCTACATGCTGTGTGTTTCCATTTGTATGACATTCTGGAAAAGGCAAAACTATAGGCATGAGGAACAGAGCAGGGGTTGCCAGGCTTAGAGGTGGGGAAATAGTGTGACCACAGAGGGGCACACAAGGGAATTTGGAGGTGATGGACTGTTCTGTGTCCTGATAGTGCTGGTTGTGACACTAATCCATGAATGTGTTAAAACTCAGCGACCTGTACACCACCAAAGGGTGGATTTTACTGTTCATTGTAAACTTTTTTAAGTGTTTAAGACAAAGTATTTGAAAAAGAGTCGAATGTTCCTGCTCACCCCTCCTTTGCTCTCTTCATTCGTCACGGAAGAGCCTGACCAGGGAAGCTGGCTCAAGAAGGACCTGAGGACAGACCGGAGCCCACCTACACCCTGAAGAAGAGCCCTCTCACCTGCCGTGAGCAAGAAAATACGTTTGCTATTGTAACCCATTGAGATTTCCAGATGACTAATTACGTAGCAAAAAACTGACTAATACAGTTATACAAACTGATCTGATCATAGAAAACACCTGCTGGCATCTCTCAGCACTCTGTGTCCCTCGGGACCTCCTGCTCTGGGAAGGGTAGACTATTCTTGTAATCAGAATGTCTCAGAGCAAGAAATAAAGGGGCCACAGTAACATCAGACAACTGCCCTGCACCTACCCGAGGACCATAGAACCTCGCTTCCCTCTTGGATCTCCCCTGTTAGCTCTGAGCATCCACGGTGGGCGGGGACACAGGCTTAGGGCTCCAATCACCCTCATCGTCCCCTCTGCCCTCCTCCTGGACTGCTGACCCCTGCAGGCCCTCGGTGGGCACCCCGACTTCTGCCACCAGTGCTGGTGTCTCCGGGAGCCTGCGCCTCTGCTGAGGGCTGAGGTCTCTCCCTGCTCCAATAGGCAGTGGCCCCAGAAGGCCCAGGAGGTGCTGGGCGGGTGGCCTGCTCTGGGGAGAATGCCCCATCTCTTGTCTCTGGATGGTACCTGGTCCCTGAGCCGCACTGCTCAGAAGCTGAGGCTCACACAGCGTGTCATGAATACAGCCATGCTCTGGCCTTTACCTTTCTCCCCATGGAATTGGAGAACTGTCCCTGTGGCCAGAAGGAGAAAGAGCACGATGCAGGCAGCTGCTTCTCCCCTCCCTCCACACCAACCATCGCTTCCCTCTTTACCCACAGGCACCTGCCTCCAGAAATAAATTCTTCTCTTCTCCTTTAATCTAATGTATTTGAAGAATGAAGAAAAGATATTTATGGAAGGGATGATGCCTAAGTCTACCTGCCAGGAGAACATGGGCCCCAGTTCCGATTCATCCAAAGCATCTCTGCCCATTTAACAGATGAAGAAACTGAGGCCCAGGGAGGCAACACAAGTTGCCCAAGGTTGCACACCTGCTAAGGGGTAATGATGGAGATGAGCCCACAGCCCTGTGCTTCCAAAGATCTTTTCCATGTAGAAGGTTCAGGGGGTGAGGTTGGGGGTTGGGGGGTCAGAGGCGAATGAGTCAGGGGCGAGTGGAAAGTCCTTTGAACTCATGTTTATCTGTAAAATTCATGTGACTCCAGATAGATGTATCTATCTTGGTTTTAATAAAAAGTGTTTCATGTTTGCCCTGGAGGGTAGTATAGGGTTTTATCTCTTTATTAATGTCCCTCTGTCATGGAGCAGATCCCCAGGGCTGAGCCTGCCCTGGGTTGAGAATTCCAGAGGTACACACCCAGCTGTCTCTGGGGATGGGGGGAGAATGTGCCAGGGGTGGGGGTGAGCCTGACTGACCTGCTATTAGAGGCTCAGGAGAATTAGGCTAAGGGGGAAGGGGGAGTGTCTCGGTGTCATCTGCCAGCACCAGGGCCAGAAACCAGGGACTTCAACCTGGAAAACTAATGAACTGTTCTGGACACTGATGTCTCCATTTTAGAGATGGGGAAATTGAGGCCCAGTGAGGGAAGGCGACCTGCACAAAATCACCCAGAGAAGTGGGAGCTGAATCCAGGCCAGAATCAGGTCTCCTCAAGCCCACTCCGTGGAGTCCAGAGTGTGGAGGCCGCCCTCCCGCGTGCCCCAGGCCCTGCAGTGGTCCCTGTTGGCCTCACTGGTGCTGGTGCTGACCGGAGGTGGGCTCTGTCCTCCAGGAGGTCACAGGTCAGGGGTGGGAGGGAGGGGAGTAGGCCACCTCCCCAGGTCCTGTGCAGGCACCTCCCAGCTGTGTGACCTTGGGCAGTGACAGCCTCTCTGAGCCTGGGTCTCCTCAGCTCTGAAACAGGGACAGTGATGGCTGTGTACCGAGTGACATGAGATAAGGGGCGCTGACAAGGGCCCAGCAGAGTGACCGCTCTGCACAGGTCACCTGTTATTTTCCTTATGATTTTGACACTTGTCATCACAGTCACTCACTCCTACAGGCAGATTCAGGCTGAGGGAGGGTCTGGACAGCGCTTCAGAGCCAGACAAGGCTTTGTCTGGTTGGGGTCCGGGAGGGTTTTAAGGAGACTGCACCTGAGCCAGGCAGGGAGCACACTGGGTAGGGAATGAAATCTCAGTGCCAAGGGCAGAAGAGCCCAGCAGGCAGGGAAAGCCCTGCTTTCAGCCTGGAAGCGGGGGGAGGGGACACATCCAGGGAACAGAAGAAGATGCCAGTGTGACCTGATGTGGGTCCAGGGCTTGTCACATGCAAACCACGATCTCCACTGCTCAGAGCAGCTGCATGAGGCAAGTGTCACACTGGGGCTCAGGGCAGGCTACCCCCAAATATGCCAAAGTGGCATATTCATTAGTGTGAATTAAAGCTCCTTGAGGAACAGGCAGTGCAAGAACACTCTGACCCTCCTCTTTGTCTCCTGAAGGCAGAAAATAAATCTGCCGTGTGAAGGGTGCCCTCCCTGTACCAGGAGGTAGAGAGGCATCCTTATCGCCAGAGATCGGAAATTTGGGGCCAAGAAGGCTGTGTAAACAAACTGTGCTTAGATAATTCACTAATTAGTACCCAAGCCCAAGTTTCTTTGTCTTGTCAGTTCTTCACAAATACATTGTTTCTATGTCTAAAAGGTATAAAGCTGCCTGCTTTGGTCATTGCTATGAGTCTCACATTTCTATAAACTCCCGTACGCACAAAATTAAAATGTGATTTTCTCCTGTGAATCTGTCTCATGTCAATCTAACGACTAGACCAGCCAGAAGAACCTAGAAGGGTAGAGGAGCATTTTTTTCCTCCCCAACATTTGGTGTAGTCAGCAGGATAAATTTTCCTGGCTAGATGCTGAGAGATCCTGGGACCTCTGACAAGTACAGGCAGAAGGTTGGAACTCTTACCATGTCAGCCTCCTGGATCTCTGCCTACAGGGTCTGTTGCAAGCAGGAGTGGTGATAGTCCTTTTCTTTTTCTAAATTTTGATTATCAGGAGAAAATATTTGTGGAACTAGTTCCTTGTGACATAGCGACTTGGTAACAAGGACTCTTGATTTTTCTTGATCCTTTTCTTCCCAGAGATGGTTACTGTTTTTCTTTGTCTTTGTTGGGCCATTTGTCATCAGGAGGAAAAACCACAGGGCAGAACACAGGCATAGACCCTACAAGCTACTCACAGACGGGTAAGCTCCCAGTTCTCATCAGACCAGAGTTTGTTTAGACAAACTTTTCTGTTTTTCTAAAACATCCCCCATGTAAAAACTGGATGAGGTTTTTCCTTTCTTCTTGTTTCATTTCCTGAGAACTTGCTCTGTGGCCAATGAGAATATTTTCTCTGGTCTCTGCCATCCAAATAGACTGAGATTTCAAGACAGGAAGTCACAAGCAGCACTCCATTTGTCCAGCTGTTCCAGCTGGCAGGGGGGTTTGTCATGAGGGGTCCCAGTCCCCCCAGGAACCTTTGTCATCTCAATTTTCATTACGTTGTTAGTGTTGGAAAAATCGCATTCCAGTAGCACTTGCCTGGTGTCACAGATTAGCAAGTTGGTAACTGGAGGTGTCTCGTGTTCCCATGAGAGACAAGAGACACCATTTTCACTACACCATCCTCACACCTGTGTAATGAGGACCTTTGCTTTCTTAGACTATCTTTGAGAGTGAACTTTCTGGATCTTTTGAGGGCTGGACTCTCTTATGGGACACCCTTTGCATCCTTCCTTAACCTAAAAAGGCTTGTTGGTTTGAGTTGCTAACAAGATTCTATTGGTCAATGGCCAGACAATGGATCCTTTAAATTGAAAATTTAAATTGAAAAAAAAAATTTAGACAACTGTCTTATCTGTACCTATGGAAAGACAAAATTAAAAAGTATAATGAGGCTTCCCTGGTGGCGCAGTGGTTGAGAGTCCGCCTGCCGATGTAGGGGACATGGGTTCGTGCCCCGGTCCGGGAGGATCCCACATGCCACGGAGCGGCTGGGCCCGTGAGCCATGGCCGCTGAGCCTGCGCATCCGGAGCCTGTGCTCTGCAACGGGAGAGGCCACAACAGTGAGAGGCCCGTGTACCGAAAAAAAAAAAAAAAAAGTATAATGACCAAAATATATATATAGTGGCTAGCCTTAAGGACTCCCTAACAAGATGAAAGAAGAGGAATTAAATTAAAACAAAATTAAAGTCCACATCCAACATAAATTCCCCTTCTCAAACTCCAGCCCCATCTCCTTAGCTCTTAACTCCCAAAACTCCACCTTCCCCAGAAAATCCCTTAAACACCCAGCTGTTTGTTTTAACTTCCCTTTCCCTACAAGATTTACAAAGAGCACTCCAGCCTACTCTCTAGGCCTAGAGTATACAGGTTACCCATGTAAATGCTAAAATCCAAGAAAATTTTAACAGAAGCATCCAGAACAAACAAAAATGTTTGTTTTGCTGGGCTCTATAATCAGGCTTTGCCAGCTTCAGACTTTCCTATGCAATGTTCTTTGCAGGTATAATCCTAGAACCTCACCCAAAAAATTCATGTCCCCTGGGCCACAGAATTTAGAAATCCTTTTATTTCCATCTTAGTTGGAAATTTTCTCCCTGATATAAAAAGGAAAATTAAAATAGTGTGGTGGAATGGGCACACCAACTTCTAAGCATTATAATGGAAATGGCTACCCAATTCTTTGAAGATAACCTAAATGAATGCAAATGAAAATAAAGAGTTAAAATCAACAATTCTTAATTTACAACTTGACTCTAGAAAAACAAAAGTATAACTCTGAAAACAACTCAAAATCCACTCAGACCTTTTCCTGTTTGCCTTCAGACATTTGCAGATATTGTGAAAATCAGGACATTGAAAGTACAATTGTCCTTCACCTAAGAAAAAAAAAGGAAATTTTTAATAATAATTACCTTAGGCTAATAATAATAGGCAAATATACTCCAAAACTCCTAGGGAAAAAAACTTGCATTCTTTCTCTGTCCCTTGAAGTTATACATCTTATCCTGTCTTTGAAATGTGAACACAGCCCACAGTTGCCTGAGACTAAAGGGAAGAAAAATAAAAGAGAAAGAAATCTTTTTAAAATACAAACTGCAAAAAAGCTCTCTTGCCAAACTCTAGACCACAGCCTCCTTAAGATTACTTCCAGAGACAAATACAATTCTTAAAAGTCTTCTCCACAAATAGTAAAAGCCTTTAACCATCTAAGCAAGTAAACTTAATTTATTCCAACTTGTTGACTGAAAAAAAAAATGCACAACCTAAAAACTGAGAGTTATGTTTTATTCAGCAGACAAAACTGAAGACTTAAGCCCAGGACACAACATCTCAGATCACTCTGAGAGGCTGCTCTGAAGAGGCAAGGGGGGAGGGCCAGGATATATAGGAGTTTTTGCAACAAAGACCAGGTAGTGAGAACATCAAAAGATTACTGTTAATTAAAGAAAACCAGATGTCTCAAGTTAAGGAATTTAGCATTTTTCTATGTATGGGAAAATGCAAAGTCTGGGCTCATTGAAATCATTCCTTTGCTCTGCACCTCACCTCTCTGGGGCTGGTATCCGGTGCTTTCCCATCCTGAGTCCCCTCAGAGTGCACCACTGGGGGTGGCTGCAGTGGCTGACTGCTAGATGGGGGGCAAATCCTGCCTCCACCCTGAGATCCTTCAGTGCTCACCAACGGGCAGCAGTAATGTGATGGCTTGATGGCTGCAACTCCTTTGTTTACTAATATGGCAGGTGGCATTTTTAGTTCACAAACTGTTATTTATAAACTGGTGAGTTTCATATTGTTTTAGAACAGAAGCTATAAGATCTCTGTATGTACGTATGTATGTATGTATGTACATCATAAATATGGTATTTTTCTACCTTTAGATGGAATTGCCAACATTAATTTGTAAAAGAGCTCTACTTAACTGACTTAAAAATAAGCACTCATATAAATTCAGTATTTGTAAACTGTCAGAAATATAGAAACTAACCCACATGCTTTCAAGTTCACGTGATCTGAGAAAAATCTTTGGTAAATAAAAACTTGTTTAAATGTGTTGATTTAATTCAATACAGACATGTTTTTAGAGTTATCAACATTAAATACTCTTATTCTACCTAGATTTACTAAAAGTCAAATAAGCTTATGTTATCTGTTACAAAATTTGTCATCAGGAAAAACAGTTCAGAATGATGGTTGACTTTGTCTAATGTCTCATGAAGTTTTCATGAATAGTCTAAACATAAATTCTAGGAGCAAAAAAATATATAGAATGATATATATAATTATATACATATATATAATGTAGATGGGATAAGAGTTTATAGTTGAACTTTTTAATGATAATTATGTGTTATGGTATGTATATATCTTCCAAAATCTTTTTGGTAGCTTAAAACTTTAAAGCTTTGCTAAATTAAATGACAGGATTTCACTGAGTGTCTAGGTCATTTCCAAATAAGATAAAATACTGAAACATTAATTGCTAAACAAGTCTAAGTTTACCTACTTTTTTTTTTTTTTTTTTTTTTTTTTGCGGTACGCGGGCCTCTCACTGTTGTGGCCTCTCCCATTGCGGAGCACAGGCTCCAGATGTGCAGGCTCAGCGACCATGGCTCATGGGCCCAGCCCAGCATATGGGACCCTCCCAGACCGGGGCATGAACCCGTATCCCCTGCATCGGCAGGCGGACTCTCAACCACTGCACCACCAGGGAGGCCCCTAAGTTTACCTACTTTTGACACCTTATTACAGAGACTATAGATGTTTGGGTCTATTAATAAACATTAATAAACATGTTTTGTGCCACATTGAAAAAATGTGCTATGAGGAAATATATCTTTCTAGAAATTATTAAATGAATTCATGAATTTGCCAATCTAAAAAATGCTGATGTAACAGTTCACAATTGATTACTTCTTAGTCTTCAATAGAAACTAAAATCTCTAAGGGTTAGGAATTCTAGTTAATATATGTAATTAAAGCTACTAAAGTAATAAGGTTAAAAGGAAATGACTGTATATGAAAAGTAGGATGTGTATTTTCAGTAAAAGAAGGTATGCAGAAAGGAAATACATTTTTACTGAGGAAAATGAATGTAATTTGGTCCTAAAGTAAAATGATTATTCCAGAACAGAAAAAAAGAAAAAGGTAAGACAAAACCTAAATTAACATAGAAAGTTATAGAAGGTTTGTGGAAAAGGAACTTTTATACATGGACAGGACTAGCTAAGATTGGAATGAATGAGTTTTAGTATCAAAAGTAAGCTGGTACAAAATTAGAATTTGTTTTCCTCTCTATTAAAAGGATAA
The DNA here is from genome assembly GCF_025265405.1 of Mesoplodon densirostris. Lineage (NCBI taxonomy): Eukaryota > Metazoa > Chordata > Mammalia > Artiodactyla > Ziphiidae > Mesoplodon > Mesoplodon densirostris. The sequence continues at coordinate 24,118,184 of NC_082662.1, read as the reverse complement.
ATTTTTATTGGACTTTTGATCTATTTTGGTAACAGATTGTGAAAGTTTGTTTACCTTTTAAGTAATATGCCTAGAAAACAAAGATTTTGTGTTTTGTCAAAACAATTTTGTGTTTGTTTTTATCAGGTCTTTACCTAGGAAAACTGAGTCTTCTTAATATTAAAAGAGCTAAGTTTTGTACACAACTGTGTAAACTTTTGTATTTACAGTCAGATACATAATTGAGTGTTATTTCATAATGATTTATAATCCTATTTAGTCAAAAGTCTAAACCTTTTGATATCTTTTTACAAACTTCCCCAAATCAAATTCTAAACCTCAAACTAACTTTGAAACTTTCCAGAAGATCCCTTGAATATTTCAAAAGATTTTTTCTCTCTCCTTATAAAAAGGGGGTTATTAAGCTAATTAGGCTTATTTGATATGTTAAATTACATGGAAAACGTTGTCAAATAAGAAGTAATACAAAGCCCTCTTTATGTTGTGTATATATTGATGTATATTATGTTATAAATATTATATAAAATTTCTAAAATTCTATGTACTAGTATAATGTTATCAGCTATAATTTTATTTATCTTAAAATGTTTTTTGTTACAGAAATAACCAAATTTCCTTGTCAATTCTATTATAATGAACTCTCATCAGATCTTTAATAATGTGCACTTTAAAGTCTTTTATCATTTAAAGATAGTTATTGTTTTACTCAGATGCTTTTACAAATGCTTCCAATAAATGTGTTTCATCTTTGGAAAAATTCATGGAAAGGAATCTAACAAGTAATCTAAAATACAAGTTTCCAATAATTTTCAAATCATGCTGCTGAACTGGGTAAGAATTTACAGAACCCTAATGGAGAAACGGATGGTTTCATAAAATTTCTAATAAAAGATTAAGCAGAACAATAATTAATTATGTGAGACTGAATAAACTGATAGGATGATCATAATTTTTATGACTTTATTTAAAATATTACTCATTCTTTAATCTTTTGTTTTCCAGATATAAGGAAACCTTTCCTCTTAAGCTAACTATGACTTAGAACAATTTGGTAAATTATACTTTTGTAAGCAGAATTGAAACATTTATCTTTTTCTCCCTACCTGATCCCTCCAGAATTCAGAAATTCTCAGTGAGTATTCTTTTTTTTTTCCCACAATATAGTTGTTTGCATAAGTTCAATAAGAATCTTCTCCTTCTAAAAGGACAGAATTGGAAATATTGGTAATATTATCAAGGCTTTGACTAGAATGTCATATTGAGAGAGAGATGCATAGACTCAGATATGACCATATAGCTTTAAGGAGCTAAGATTGACTTTATGGAGCCAATAAATCTCCTTGGAAAAACAGACTGATACCTTGCTTACAGGGTTCCCGGCAGCCAGGTGAGTAAGAAAGATCACTTCTTGGCAGATAAAAGAACCCCAGGATATTTGGGGAACCGCAAGGAGAGAGAAATTCACCCAAATCTATAGGTATTGCTGACGAGTCTGATGGCAAGTTCTTGGCTTGGCTTCCTGGCCTCAAGAGGCATTTAAAAGTTCAGCGGGAGACTCCTCCTTATCAAAAGTTCCAGCAAAGCAGATTTAGAAGAACCTATATCCTGTACTTATGTAAATAATCAAGCCAAGCTTATTAAAACTAGACTTATTTTGCAAACAAATTAGTCTTAATATGGCTATCTTTGGTAAAAATGGGGGTAATTTTAGAGAGAAAATAATATATTATATTATATATTATAATAATTATATATAATATATTATATTTCAGTAATATATCATTGTGGATATCAGATTCTGTTTCTGTTAATTGTCTCTGAGGTTTGTTATCTACTTGTAAACTGGACTGAAAATAAATTCTTCTATTTTCCTCCAATCGTCTGGCAACAACTCTCTAAACTAAAATATTCAATTTTTCTACCACACTTCTGATTCAAAGCCACTGAGAACTAAAACTGCCCTTTTCCTAAAGGGCATGTAAACTAAAGTTGGACAACTTAATGTAACCTAAAGTTGGACAACTTAATGTAAACTTCAGAGAAATCACCACAACAGCTCATGTATGGATAAACTTCACGCCTGTTGCTGTTTGGCCACACAGAAAAATCACTGGAGATGTTCAAACTATGAACCAGGAGAATCTCTCAGATTGCCACTGCCTGCCCTCACTCCATCTAAAGATGCTTCAAGTCTAACATCTAGAAATCTTCTTGACAGGATACCTTCTGAATTCAAAAACTGGTTTATAACTTGTTCCAATAATTAACCATTGTTATTCTTTTGTTTCCATAGAATTAGAAGAATTAGAATACTTCCGTAGAGGTATTAAGTACCTCATTGCTTGTGCAATATAGCATCGGCCTAACTTTGGGAGGCCACCTGTCTCACCACCTCTTGAAATGAGTTTAACTAAACTGACCTATTCTCAGGCCTAGGAAACTGGTTCAGTGAGATATGGAATAAACTGCCACTCAGCTACTAACTTAATTCTTCTCTCCACAGTTACCGGCTCAGCTATTAACATGAAAAACTTCCAGGGAAGTTTCAGAGGAGACAACTGTTGAGGCAGACCACCCCAAAGTGTCATATTCATTAGTGTGAATTAAAGCTTCCTGAGGAACAGCCACTGCAAGAAGAACGCTCTGACCCTCCTCTTTGTCCCCTGAAGGCAGACAATAAATCTCCCGTTGAAAGGTGCTCTCCGTCTACCAGGAGGTAGAGAGGCAGCCTTATTGCCAGAGATCGGGAATTCGGGGCCAAGAAGGCTGTGTAAACAAACTCTGCTTAGGTAATTCACTAATTAATACTCAAGCCCAGGTTTCTTTGTCTTTGTCACAAATTTATTGTTTCTTTGTTTAAAAGATATAAAGGCTGCCTGCCTTGGTCATTTCTTTGAGTCTCATACTTCTCTAAACTCCCGTACGAACAAAATTAAAATTTGATTTTCTCCTGTGAATCTGTCTCATGTCAACTTTTTAATTTTTATTTATTTATTTTTATTTTTGGCTGCATTGGGTCTTTGTTGCTGTGCACGGGCTTTCTCTAGTTGTGGCGAGCGGAGACTACTCTTCATTGCGATGGGCAGGCTTCTTATTGAGGTGGCTTCTTTTGTCGCCAAGCACGGGCTCTAGGTGCGTGGGCTTCAGTAGTTGTGGCTCATGGGCTCAGTAGTTGTGGCACACGAGCTCTAGAGCACAGGCTCAGTAGTTGTGGTGCACCGGCTTAGCTGCTCCACAGCATGTGGGATCTTCCCAGACCAGGGCTTGAACCCATGTCCCCTGCATTGGCAGGTGGATTCTTAACCACTGAGCCACCAGGGAAGTCCTCATGTCAATTTAATGACTAGACCAGCCAGAAGAACCTAGAAAGGTAGAGGAATACTTTTTCCTCCTTAACTGTCACATGTGGGTAAACTGAGGCTCAGAGAGGGGAAGTCCATGTACAAAATTTGAGCTTGAGTGTTTGCCTCCAAGTCTTGGCCCTTTGAACAGAAATCCCAGGCTCTTTCCACTAGCCCAGATATTGCAAGTCGACGGCCTCAGGCAGAATCCTGCTCCCATATGGAATTTGTTTGACACCCACAGTATAATAAAAATCTGAAAATTTCATAGAAAGACACAAGATCTCTGATTTCTCTTGAAAAAACAGGGAATTGAGGCACTGTATTCCAACAGTCCTACATGGCAACAATTACAAAGAGTCAAGCTCATCTTCAAGAGCATCACAGGCTTTGGAGTCAGATGACTTGGTCATCTGACTCAGTCAGTCACCTTGACTGGCTCAGTCACTTACCTTGGGCAAGTGACGTATCCCTTGGGCCCCAATTACATCATCTATATGATGGGTATATCATTGATGTCTACCTAAAGGGTTGTCCTGAGCAATAAATGAGTTTAACACATATAAACCCAGGTGGGCTCACAGGCCAGACTATCATTGTGCTTACTCTGGTTCTCCTCTGATGGGACCTGCCCTCTCCTGCTACCCACAGTTCCTCCCTCTGCCTTTTATCTCCACTGCCTTCACCCTCTCACTCATGTATGTGACCTGCCCACCTGCCCCAGGCCACTAGAGCTTGTGAGCCCTGAGCTCCCAGGGCCACTTCCCAACCCAATGCGAGAAAGATTTAGGCTGAAAAAGGGCAGGACTCAGATATGCGTCAGAGTGTCCAGGCCAGAATGTTCTCGATGTGAGTTCCAAGCTGGATTCTGCACTCAATCTGTGTGTGTGAAACTGCCCGTCTGCATCTGGGGTGCCTTCACCAGCCCATGTATCTATCCACAGGTGGCGTGGAGGCCCCCAGAGCACTGGAATAGAGAGAATGGTCTGAAAGGGGCAGAGAGGCTGGAGGACCCACCAGTATCCTGGGGCAACATCAATGTGACTATGATCACAGGCTCATCCCCTCCCATATCCTCACACCTGGGGCTTCTCCGGGCTCTGCTGCTCTACCCACGTGATGCCTAGGACTTCCCTGAGCTCCCGCCAGGGGCTCCAGGCCAGTGGGGGAAAAGGACCCCTACTCCACCCTCCTGAAAAACATCCGTCACAACCAACAAGATGGTATGAATGGTCCATGGGTACTGTCAGTGGAGTCAAGAAGGGGACCTGGGTGAACTTGGTGGGAGAGAAAACGATTGATTTTCAGATTATCTCCCAATCCATAGTTGTCAAGGAAGAAAAAAGACCTAAACAATCATAAAATTAAATCAAATGACTTTCTGAATGCTGAATCGTTTCTCTCCCGCCCATGGACACATTTCACTCGTCCCTAGGGAGAGGATGATGAACGGGCTCGCCATGTGTATATTCCCCCACTGGTCCCTCTGACCATCCATGCATCTCCGCAGTCAGCAGGGATTGGTAGTGCTCCTACTGTGTGCCCGGCCCTGTGCTTGGTGCCAAGAACCTGGGGACGAATGGGCAAACACCACCCCTTCCTCATGGGTCCACTGACCAGGGGCAACGCCTGGCAGTGAACAGCCACCACAAGTCCAGAAGCACTCCCCATCCTCTTGCGAGTCTTCCCTCCAGAGTCTCCTGCATGAGCCCACCAAGACCACCCTGCTTGAACTGCAGCGCCCCCCCCCAGCTCCTCCAGCCCCACATCCTGCTCTTATCATCTTCAGACATACGGTATAATTTACTTATTCATTGTGTTGATTGTTTATCTGTAATACACACACACACACACACACACACACACACACACACACACACACACACACAGGCTTGTAAGCTCCAGATCAGCAAGGACTTTGTTGTGATTTGGTTTTGATGCATCACCAGCATCTGCAATGGTGCCTGGCATATAGCAGGTGCTCAGGAAATATCTGTGGAATGAATGAATGATCGTTGACCTAGTCACCATTCTCATCAACCATCAGAACAGTGACAGTCCTGGGCCCAGTGCCTGAGCTCAGCCCAGAAGTGGGCGTCCTCTTTCTCAGTTGCCACTGGGGGTCAGTGGTAGAAGGCGTTTGCAGTTCTAGGGGGAAGGAGAGAGCTAGGGAGTCGGTTTTAGGGCTTGGGGTACAACTGGGGGAACCCCTGGTTTGGAGGAGGGGAAGTGAGTTTCAAAGAGCCCACTTGAGGGAGGGGTGGGGGAGCTGAGAACATGCGTGTAACTGATGGTGGTGGTGGCTTCAGGGAGATGCTAGGTCTAAATGAGGGCCAGACAAGGAAAGAGCAGGTGAGGAGCAGGTCTTGGGGTGAGGCCAGGTCAGGGGTGGGGTCCGGAGAGCCAGCAGGAAACACCCTGACCCCTGCGGGGTACTCGCACTCCTTGTGTCAGGATGAGGTAAAGGGCTGCTCCCCAATGCTGCACAGGGGCTCAGGCTCTGGCACGTCCCTTTCTCCCTGTCCCTCTCCCATCCCCTCCTGTCACCTGCCTCACTGGATCCTGGTCTGGGCTTGAGGGTCAGCCAAGGACAGTGGGTGCATCACCTACCTTCAGACTCCCAGACTAGCCTTTGGGAAACCCTTGTCTACCCACCCCATCACACACCCATGGGGAAACTGAGGCCCAGAAAGGGTGAGAAGTACACTGGGTTGCTATACCCACTTTCCCCTTTCCTGCCTCTCAAGAGTGGACAGGCCCCGGACGGGAGGCCAGGAGACCTAGACTCTCTTCCTGCCATCTGTCCCCTGCTCCCTGTGCCACTGGGTGGGCTCACTCAGGAGACTCAGGAGACTCTGGAGGGAAGACTCGCAAGAGGATGGGGAGTGCTTCTGGACTTTCTTTCTTTCTTTTTTTTTTTTTTTTTTCATTACCTACTCAATCCATTTGGTGTATTTCAAAAGGTGCAATACTTTTCTTCATTTATCAATGAAAGAAGTTAGAAATTAACTTCCAAAAAAAATCAGCAAATGGCAAACACATTTCCTTGAGAGTCACAGTCACATTATGCTGCCCAATGGCAGGAGGGTAAGTCATTATGCTGCCTCAATGTCCCCATCTGTAAATCGAGCCCAAGAAGCAATGTCTTCCTTCCTTTGAGCCTGCACAAAGCTGAACGCTCCAACTTCTGCTCACCCTGGACAATAATACATCCCTTGAACTGAACGGAAGCAACCTCCTGTTTCTCCTTTGCTGGAGGGGAGGGGAACTCAGAGTTACTGAGCAGCTCCTACACACCAGGCTCATTCACGTATGTTCTCTTACCTAGTGCTCACCACAGTCCTGGGAAGATTTCCCATTTTACAGAGAGAGAAACTGAGGCTCAGAGATACGACACAACTTACCCAGTTACCCAAATCCAGTGGGTGGCAGAATGGGGATTTGAACCCAGCTCTGTGTAAGGCCAAGCCCACTGTCCTCTCTGCCCCCATAGCCTCTGACCTCCTGTCCCCGCCTCCATCCCTGTTCTGGAGAGATAGTCTGCCTCTCTTCGTAGGTAACCCCCTAACAAAAGTGGAGGAGTTTAGCTTCTCCCTGTCAGGCTCCCGGTGGCTGAGTCAGCCCCTCCCTGTGGTGAGCATTCCCTTCCTCCGATTGGGTCCCCAAGGCTTGCAGCGTCTTTACAAGCAAAACTTAGAAATCTGCTTGCTTTAACTCCACCTCTTCGTCTGAACAACACTGTCCAGGAGCGCCACGTAGGAGACACCAGGGCAGGTCAGGGGTTTCTGGGCCAGTTCTCAGGCCGGGCTCCTGCCAGCTCAGGATGCTTCACTCTGCCCTGCCAGCCAGCGTCCCCCTAATGTGATGAGTGGCCCTGATTTAGAGAGGGAGAGGGAGGGGGCCCCAGCTTGAGAGTTTTAGACCCTGGCTTCAGCAGGATGTTTGCTGGGATAGCATGGGCTGCATGCTAAAAGCATGACCCTAATCACTAGGGAAACACGGCAGATCTGCCTTGATCTTCACCCCTCTGACAGTCACTCCCCTGGCCTCTGCTCTAGCTTGTGGCTGCTGCCCCCAGACTGGACAGTTCTGGAACCAGGAGAGAAGTGGGGCTTGGGTTTGAGGGGCTGTGTGCTGCAGTGGTTACATGCTTGGGCTTGGAGCCAGCTGGACCTGTATTCAAGTCACAGCTGTGCCCCCGCTAGCTGGGTGCTCTCAGATGAAGTATTTATTTTATGCAGTATTTATTTTATATGATACAGTAAACTTTACTTTCTGGCATCCAGTTCTATGAATTTTAGCACATGGGTAAATTTATGTGACTTCCCCCACAGTCAGGATACAAAACAATCCCATAACCCCAATAACATCCTTCACACTAATGCCTCATAGTCACACCCTCTCCCCAACCTAAAACTCTAGCAGCTACTGATCTCTTCCCCATCACTATTGGTTTGTCTTTTCAAGAATGTCATATACATGAAAGCATACACTAATGTTTTGAAACTGGCTTTTCACTCAGCATAATGCCTTTGAGATTCATCCAAGTTGTTACATATATAAATAGTGCATTCCTTTTTATTGTTGAGTAGTATGCCATTGTGTGGATGGACCAATACTTGTTTATCCAGTCAAACAAACATTTGAATTGAAGGACATTTGAGTTGTTCTTCTTTTTGATGATTATGAACAGAGCTGCTGTAAGCATTCACATACAAGAATGGAATTGCTGGACCCTATGATAAGTACATAATTAATGTTTAAGAAACTACCAAAGTGTTTTCCACTACACCATTTTGCATTCCCATTGGCAAATGTGTGAGAGTTGTTCATACATCCTTCCCAGTTGTTCCACATCCTTGTCAACACTTGTTATTGTCAGTATTTTTATTTTAGCCATTCTAATATGTATGTAATGGTATGTCATTGTGGCTTTAATTCTCATTTCCTCAATCGCTAATGGTATAGAACAGCTTCCCACCTGTACATTCCCTTTGAGGTCTATTCAAGTCTTTTGTCCATTTTCTAGCTGTGTATTCTTACTGCTGAGTTTTGTGAGCTTTTTACATATTCTAGATACAAATCTTTTGTTGGCTATGTGATTTCAGATATTTTCTTCCAGTCTGTGGCCCGTCTTTTCATTCTCTTAAGAGTGCTTTTTGCATAGCAATTTTTTTCATTTTGATGAACTATCATTTATCAACTTTTTATTTTGTGGATCATGTTTTGATGATCCACACTTTGCCTAAATCCAAGGCATGAATATTTTCTCCTATGTTTTCTTTTAAGAGTTTCATTGTTCTTTTTACATTTGGATCTATGATCCATCTTGAGTTGATTTTGTATAAAGTGTGACATTTAGATGAAGGTTTACTTTTTGCATATGGATGTCTGCTCATTCCAGCATCATTTATTGAAAAGACTCAGCAAAGTCTTTAACCTCTCTGAGCCTCAGTCTTCCCCTCTGTAGGATGGGGTTGGTAACAATAGCACCTGCTTCACAGGGTTCTCATGTCATAATCATCCCCTGTTCCCTCCTGATTAGTAAAGAAACCAGGTTCTGGACATGTTAGGATTTTTATGTTTTCCACCAACTGTTTACTTCACAGTAAGTCTGTGATGAATAAAAGATGATGTTTACTTACAAGTTCCTGGTATGCAGTAGGTGTGCAGTATATAGGAAATGGTTGCAGCTGGACAGCCTGGGTTCAAATCCCAGCTCTGCTACTCCCTGTCCATGTGGCCTTCGGGAAGCTATGTAATCTCTCTGGGCCTCAGTTTGCTCACCTGCAGAATAGGGATGAGCACAGTAGCACCTATAAAGTGTCTGGGGCAGGACCTGACGCACCGTGCAGATGACATGCTGATAGTCAATTAGAGCTTCCTGACCCTCCCGTCTGTGGCCAGTCCCTTGGATGCCAAACTCATTTCCTGACACCTTGAGTAATGTAGGCAAACACTTATGAAAAAAAAGTGAAAGGAAAAAGGATTTGAAGCTGTACATCCAGGATGACACCAGTTAAACACACACAGACAGGTATGGGCACATATATGGGGATGGGCACATACCTGCATGCACACACCCTGGCAGCAGCCAGCTGCCTGGGCATCGCTCAGGAGAGTAACCAGCTGTGTGGCTAGATACATGTCTCCCTGCTGCTGCTCATCCACGTGGGGCTGCCCCGGTGAGAAGCAGCTAAACAGAAATCAGTGCACCTATATATACAAATGGAATATTACTCGGCCATAAAAAGAAATGAAATTGAGTTATTTGTAGTGAGGTGGATGGACCTAGAGTCTGTCATACAGAGTGAATAAGTCAGAAATAGAAAAACAAATACCATATGCTAACACATATATATGGAACCTAAAAAAAAAATGGGTCTGAGGAACCTAGGGGCAGGACAGGAATAAAGACGCAGACGTAGAGAATGGACTTGAGGACACGGGGAGGGGGAAGGGTAAGCTGGGACGAAGTGAGAGAGTGGCATGGACATATATACACTACCAAATGTAAAATAGTTAGCAGGAAGCAGCTGCATAGCACAGGGAGATCAGCTCGGTGCTTTGTGACCACCAAGGGGGTGGGATAGGGAGGGTGGGAGGGAGAAGCAAGAGGGAGGGGATATGGGGATATAAGTATACGTATAGCTGATTCACTTTGTTATACAGCAGAAACTAACACACCATTGTAAAGCAATTATACTCCAATAAAGATGTAAAAAAAAAAAAAGCAAGAAATAAATCAGTGCACCTGCCCCTGTGACTCACACCCGGGGGTGGGAGGGAGGATGGCAGAGGAGAGGGCGTGTGTGAAGCGTCCACTGCATCTTGTTGCTTGCAGCAGACCCCCCCCCAACCGCAGCCCCACAGGCCTCTCTGGTCTCTGGTTTAACCGCTTTGTGGCCGCTAACTTCTTTGCGGTGTCCCCAGTGCATTTTGAGATGACCTCATTGCTTTCAAGTCAGACCATCCAAATGAAGCCTCCATATTTGGTGAAAAACTTCAGAGCCATTTTCATCCACTGGGATAACAGACAGACAGAAATTCAATTTGATTTATAGTCATACACATAAAAGGAAACTTGAAATATGCCATAATATGAACAGTGGTCACCTCTGAGGAGTGGGATTATGTGTACCTGCTACTTTCTTCCTTACATCTTTTTGGTGTTTTCCTCAAGAGACATGCATTACTGTCAGAATCATCTCAAAGTAAACATTAGTTAAGAGCCTGCCCTGCACTTGGTGTTTTCCTCCACCGACCCAGACCCAGACCCAGACCCAGGGGAGGCATGTACTCCTCCCACCAGGTAATCAGAAACAGGTGTGGTGGGTAATCGATCATTCCGGGGAGGTCAGGGCTGGGTCTGTATCAAGATTGGTACCCAGGTCAGAACTTTCCAGAAAGGCAGGTGTTACCTGTATCTTTGCAGCCTTGCTGCTGGTCTCTTTCCTGCCCAGAGGGCACTGGGTGGGCCCTGGGGGCAGCTGCAGCCAAGGCCGTGATGGCTGTGACTAGCCACCGTCGGGTGACCACCACAGGCCTGGACCTACAACAAGTCTACGAAGTGGACATTTCTGGCCCCATTTGGCAGATGAGAAAGTTAAGGATCAGAGAGGTGAAGTGACAGGGCTGAGGTTACACAGCTAGGACCTGGTAGAGTCAGGATGCCAATGCAGTGGCCACCAAGGCCTGATTTAAGGCTTAGAACAACCTGGATAATCTCCATCATCCCCCACAAGCTTCCTTAAATAAAAGTATTGCCTCGAGTAAATGCAGCTTTAAGGCAAGAGCTCTGCCCACCCGCTCAGAGCCCCACTCCATGTCAGAATCCTGGAGCAGGGGTACTATCTCAGGGCTGCCCTGCTCCAAAGTCCAGATGCTCCCTCCTCTCCAGAAGGTTTCTCAGATTCAACCTTCACAGGCAGAGCCCCAGAACCTGGCCATCCAGGGCTCACTCCTGCTTAGGTGAGGCTGGGGAGAGCGGAGGGGACAGCTGGCTGGTCGGTGAGCCTACAGTGTGTCTCCAGCCATGGCCTCTCTGAGCTGTTCCCTCTTTGTGCTTCCAAAGACCCTCTTGGGGGAGAGAAGTCAGCCTACCTCAGTCACCTCTCTTGTTTCCATCCTGAGAGCAGAGCTGGGGTCCTGGCACTTGAAGTGAACTCCGTCTCCACCCCTTCTCCATGGCCTGCGATCAGGGAACATGGGAGCACAGACCACCAGGCTCCCGGTCTTCGGGGCTGGGGTCAGGCTGAGGTGAGGTGTGGAGCAGAAGGGATGGGTTTCCGCCTTCACTTCACTATGGGACACAGGTTGAAAATGAGACCGAGTGCAGCTCACTCAGGTGCTGGGCCACCGTGATCAAATCAGAGGTGCTGTTTCTGTTCAGCTGTGGTTTCTGCCCTGCCTGCACCTGGACGGGTCTTCAGCTCCCCACCCTGCTCTGACTTGGGAGAAAGGAGAGACAAGATCCCATCCTGACTCAATCGAAGCCTCTGCAAAAACTCTAGAGTGAGAGTCGCCTGTGGGTTTTGGCTATCCCTGGAGATTTTAGAAACTGGAGCAGATAAAATGCATAATAAGTTCTGTGTATGGAGGGACGGGGGATTTATCTCACCTGCGCTCTTGTACCTGCTGTCTCATTAAACCTCATCAGAACTAGGGTGGAGAAGGGATTATTATCTCACTATCTGCCTTTTAAGGATGAGGAACGGAGGCTCAGAAGGGACAGAACCGTGTCAGGTCACAGCAGCAGCAGCAGAGCCGGCACTAGACCAGGGTCAGAGTGACTCTAGTGCCTGCCTTGTTACCAAAGGCCACCTGCAGTCACTGTCACCTGCATACTCTCACGTGTTGTGAGAGGTGGGCAGTGTGGGGACCAGGATCCCCACTATACAGACAGAAAAACTGAGGTAAGACAGCATGGGTGACCTGTCCAAGGTCCTGCAGTTTGTTTGCTGCTGGGCTTATTCCAGGGCCCAGAATTGCAGCTCTTCAGCTGAAGATGCTTGCAATGAAGATGGAATCGACTGTATTTCACTCTTTATCCCTGGCTCTCAGTCTTTAGATTGCTGAAGAACCACCCAGGGATGGGTGTGTCTATTAAAATGCACAATCGAGGCCTGACCCAAAGACTCTGACTTAGTAGAGATGGGGATGGAGCCAGGGAATCTGTATTTTATACACAGCATACCCCCTCACCCAGGTGCTTCTAGCAGGTCAAGTGCATGCAGACCACCCTTGGAGAAACACTGGTTTAGGGTGTTCCAGACCCCATACTTTATTCTATATGGATGTTTTATAGCCTAGTGTTTACGATCTAAGATTCTAGATTCATCCAATTTGGACTCAAGGACCAGCTCTTCCACTCACCGGCTTGAACCCAGGGAAAGTTATCTAACTGCTCTATGTCCAGTGTCCCCACCTGAAAGTGGGGATAGTAATAGTACCTCCCTCATAAGGTCCTTGCAAGGAATGCTGAGCATTTAGAACAGTGTCTGCACAGAGTGAAGCTTGATGATGGTAATCCTCAAACTGCCCTGCAGTGTAGATATCCTAGGCCCACTCTACAGATGAGGAGATATGGGCACAGAGATGAAGTAAGTTGTATAAGGACACACAGCCAGTGAGTGACAGAGCTGGGATGCAAGGAACACAGTGCTCCTAAATGCTAAGTGACCCTGCCCTGATAGCACAAACTCCCTGGCCCTGCCCTTTGCACCCGCACCCACAGGGCACTGACACACAAGAGAGAGTCAGGAGAGGCCCCCCAGTGCTAGGCAGAGATTTGCTACAAAGGGCTAGGGATCTGCACTGTGATTCTCCAATTGGTGCTGGCCAGAGGCTCCAAATTGCATCCCTTTTTGCCACAGATACTTTAAACATTATTGGATCTGTTGTATCATAAGGCCAAAGGGATAGAGCAACATGCACTGTAGCCTAGAATTACTGCAGAGACTTCTCTTCCTAGGTTCCCACTCAAAAGTGGCAGCTTTATAGATGATCTTGCTGTTAGATGAAAGTGAATCCGTGTGACGCTTTGTGGAATGTCAAGACAGCCAAGACTACATTATGAGCCACAGTGGACTTGCCATACCCCTTAGGCAATATCCTGACAGTATACTGTTGGCACAGCCAGGTCAAAGAAAACTGCTTCTGGTGGACCTTACAAAACTGGTATAGAGAAAAAGCCATCAGCAAAGCCAATAGTTGTATTCTAATTGCCAGGGGCCATGTCGATTTGCTCTAGCAAAAATAATACATCTGGGAAAACAGCTGCAATTGGGAAAACTACCTGAGTACATTTACAATAATCCACAGTCATTTTCCAAGATCCATCTAACTTCTGAACAAGTTGATCAGATTAGTTAACACACCTATTTAAAAGCACCCCTGTTTCTTTCAAGTTTTTTTTTGTTTGTTTTTTGTTTTTTGGCATGCGGGCCTCTCACTGTTGTGGCCTCTCCAATTGAGGAGCACAGGCTCCGGATGCGCAGGCTCAGCGGCCATGGCTCACGGGCCCAGCCGCTCCACGACATGTGGGATCTTCCCGGACCAGGGCACGAACCGGTATCCCCTGCATCGGCAGGCAGACTCCCAACCACTGCGCCACCAGGGAAGCCCTTTTCAAGTTTTTTTAAGTTCTTGTGAGAAGAGTTTTGGGTTTTTGTTTGTTTGTTTGTTTGCTTGTTTATTTTTTATTTTTTATACAATTTTGAAAAGTTACTTTCCGTTTAGTTATTACAAAATATTGGCTATATTTCCCGTGTTGCACAACACATCCTCGAGCCTATGTTGCACCCGATAGTTTGTACCTCCCACTCCCCCACCCCTATGTTGCCCCTCCCCCCACTGGTAACCACTAGTTTGTTCTCTTTATCTGTGAGCCTGCTTCTTTCTTTGTTATGTTCACTAGTTTGTTGTATTTTTTTTGATTCCACATATAAGTGATATCATACAGTATTTGTCTTTCTCTGTCTGACTTATTTCACTAAGCATAATGCCCTCCAAGTCCATCCATGTTGCTGCAAGTGGCAAAACTTCATTCTCTTTTGAGGCTGAATAGTATTCCATTGTATATATAACATATACTGCACCTTCTTTATCCATTCATCTACTGATGGATACTTAGGTTGTTTACATATCTTGGCAATTGTAAATAATGCTTCTATGAACATTGGGGTTCATGTGTCTTCTTGAATTAGTGTTTTGTTTTTGATGGTGGCATTAATCTGCAATCTGCACCACGACCGCCTCCTACAGGGAACATTATCACTTTCGGTTTACTACCTTTCTAGGGAAGGAAAGTTCCAGAACTTCTTCTTAACCCTTCCTGGGCTAGAGAACCAAAGTGGGAATTCTACCAGTTGCTATGTATGTCTATTCCAATTATACTTTCGGAAACTAGGGAAATAACAGACTTGGCCCACTGTGAGATGAACTTGAAATAAGACCCATCTATCACCTGGCAGTTGTAAATCCCCACTTTGACTAGTGGAGCACAGTGGCATGTTGGGTCCCCAGGATTTAGCATCAAGTCATAGCCAGTATCTGAAATTCCTAAAAGGCCTGAGTCTTTCCTTTTCTCCAGTGGACAGTCACTCTAGTACAGGGATTGGCAAGCCATGTCCTGTGTGCCAAGTCTGGCCCATGGCCTATCTTTGTATGGCCCATGAGCTAAAAATAGTTTTACATTTGTAAAGGGTTGTTTAAAAAAATAGCATCTTTGCTGGTCCATATCCTGAGACCTGTTCCAGTACCGATTCTATATCAGTCAGGACCTAGACAGAAAATAGGATCACAGAATTTTATCAGGAAAATTTAGTGTAAAGAATGATTGGCTAGTAATGGGATGAACTGATAAGAAGTGAAGAGAACTCTAACAGAAATAGCTGATCTATGGAGTTGAGGCAGGGTGCTCAAGGAGTAAACTAATTTGAAAGAAGCACTCCTCCTGCCCCCCCAGTGCTGTGGTTCAGACCTCATTGGAGAGGGTGTGGCTGGAGCCACTGAAGTTTGGTGAAGAGTTTGCTGAGGCCCCACAGGCTGAGGCTGGCAGGAAACAGCCCACAGCAGGACCAAACCAAGTCGCCAGGCATCTGCTCCCTGCGGCGCCACCGAACCTCGCTGGGAAACCCACCCCCCCTGCAAGATGGAGACAATGATGGTGCCGACACCGTTGTTGTGAGGATTCAGCAATTCAAAACATGTGAAAGGGGCTTCCGCAGTGGTGCAGTGGTTGAGAGTCCGCCTGCCGATGCAGGGGACATGGGTTCGTGCCCCGGTCCGGGAAGATCCCACATGCCGCGGAGCGGCTAGGCCCATGAGCCATGGCCGCTGAGCCTGCGCGTCCGGAGCCTGTGCTCCGCAATGGAAGAGGCCACAGCAGTGAGAGGCCCGTGTACCGCAAAAAAAAAAAAACCATGTGAAAGGCTTAGAACGAATGGTGTTTCTCTAAGTGTGGGTAAGCCCTCCGTAAATGTTTGCTATCACTATTTTTGTCATCACCTTTATTACCACTCTCCCCAGGGGGAGGAAACTCAGCCTGCTGAAGGCCACGGCAGGACACAGCAACACTGGACTCCAAGCCCCAGCCCATCTGGTGTCAAAGACCATGTTCTTTTCACTTGCACCAAGCAAGAAGCTCCTGATCCAGTCTCAGTATTATATAGATAAACAGGGAATCTGAGGTCCAGAGAGTGGAAGGCACATGCCTGGAGTCACACAGCGAGAGGGGCCCGAATCAGGCCCAGGCCCCCCTCTCAGCCATCTCTGGGCGGAATCCTGGAGACAACAGTAATCCCAGTCACCTGTGCGAATGTGACCCCACTCTGCTAACTTTCCCCTCCCCCTCCTTGTCTAATATTGATTCAACCTGTGGTTTTATGGTTAATCATCTCATAGTAAATCTCTGCTTTAATCTCCCACCGGGCCGCCCAGGCTGTCTTTTTATTAGGAAATAAATAGTGCAGGCACTTTGTGCCACACCGCGGCCAATACAGGGAGCTTGCTGGTGGGAGGAGAGGCCGTGGAGCCTGGAGGAGCCTGGAGGCCCTGTAGACAAAAATAGGTGTGAGAATAATTCCAAGACGATGGGTGTGTGGGCATGGTTTATGCAAGACACAAAAGCTGAGATAAAATTGGCTTCTGCTCCAAAGCTCTAGGTAAGGTTTTAAATGAAAGGATCAGCTGAGGGATAAGTCCCCGCACTGCTGCTTCCATGCTGTGCCTTCTGAGGCCAGCCTGGCCCTCTCTGGGCTTCCGAGGAGGGGGTTTGGGAACTGTCACTCAGGGGTAATCCACCCACTCAGCGTGGTGAGAGTGAGCTGACAAGGGCCAGCTCAGAAGGAAGATCCCCGCCACAGACCTCTGAGGAGCCCTGGGGTCAGCCCTGCCCCACCCAGCTTCCTGTCTCTCTGACTCTCTGAACAGAAAGAGCACAGGACAGGAAGTCGGAAGCCTGAGGCCTGGCAACCAAAAAAAGGCAGGAGGCTGCAAATAAGAAAAGAGCTTAGGAATTCCCTGGTGGTGCGGTGGTTAAGAATCTGTCTTCCAAGGCAGACGACACGGGTTGGAGCCCTGGTCCGGGAAGATCCCACATGCTGCAGGGCAACTAAGCCCGTGCGCCACAACTACTGAGCCTGCACTCTAGAGCCCACGAGCCACAACTACTGAAGCCCGTGCACCACAACTACTAAAGCCCACATGCCTAGAGCCCGTGCTCCGCAACAAGAGAAGCCACCCCAATGAGAAGCCCGCGCACCGAGACGAAGAGTAGCCCCTGCTCACCACAACTAGAGAAAAGCCCACGTGCAGCAACCAAGACCCAACACAGCCAATAATTAATTAATTAATTAATTTAAAAATATATGTATTAACCATCTAAAAAAAAAGAAAAGAAAAGAGTTTATTTAGGGTCTTAAGAACTGCAAATTGGGAGACAGAGATTGAGTTAAAACCGAAAGAATGTTCTGGGGAAGAGAAAGAGTCAAGGGCTTATTAAGGAAAATGCCACAAGGCTGTACTCTGACACAAGAAAAGAAATATTTGTCCTTAAGTGAGGGCTGTCACGAGTTGTTTTAGGGTAAGGATCCCCTAATTTTCTTGAGTTTCTGGCAGATGTTCTGGATGCCTTTGTTAGGAGGATAAGAGGTCAAAAGGTCAGATTCCCCCCAGACTGAGCCGTGCATAGGTCACACTTCCTCAATGGTCTCCTGGCTTCATTTTAGAGAATTCTCTTAGCAATACTAACTCCATTTTTATTTTTCTTTCGCAGGCCTCAGCCCAGCCTGTATGACGATTTGCTGCATAACCTCGGACAAGGGTCTTCCTCTTTGGAGCCTGAGATACTGTGATTTATAAGAAATATATATTTAGTCTTCATGCACTGTTTCTGGCACAGAGCTCCTAAAACTCTTGGAATTTCCTAAGCTTTGAGAGCAATAAAGGTGCCTTTTGTTGTATGAAGGAGGTGACTTTTGGAAAGCACCTAGGTTAACCTCAGAATGGGGACCGGTTGCCAGGGGAACCAACCAGGCGATTGGAGGGTTAGAATTTTCAGTCCCTCCCCTCCCCCAGCCCCCACCAACCTCTAGGGAGGGGAAAGGGGCTAGACTTTCAGTTCAGTCACCAATGGCCAATGATGTAATCCACCGTTCCTATGTAATGAAGTCTCTTCCCACGCACCTTGCCCTATGTATCTCTTCTACCTGGCCATTCCTGAGTTATATCTGTTTACAATAAATGGGTAATCTAGTGAATAAAATGTTTCTCTGGGTCCTGTGAGCTGCTCTAACAAATTAATTAAATCTGAGGCAGGGGTCTTGGCTCCCATCTATAGGCGGTTGGTCAGAAGCACAGGTGACAACCTGGACTTGCAATTGGCACCTGAAGTGAGGTGGGCAGGGAGTCGTAGGCACGAACCCTTCACCTGTGGGATCTGATGCTATTTCCAGGGAGATAGTGTTGGAACTGAGTTAATTGCTTGGTGGTGTGGAAAAAAGCACTCACATCGGATGTCTCATCTGCAAAATGAGGTACATGCTGGACCCCAGTGTTCTTTCCAGTGACCCCGGTTCTGGGAGCAGCTGCATGCTGGTCCACTCGATGGAAGGAAAGTGTGCGGACTGGACGGGGCCCCTCTGCCCAGCTACCTGCCACCTCTTCCCCGTGCCCCTCCGCCTCCCTTCCTCATCCCTGGGGGCCCCATCTGGCACCATCCTCATCCCTGCTCCCCAGATGCAGTGGGAACATTTCAGCATGGCTCAGTAGGATGCAGAGAACTGAGTCTGTCCCTCCAGATGGTGATGTCCTCTCCTGCTCCAAGCCCTAAACTTAGACTTGTTAGAGATGAAAACCAGAAGCTCTAGCTGCTCCTTCCTGTAGCTGTCATCCCACAACCTGTGCTTCAGAAAGCGATGCCATAGAAGAATTGGAAGCAGGGTCTGGAAGAGCTCTCTGCATTCCCACGGCAGCATTACACACAACAGCCAAAACGCAGCCCGACTGGCCACTGGCCGGTGAATGGATGAGCAAAATGTGGTCTATCCCTACAGTGGAATATCATTCAGCCTTAAAAAGGAAGGAAAACCTGACACATGCTACAACACGGATGAACCTTGAGGACGTTATGCTAAGAAAGATAAGCCAGTCGCAGAAAGATAAACACTGTATGATTCCGCTTAGATGAGATACTTCAAGTAGTCAAATCATAGAGACAGAAAGTAGAATGGGGTCACCAGCAGCTGCGGGGAGAGAGGAAGGGGGAGATGTCGTTTAATGGGGATGGAGTTTCAGTTTTACAAGATAGGGTTGTGGGGATGGATGGTGGTAAGGGGTGCACAACATTAAGAATGCATTTAATACCACTGAACTATACACTTAAAATGATTAATATGGTAAATACTACATTATGTGTATTTTACAACAATAAAAAAATTGAAAGATAAAAAAACAGTGCCAAATAATAATAACAACAACTATTGATTAGTGAGCATTTACCACCTAAGTACTGGGCACTGCTTTAAGTAATTCACAAGCAGGAATTTATATACTGCTCCCAACAAGCCTGTGAAAAAGAAACCATTACCCCCATTTTACAGATGAGGAAACTGAGGCAGAAAGAAGCTAGGTAACTTGTCCAAGGTCATAGGGCTAGTAATGGCCAAGCCAGACCTGGACCAGACACTCTGGCTCTTGAATCCTCATGGTGACACATGTGATAGCCCTTATTAGCCCTGATCTGGGTTTTTTGTGCCTTTGCCCGGTGAGATCCTAGAAGGAGGCTCAGGGGAAGCTGGGGGGAATCAGCTGTGGATTCCACAGGAGGACGAGGATTGTCCCCCATCAGCCACTTCCCCACAGTCCCCAGAGCCACCCAGAGCATCCCGATGGAGAGTGAACCACACTCAGCCCGGCGTCTGGAGCCCCCAGTCCTGCGGCATGTGGAGCAGCAAGCATCTGGCACTGGGGAGTCTGATGACTGCTGGCTCGTCCATGGGTGCAGAAGCAGGTTCTGCATCAAGCGGTGCTGTACCAGGAGCAGCTTGAAGACTCCATGAGCCCTGAGAAGGAAAGTCACCGAGAGATTCAGAGATTTCCTGATCTTAGTAAAGGGAGTGGCCAGGGCTTTCTGGGTAAGAGAAAGCTCCAGAGTTTGATCACCTTCCAGGAGGCTGGCGGCAGCTCTGGCTGAGCCCAGGGAAGTCAGATGTCAATGCTTCATCTCGCCTCTTGTCCTCAGGAAGGTTATCAGTCCCGGAGCTGGTCACCACTGCCTTCAGGAAGTAACCACAGCAGGGACCGGCTTCCTTCCATGTGCTGGCCAGTACCTCCCTGCCTCCCACCCAGACCTTCCCAACGTGCTTTGCAGATTATCACTGTCTTAAAAAATCAGAAAGACAGAGTTTATTTCAGAGCTGTCACGGGACGGAAGGGAAAGAGGAGAGCCTGGGGTCAGGCAAGTCTAGGTCACTTTCTAGTGGAATGAACCTGTGGCCTCAAACAATTCACATCCCACCTCTGAGTCTTCTTTTCTTTGGCTGCAAATGGGAACAAGGACCCGACCTCACTGGCCACGTGAGGATGAAACGCAATCACTGCCAGTGGGGGTTGATACACTCTTCCATCACCTCTTTGCTCTTGACGGAATGTCTTTTCGTGACCCGGGAAGGGAGGAGGTACCAGCCAGTGAACAGGAACAAGAAAACATTTAAAAGTAAAACATGCAGCATGCCTAATCTTTGAAAACCAAACCTTTCCACCAGGTTCAGGCGGGGACCCTCCTGCTGGGAACTGGCTCTCTGCCCCCTTCTCCCCACACTCAGGGGTTCCTGCTTTGCTTCTCTGCCTGGACCGGAGCCAGACAGACACCGGAGCACTACCAGCCACTGAGCCGCTGCCCAGAGAAGGGCCAGGCGCCCAGGCAGCGGGAAGGAGCCGGGAGAGAGGCCAGAAGCCAGCGGGGAAGATGGTGTGTGTGGGAGTGTGTGTGTGCCCGTGTGTGTGCATGAGACAGAGACAGAAAGATGAAAGAGAGAGTGAGAGAGAAGACGGAACACAGAGACAGAGACAATGAGAAAGAGACAAAGAAGGAAAATTAACTGTGAATCCCTGTCTTTGCCTGGCACCCTCCCTCCTCCCTGACCCCTTTTCTGCCACATCTTCACTCCACCACCACCCTGACCTCCTCCCAGCTCTGGTAACTCAGCCCCCCTTCTGTAAGTAGGGATGATCAGAGTACCGCCCCTGGGGTCCCGTGAACCATAGCACAATAGGTGTTCAGTAAACGTGGCTCTTACGATGCCCCTCGTTCAGGGAAAGATTTATTGGGTAGAATCTGGGCTGAGCTTCCCAAGCGAAGCATCCAGAGGAATCAGGAGCCTTCTGATGCAGCCATCACCTCATCCAGAAAACCAGGACTGCTTTCAGTTGTTTATTTCTTATAAACGTTTTGATGTTTCATTCATGAAATATGGTTTTCCTGAGGTCTCTTGAAATACGGAGGCTGGAGCGAAGAATTTAATGAGAACTCGGGCCTGTGCTCCCTGAACAGCACTAAGGACACCACTCCCAGGAAGCTGTGTCTGCTCTCAGAGCACGAGTCCTCATCCTAATTCTGCAGATTAAGTGGGGGGAAGGCTGAGGGACAACCTTCAGCTACAGGACAGAGCGGGGTCATGGACCCATTGCACAGGGAGGCAAAGTGGAGTCACCTCAGCATACATAAACACAACAGTAGCTGGAATGGGGATGATAGTTCAGACTTTTCAAAGCACATAGTAGGTGCACAACGAAGACTGACAGAATGAATGAAGGACATCCCATTCGCAGGTTTGACTTGGGTCCCAGAATGCCCCTGCAGAAGGGGGAGGGCAACTGCCATTATCTCATCTTTCTTGACAAAGAAGCAAAGGGTCAGAAAGGTCAAGCTACCTGCCCAAGGGCACACAGCAGCAGCTGGTCCTCTTGGCTCCTGGGAAGGACTGAATCCACCTCTCCTTTGACAGACAGGGGAGCTCAGGCTGAAAGCGTGACAGTGGTGAGTGTAAGGGCAGCAGCAAGGGTAGTGCCAGGGCTGGTCAGGACTCACACCCAGGATTTCTCTGACCCAGCTCCCACCCAGAGGCTGTGATGGCCCTCGGCCCCGCCCCTCCCCGACCTCAGCCTTGGGAGCCAAAGGTCTGGCACTCACCAGGCCACTGGAGTTATGCACCCCATTCAGCTCTCTACAGCCTCCAGGGAGATGTTCCCCTGTGTCCTCCCCACCAGACGGTCAGGGGAACGGGGACCTCCCCACAGATGTTCTGCATCATCCCAGGGCTGTGGTTGCCAAGTCCAGACCTGAAATACCTCTCAGGGCACTGCCACCTGGCCTCATGACCGGGCCTCGCTTACATACCTCCTGTGATGGGACACTCACTCCCCTAAGTCACCCACCACAGGGAGGCAGTCCTGTTAGAAAGCCTTCCCCTAGACTAACCTGAAAGCTGTCCCTGTGGCCTTACTCTTCCATCCCAGGCACAACTGCTGGACCACCCAGCCTGAATCCCCTTTTCCCATGGCAGCACTCTAAATATTTGAAGGAATGATCATGGTGGTTCCTTCATTCATGAAATATTTACTGGAAGATAGCCAAGGTGGCTTTTTTCATCCATCCATTCATTCATTCATCCTACCCTGGGCTGGCTTCCAAGGATGCACAGCCACAGTCTCTGCCCCCAGCATAGCGGGTGAGGCATGTGAAGGGACCAGCAGTGACACAAAATGTCTAAGTGCTATGATGGGGGGTGGCGAGGCAAATGGCTGTGGAACCCAGAGAAGGCTCCTTTGGGAAGGGAGGTGGAGGTGAAGGGAGCAAGTCACAAGCAGAGGGAGCAGGAAGTTCTGAAGTGGAGCGAGACTCCACAGCTCCCTGGGGACTGAAAAAGAGAAGGGAGAAGGCCGGGGGGCGAGGGAGGGGTGGGGTGATGAGGGGGAGGGGTGGGCACAGCTCCGAAGCCATGCTGCCCACAGCACCCTGCACCCCTGCTCCCTACCTCAGTTACCCCCATGTCCTGGATGGTCCAAGAGGCCAGAGTCCACCTCACCTTGGTGTTCAGGTAAACGTGAAACTCAAGGACACAGGAGCCAGGAGCAAAGTAGAGAAAAGGCCCCGAGGGTGTCCCTAGTCTAGGCCCAGGGTAGGGACCCAGGCCAAGCAAGAGGACAGAGTGACCCACTTTGCTACCCCAGAATAAGTGCCAGGCCCTGGCCAGGCTCCCCACGTGCAGCGTGGGATCTGGACCTCACTACAGTCCAGCAGGGTGGAATCACTAATCCACCTGCTGAGGAGTTTGGTGAGGCACATTCATTCACATCCCACAGTCCCATGGGGAGGGGCTTACTGGCCCTGCATGGGGGCTCCCTGACTTGTCCAGGCTCACACAGGTCTCTGGCCCCAGTGCTCAGCCTGTGCCCAGCCCCCTCTGGGGTGGTAAACAGGAGGCCAAGATGGGCGTGACAGGACAGCCCTGTCCAGGTAAAGGTCCTTGTGGTCAGACAGGAGCCAGCCTTGGCTCTGCCCTGGTCTCAGGCTCAGGCCCAGGCCCTGGTCAGGCCTGCCCAAGGCTTGATCTCTGGGTGCTGGGGTCACTGGGGTTAAGGTCTCTGCCCAGAGTCAGACAGACCCAGGTTAGAGTCCTGCCCCAGGGACTCAATGGCTGATCCTCTACTGCCTGTGGTCTCCAGGGTGCTGGGAGTTTGGGGGGGCAGGGGGTGGTGCTTGCTGTGGGATGGTTGCTCCCTGGAGACCTAGAGGGGTAGGCGGGCTCTGGAGTCAGATGCACCAGTTCACATCTTGGCTCTGACCCTGAGCAGCCATGTTCTGGGCAAGCCACGTAACCTCTTGAGCCTCAATGTCCTCATCTGTAAAATGGGGAGATAACGGTACCCCTCATAGGCTGGTTGTGAGGGGTCAGTTACCCACGGGATGGGCATTCAGCAGAGTCAGAGCCCCATCAATGTCAGATGTGATTCCCTGGCAGCCCTGAGGATGTCATCGACAGAGAAAGCCCTGGGCTAACAAATCTGGGAGCGAGGCTCTGACATTCACTCCCTTCCACACTATGTGATCCTCCCCAAGGCTTTGACCCTTCATATGTAAAAGGAAGATGGTGACGCCCATTTCATAGGACTGTGGTGGGGATGAAATGGCAATGTGAGAGCCCCTCCCCCACCCCAATGCCTGGCACCAAGGAGGGCCCAGGGAATGAGGTTGCCCCCCCTGCCCATGGAACTTGCCCCAGGCATTGCTGCTTGAGGGGCCTGGAGCTAGGCCAGTTTGGAAGGTATCTGGTGGGTTGGCTGGTGGGTAATCCTATAAGCTGACACCCAGCTCACTACCTGTGCCAGGTAGAGAGCAAAGGGCTTCGCACAGCTATTATCCCCCTGAACCCTCCCAATACAACTGCTGATGCCCCCATTTTACAGATGAGCAGGTCAGAGGTGAGCAGTGACTTGCCCAAAGCCCCACAGTTGGCAAATTGTGGAGCCCAATTAGAACCCAGCCAGCCTCCCCGAAGAGCATGCTCTCTCAGCCACCCACCCTCCCCGCCAGCAGTAGCAGAGATGAACAACCAGAAGGTGACAGTCCTGTCTGTGATGATGGTGCCTGAGGGGACAGAACCCTCTGCTTCCCCTGCTGGAGACCCCATTACTCAGCAGGAGGGGGCTCGCCATCCGGCCCCGCACACGGATTCACTTTCTAGGGCAGATCTGCCCGGGACACCATCTCCCACTGTTTTATTTTATCTATTGAGCTGAGCAGGCCTGCAGGACAGAAGGTGGGCACAGCATTGCTAGCCTCTCTACGAGACGGGGATGGAGGAGGGACGGAGGAGGGAGGCTGCTCCGCAGTCAGCACTGGACGTTGAGGACGCCCACCTGGTGTCAACTGAAGAAAACATACAACGTGAGAGCTGTTAGTTTCCGTTTTATTCAGGGACCTTACTGGGGACTACAGACTGGGAGATGGCCTCTCAGAGAGCTCTGAGGAACCGCCCCAAAGAGGCAGGGGGAGAGGCCAGTATATATGTGATTTTAGCTAAGGAGTACGTGCAATCCAGCACACATCTCGGTAGAAGGTCACTGCTAGTCACGAGGAACAGATATCTCAGTTAAGGATTTTAGTGCTTTTCTCAGTATGGGAAGATGCAAGAATCTGGGTTCATAAAAAATTCTTCCTGAAATATATCTATCTAAGGGCCTGTTTTGCCTATTTTTCCAAAGCACGGGGTACCTCATCCTGTTCTTTGTCTTGAATTCCTTTCAGGGTGTCCTGTAGGTCAGCGACTGCAGTGGCTAATGACTTGATCCTTGTAGGACTGGGTGGCGGGTAATTTTGTTTTACACCAGGCCCCCTCCTTTGGTGACTTCCCCCCACCCTTGGCAACTCAGTGACCTTGTTCCTTCTCCCGCTCATACTCTGCACCCAGGAACAGATCCACTCTCAGTGTGAATGGGGACAGAGGGGAGATGACCATTATCAGGGCTCACAGAGGGTTCTCCCATTTCATGGGAAGGGGCTTGTGGTGACAAAGAGACAAGCTTTGGGGGGTATTGGTCTCAAGTCACTTAACCATTTAGGATCAGTTTTCTTGTCTATAAAATGGGATGATATGTATTGAAAATTCTTGAAGCTAATTGAGGGATTCATGGGGACTTATTACACTACTCCTTCCACTTTGTGTATGTTTGAACTATTCCATAATAAAAAAGTTTTTAAAAAATGGGATGATAAATCACACCTTTGTAGGAGGAAGTAGGATAATACCACATGTAGAGAGCTCAGTGCTGGGCAAGCCTACAGCAAATGCTCAGTGAGTACCAGCTGTTACTGTTATTATTAAAATAAAAACCATCCAGTCCAAGCCCCTGTAACTGTATGGAGAGAGAAACTGAGGCCCAGAGAAAGCAAGAGCTGGGTTCCAGATTCCAAAGTTGTGAAAAGGGCAGGCCAGAAGGAAGACCCAGGTCCTCAAGGCTTGCATCCCTCACCCTGATAGGTCTCAGCCCTGCTGGGGATCTTCTGGGTGTCCTCAGAGAAGCCAGCAAATCTCCGGCTTCAAAGGGTAATTTTCAAAGAGAGGAAACACTCCCTGTCTCTGATATTAAACGTAGAACCAGGTCAGTGCCCTAAAGGGGTCCCTGGATTGGGAAGAGGCTTTTGGGGAGGGAGCTCAGACACCCATTGAGCACCTACTGCATGCCAGGCATGGTGCCAGGCACTTAAGTCAGACAAGGCTGTGCTCAGATCCCAGCTCTGCTGCTGATTTGCTATGGCCTTGAGCAATTCCTTTACCACTCTGAGCCTCAGTTTTCTCATCTGTGATATGGGAAAATAAGAGCCACTTTCTGGGAGGGTGAGAGGAATAAATGTAATAATTTACATGGGGCACCTGGCACACAGTGGGAGCTCACACACTCTAGCTCTCTTCCCCTCAGCACTGACTAGACTGGTGACCTGGTTGACCCCTGCCCCCCTGGCTCCATCCCCTCCTCTGCTGGAAACAGCCTCAGAGCTTTACACTCCTCCCCTGCACAGCAGCCCAGGGTCCAGAACACCACATTTTCTCTGTCTGCTCCTTGCAGACAACAAAGGCTCATCCTGAGGGCCAGGCTGGGGGCACAGTGGGTGTGGAGGCAGGAAGGGGGAGGGGGTGTTGCTCTTTGAGAAACAGTCAGAGGAGGGGCCAGTAAGCATGACGGGGAACAAAGAAAATCTACCCTTCACTGATTCAAGACTGGATGATGGTGGTGAGGATGATGGTGAGGATGGTGAGGATGATGATGGCGGTGGTGAGGATGCTGATGGTGATGGTAGTGGTGATGGTGGTGGTGAGGATGGTGATGGTGGTGAGGAGAATGATGGTGAGGATGGTGAGGATGGTGAGGATGCTGATGGTGACGGTAGTGGTGATGATGGTTGTGGTGAGGATGATGGTGATGATGATGGTAGTGGTGGTGGTGAGGAGTATGATGGTGAGGATGGTGAGGATGGTGAGGATGCTGATGGTGACGGTAGTGGTGATGATGGTTGTGGTGAGGATGATGGTGATGATGATGGTAGTGGTGGTGGTGAGGAGTATGATGGTGAGGATGGTGAGGATGGTGAGGATGCTGATGGTGACGGTAGTGGTGATGATGGTTGTGGTGAGGATGATGGTGATGATGATGGTAGTGGTGGTGGTGGTGGTGAGGTGATGATGGTGATTCTTATGGTGCAGAGAATAGTGAGGATGACTATATCAGGCAGTTATATGGCACCTCTATGTGCCAGGCGGTGTTTTAAGTATTTTACATATATTAATGCATTTACTCTTTCCAACAACTCTAAAAAGTTGATATCAATATTATCCCCATTTTGTAGGTGACAAAACTGAGGCATAGAGAGGTTAAGTAACTTGCCCAAGGTCATGTATTTGGTAAGTGACAGTATTGGGATTCAAACCAATCTGGCTCCAGAGTCTACATTTTTAACCACAGTGCTATGATAATAATGACAGTAAAACAATGGACACAAATAAAAAGAGCAGCCAAACATTATTAAATATTGATGATGTGCCAGGAACTGTTCCAAACACTTTATTTATTTTTTTTACATCTTTATTGGAATATAATTGCTTTACAATGGTGTGTTAGTTTCTGCTTTACAACAAAGTGAATCAGTTATACATATACCTATGTTCCCATATCTCTTCCCTCTTCGTATCATCTCATTTAATTTTCACTATATTCCTTTGAAGAAGGTAAATTTCCCCTCATTTTACAGATGGGAAACCGAGACTCAGAGAGGCAGGGTAACTGGCCCAATGGCTCTGTGATGACGCTGGGATCTGGACCTGGCTCTCTCAGACTCCAGAGCCTGCTCTCTTCACAGCTTTAGATGGTACAGGATGCAGTCTGGAGTCTTTCTCTGGAGTCTGGAGACTCAGGATCAGGCTTGGCTCGGTTCCTCACTCGCTGTGTGACCTTCGGCAAGCTGCTCACCCTCTCTGGTCCCTTCTAGTCCTCAGAGTGCATTCCACCCCATCCAATGTGGCAGCTGCTGCCCTCCCCCGACAGCAACTGCCATCTGTGCCCTGCAACCTGTCTCGGCACCGCCTCCAGGAAGCCTCCTTCATAACCACCAGCGGCTCCTCCATCCAGCGTACACCTGGGGGCCTTAGGCCACGCCCGGGCAGCCTTTGAGTCCTGACTCCTCCTCTATTTGTTGTGCCCTTCAGTCTGTGTACTGGCTTCCAGTTGTACAACAGTCCCATTTTACTAATGAGGGAGCCAAGGATCAGAGAGGCTGAGCGACTTGCCCAAGGTCACACAGGAAGTGGAAGAGGCAGGACTTGAGCTCTGATTCTCTGGCCCTGAGTCCAGTGCGTTTTCCACCGCATCTGGACAAGGTGACTCAGGAGCCCCCTGGGATTTGCAACGTGTTCCTTCCTTGAGGACCAGCCGAGAGCTGCCTGCTGCCGAAAACTGATTTCTCCTTCCTCAGAACTTGAGGCCCTCAGGTCCCTGTGTTAATATTAGCAGCAAATATGAGGTGGAAGGAGTGAGCAAGTCAGACAGAGAGAGAGAAACTAAATGGCTCATTGAGAAACAGAGAGAAATATCGAGCAGCCTTTATGAAACACAGACACCAGGTTCACAAACACATAAACACACACACATTCACACATAAACACACACACACACACATTCACATGGAAGGAAGGAGAGAAACACACATACAAGGTGAGAGATGGGTTGTGTGGAAATGAGATAATAGATATAAAGAGAAAGAGGAGGGAGAGAAAGAGGAAAAAGCAGACTCAGACAAGGAAGGAGGAACAAAGAATAAGAAATAGCCACAGGAAGATCAAGAGAGAAATACACAGAAACGGGTTGAAAGGTACAAAAACCCACAACACATTTACAAAGACACAGTTACAGACACCCTCACATGAAGAGAGAATGTGAAACTCAGAAAGAAACAGAGGCTGGGCGAGAGAGAGACTCTGCACAGCCAGGCAGAGATGGACAGTCAGACAGACAGCCATATGGAGAGACAGAGGCGAGTTACAATAGACACAGGCAGAGGGAAAGAGGACCGGGTCAGGGAGATAGAAAAGGCCATAGTGAGTGAGAAAGAAGAGAGAATGAGAAGAGGATAATAAACAGAGAGTGATGGGGAGAGGCCGTGAGAGAAGCTGGAGGGGAGGGAGCTGGAGGGAGGCAGGAGCCAGCGGCGCCCAGAGCATCAGATGCTCGGAGCTCACGCCTCTCCTCCGCTGCCCGAAGCCCTCTTCCCTCCACCACCTCCTGACTCAGCTCACAGGAGCCTGAACTGTCAGCGGAATGGAGACAGTCTCCCTCCCAGATCCAGCCTCCCAGACACGCTTGGCCTCCATCCAGGTGTTGTGGGCGCATCTGCATTGAGCAGGGCTTTCTCCTCCTGTCCTCGCCTTTTTTTTTTTTTTTTTTTTTTTTGACTGCGCCACACGGCACGTGAAATCTTAGTTCCCCGACCAGGGATCAAACGAGTGCGCCTGCAATGGAAGCTCAGAGTCTTAACCACTGGACCACCAAGGAAGTCCCTCCTGTCTTCACCTTGAACCAGACTCCCTGATAGAAGGACAGAGACCTGCCCAGCATTTGCACCCCAAGCCCTGGCCTCAGAGCTGCTTGGTTCTACTGCTGGTTTCTGAGTCACAAGGACTAGGGGTGGGTACAACCCGCATCCCTTCAGCAAACCTCTGCGGGCACCCACCATGGGCAAGACACAGCCCCTGCCCCAGGGACCCCCACGTGGGAGGCAGGCAGCCCCCCTCACTGCTGCATGGCTATGGTGTCACCTGACCTCTCAAAGCCTCAACGTCCACCTCTGTGAAATAGGGATAATGGGGCTTCCCTCTCAGGTTGATGAAAAAATCAGAAGTGGATGCTGATGAAGCACCTGACACAAAATCTGGCATAGAGCAGGTGCTCACTAAGCACTAACTTTCTCTCATTAAGAAAGTCTGAAAAATACAGCAATAAAGGCAGAAAGTGAAACATAGCCAATAAGAGTGAGGGGGTCCTGGGAAGGGAGAGGTAGGTCATTCTAATTGGGTCAGGGGAGACGTTGGTGACATTTGAACCAGACCTTGGAGTATTTGAAAGTGAGAGACAGAGATGGGGGGTGGTGAGCATTCACCTTCTCAGGAGGGTAGATGCTGATAAACTTCACTCTCCTGGCCACTTGGGTAAGTTTGGACCTACATAGGTGGGGTAGGAGCAGAGAGATGGATGGCTCTGCATGAGTAAGAGAGAAGAGCTTGGAGCTCCCAAAGGCCATCAATTAAGGGGGGTGGGGAAAAGGAGCAGTGAAAGGAAGGGAATGCCACCATTGTCACAAGTCAGGTCACAGAGTATGAACTTGTCAGGGACTGGAGCCAATTATTCCTAGAGCTGAAGAAGACAAAAGGACCCCAAGAAGCTAGCTTAGACTTTATGACTATATATAAATGCATATTTTCCTAGAGAAAAGATCCATAGTTTTTATCAGGTTCTCAAAGGGGTCTGTGTTAGTCAGGACAGGCCAGAATTATGCTTAGTAACAAACAGCCCCAAAGCTCCCTGACCAGGAGTTTATCTCTTTGTCTGTCATGAACTACACTGTGGGGCAGGTGACTCTCCAGGGTCCCACATGGGTTGACGCAGCGATCCAGGCTGCTCTGAGCTTATACCTCAACTATCTCAACATGCTGCCTCCATGATCTCCAACAAAGAAGAAGGAGCCGGCACACCTTCCAGGGGCCTCTTCCTGCTGCAGCCCACATGACACACATCACTTCCACTCACTATTCCTTAGTCACAACTAGTCACATGGTGCACCTCACTGCAAGGGAAGCTGGGAAGACTTCCATGTGCCCAGGAAGGGGAGGAGAACTGGATATTGATGAGCACCAGTTATGTCAGGGACCCCCCCCCCGCAAAAGTTAGGAGCATTAGCGTTAGAGCAGTGAGTCCCAAACTCTGATTTATAGACCACCTGACTCAGATAGTATCCTGAAAGCTTTGGGGAAATGCAGATCCCAGGCTATGATCATAGAGAGTTATGTGCTAAGGTCCAAGAATCTGTATTTTTAACAAGTTCACAGGCGAATGTACAGAACCAGTTTGGCAACCCCTGGAGTGGAAGGTCCTTTGATCACAGCTAGGAGTTGCCTTCGAGGTCTTCCCAGGTTAGAATCTTAAACTGCCTCCAACTGGCTTGCTCTCTACTCTCTATATCTTCATGCTGCTGGGGTGAAATTACAAAGCCCTCTGTCAAGGTTGATGCCTGCCATCACCCAGAATTCCAGAACCCAGGCCTGTGCTTCTCATGCCAACACTAAGATAGGGCACATTTTGCTGATGTGATACTCCATCCCCAGTAGATATTGTTCTCTGGTATTTTCCAGGGCAAGTGGGCCTTTAAGACACAGGGTGCTCAGAAGTGCTCAAACACCTGCATTATGGTCAGTTCTCTCTTGGCCTCTGTTGTTTAATTCCTCCC
The DNA here is from genome assembly GCF_025265405.1 of Mesoplodon densirostris. Taxonomy (NCBI): domain Eukaryota; kingdom Metazoa; phylum Chordata; class Mammalia; order Artiodactyla; family Ziphiidae; genus Mesoplodon; species Mesoplodon densirostris. Next base: position 24,086,789 of record NC_082662.1, on the reverse strand, counting down.
AGAGAACAAGATTGGAAAGACAGTGCTAATTTAACTTGTCAGAATGAATAAAGATAAGATAGTAACCGAGGGTGATAAAGTGCTGGGAGCACATAATTCACATCCACAAAGCCTGGGCTCCTCCCATCACGACAGCCTTCCCCACACTGGAGCTGATTAAGCTAGAATGATGACAGTTAATTATCTTCCTCTGTTGCCGAGGGAGGCTGGCTTCTCCCAGCCAGGCCGTGGGCGTGAGAGGGTTTATAAATGGGCAAATGAGATCAAGGGGAGGAAGGAAGGAGCAGAGGCTTGTGGACCCCTCTGGGGTCAGCATTACGTGGGCGACGAGGGCACTTGGAGAACGTGTTCATTAGTTAGCGGTTCACCAATCCGCCCCCAGGGCTTGGAGTCATGCTGCTGGAAGCTGTTTACGGGGCTACCTGAAAGCAGGTTCATCACTGAGCCCAACGACCTGCTGGATCCAGAACATGGGCAGCGACATCCGTTGTGTTCACAGAGGGCCTCACTAGTGCTCACGGGACATTCACCCCCCTGTGCACGACGAGGCTTTTCATCGGTGCACACAGGGATGTTGCCCATCAGCGAAGCAACAAGTATTTTCCTGGTACACGTTGGGGTGTGCAGTGGTGTAAGGGCATGTGGGGATTCCAGGGGGCTGGTTCAGCACCGCCCACGCGGTGTGATGTAGAAGCACCCACATTCAGACAGCCCTGGGGATAATTCCCTGCCCAACTGCTAACTAGTTGTATGACCTTGGCAAAGATTTTTCTCTCAGCCTCAGTGTCTTCATCTGAGGAATGGGGACAGTCGTAGCACTCACTTTATAGAGTTCCGGGGAGGACCAAGAGATGGCGCCTGGAAAAGACGTGGCCCGGCCCCCAGCCCACAGGAAGGGCTCCATGATCACGACTTACCATCAGTGTCATGGCCGTGAGGATCACACGGCTCCTTTCCGGGTGAACATGGGGGGAGGGGCCTGATGCACTGATTCATGGACCTCGTGGGCAGAGACATGTATGGCCACAGAGAGAGACCTTTCTGTCACCTCCAAGGTGCCATGCCACCTTCCTCTGTGGCTCAGACAGTGAGGACTCGGTGCCCGGCCGGAAGGGAGGGAAAGCAGGTGGAAAGCCATCCCTGCAAAGCCCGAGACCTACTTTGCTGGAACTGGAAACAATTTGCAGCGACATAAAAGGAGGCATTAGAGCGAGAGGCAGGCGCTGCAAAGAAAGGGAAGAACTGATTGTGGGAGAGCAGTTGAACTGCAACCACAGCCTGGAATGAAGGGTCCGCACGCAGGTGCCCTGCCCCTGATGGGGGGAGGGGAGGAGCAAACCCCACACAGTGGCAGAGATTCCGTGGCTAAGCTTTAGTCTCCTTTTGTGTGGAGCCTAAAATGAAGACAGCTGATCTTGGGGCCTGGGATGGGGAGATCCTTGGACCTGGGTCAGATAAGGCTGGAATTTTTGGGGGTGGTGAGGGAGAGGGCAGAGGCTGTACCAGGCATGGGTTCAAGGAGTGACCCTGGCTGTGAGAGTGGGTTCAGGGAGCAGGACCAGGTGGGACTGAGCGGAGCCGGGAGGCTCAGAGGGAAAGGCTCAGATAAGACTGTGAACAGGGGGATGGCAGGAGGCGGTGCCAGGTGTGTGGGGAGCCCAAGGGCTGAGAGGAACAGCAGCCTGGCTCTTAGACCCGCACCCGAGCCCCAGCTCGCGACTGGGCTCTGCGACCCCTTGGGAGATTGGGCGGCCCTGGATTGAGGAAATGTAACAAGCCCCACTCTTGTGGGGTGTCAACCAAGAAGACGCAGAAGGCTAAAATAAGAAAAAGCTTATTTGGGGGTCTTAGGAACCGCAATTCGGGAGACACACATTCAGGTAAAACCTGAAGTGTTCCTGGGGAAGAGAAACAGTCAGGGGCTTACAGAGGCAATGCCACAAGGTTAAGTTGTCTGGAAAGAATTATGATCGACCCTGACACAAGAAAGGAAATACTTGTCCTCAAGGGATCAGCTGTCGTGAGTTATTTTAGGGTAAGTGTCCGATAAGTATCTTGAGTTTCTGGAACCTTGGGCGGATGTTTCTGGGTGCCTTCGATAAGACAATAAGTGGTCAAAAGGTCAGATTCCATCCGAACTGGGGCGTCCATAAGTCTCACTCCCTCCATGGCCTCCCGGCTCTATTTAGGGGGCTCTGTTAGCAATGCCAGTTCCATTTTGATTTTCCTTTCACAGAGAGTTGGGGATAGAAAAGCTTGTGGACATAACCCAACTCCATAACTAGACAGAAGGGATTCCCAGGTCTAGGGGTGGGGAGTGATTGTTCTAAGTCTCTGCAGCCGTTTGGATTCTTTTCAGCAAATATTCATGGCCTTCTGCCCTAGTGATGCAGAGCTTGGCCCTGTGACCTGTTTGGGCCAAGAGAGTGTCAGTGGATGTGACAGGTGGCAGTTCTGAGCCAAGTCCGTAAGGAGCATCCCATGTTTCTGCTCAGCCTCTTGTGCTTATGCCATTTTCAATGAGCAGAACATGCCTTCAGGAGCCACTGATCCACAGGGCTTTGGCCCAGGGCCCAGCAGGAAGGGCACGTGACAACCACAGGACTGGAGATATACAACACAGTAGCCAATACTCTATTCATGAATCACTCAGTTTATTGCACACAATTAGCGTGCAACATGGGTTAATCAAAGTAGGGATAAAAGGGGTAACAAACCACTTCCAGGAGAAGTCCGGGCTGGAGGTATTTCAGCACGAGCAGTGGTCTCCAGTCCAGCAATGGGTCTCACAACAAGTGGGAGTAGGAAGCCTCCTTCTGCTCCGACAGGGCCTCTGGCAGCATCAGTCTGGCAGCATCTCTCAGCAGCATGGAGTCAGGTCCTCCTGCGAAGAGCCTTCAAGTCACTCGTCTTAGTGGTCTCTTTTTAAGGAGGGATGGTCACCCCAGGAGAGGTCTTGACTCTATCAGCTTCTCCTTCTGTTTGAGTGATGTAGGTGATCCATCAAATTTCTTATCTAAAGCAATACTCTTAGTTCATCACTCGAAGGCACTCGCAGTCCCACACTGAGCATTTCAAAACATCCAATATGGAGTTCACATTGGCCACTGTGACTCCATTTTGAACTACTTATCGTAGCTTAAGTCCTATAAGTTTCACACAAGATGAGTAGGAGTCAAAACAACAGACGACGAGAGGCTCGTGGAGCAAGCCAAAACCCAGCCCAAGGTCTGCAGCCAAGTGCATCCAACTCAGAACCCAGGACAGGCTGCCCAGCCAGTCCACAGACCCATGAACAAGAAGAGCAAGTGCCCACTGCTGGAAGCTACACCCTTCAGGGGGTGTTTCACACAGCATTATGATGACAATGTCTGTGTGATATTGTGATTTGTAATGAGAAATATCATTTGGTCTTCATCCCCATTCCTGGCACAGAGCTCCTAAAACCTTTGGAATTTCGTAAGGATGAGAGTAATAAGGGTGTCTTTATTATGCTAATGAGGCAACTTTTGGACCCCACCTAAGGATGGGGGCTGGCTGCCAGGAGAATCAACCATGTAATTAGAGGGTTAGAGTCCCATCCAACCTCCCTGGAGGGGAGAAGGGCTGGAAATTGAATCAGTCATCAGTGGTCAATGATTTAATCAATCATGCCTACATAATGCGGCCTCCATAAAAACCCAAAAGGACAGGGTTCAGAGAGTTTCCAGGTTGGTGAACACGCGGAGGTGCAGGGAGGGTGGTGTGCCTGGAGAGAGCGTGGAAGCTCTGTGCCCCTTCCGACCTACCTTGTCCTATGCATCTCGTCCATCTGGCTGTTCCTGAGTTATATCCTTTTACAATAAATGAGTAATCTAGTGAGTAAACTGGTTTCTGAGTTCTGTGAACCGCTTTAGCAAATTAATCAAACCCAAGGAGGATGCTGTGGAAACCTCTGATTTATAGCCAGTAGGTCAGAAGCACAGGAGACAGCCTAGACTTTCCACTGAAGTCTGAAGTGTGTGCAGGGTGGCCGGCAACGGGGACCCAGCCTTGTGGGACTGAGCCTTTACTCTGTAGGATCTGAGACTATCTCTAGGTAGATAGTGTCAGAACTGAGTTGAATTGTAGGATACTGAGCTAGTGCTGGGAAATTGCTTGATGTGGGAAAAACTACACCCACGTAGGAATCGGGAGCAGAAGTACAGGCTGACAGAGCGCCACACAGCAAGTCAGGGGCTGAGCTGGACCAAATCCCACAGAGAATAAAGGACTCTCTCTCTACCACCTCTGTCCCCACCAGGTCATCACGCCTCTGACAACATGCTAGCTAAGGTCTCACTCTTAAGAGGCTGTGTTTGGATGCTACCCCTGGGTATGCCGTTTCCCGGGAGACCACTGTGAAAGGCTCAGGCTGCCTGGAAGGGATGTGCCAGCCCCCCTCCCTCTCCCCACAGCAGGGTCCCTCTCAGACCAAGCAGCGACACTGCGGTGACGGTGACGTGGCGGGGTCAGCAGGCGGCTGTGAGGAAGAGCGAGCCCGGGAGGAGGGCTGGGCAGCAGCAGAGGAGGTGCTACCCAGGGCTGGGGGGTCACAGGAGGGAGGAGGTGCAGGGCGCCGGGTGGGCGCTGCACCCGGGGGACCACGCTCCCGCCGGGATGAGCTCTTGGGTGCAGAGTGAGCAGAGTGCAGACAGGAACGGCGCCCTGCTCCACACACCCTTCTCTGTGACCCTGGGCCACTGGCCTCGCTGCTCTGAGCAGGGCAATGGGGAAAATAACACCCCCCAGGACTGCGGCTCGGAGTAATAAACCCTGAAATATGCAACAGGCCCAGCCCAGAGCCTGGCAGGTGGACGGTCCCTGCCAGAGCGGGCTCCCTCCCCACCCAAACCTGTCCAGGACGCCCCAGCCAGGGACATGGCTCCACAGTCACGCTTCTGGGACTTGTGTCCTGCTCCACTGCCTCCTGGCTGTGAGACCGTGGACAAGCCCCTCCCCTTCCCTGAGTCTCAGTTTCTTCACCTGCAAAATGGAGAAAATGATAGCATCTCCCTGCAAGTCGAGCTGAGGACTCAGTGAGACAAACCTCGTAAAATGCTGGCATCAGGGTCTGCACAGCAGGCGCCCTCCATCAAAGGCAGCCGGCGTCACCCCGAACTGGGGGCTCTGCAGGGACCTCTTATGAAGCCCTGGACCCACGGGAGGGTTGTTCCCAAAGTTATCATTCACTCCTGGTGTCCCTTCCAGAATCCCACGTGGGAGGTTTGTGGCTGTCCATCTCCTGCCCCTGACACCTCCTCTCTCCCTCCCCATCCAGCTTTGACAGAGTGGGTCTGGCTCTATGTGGAGAAGGATTCCCGGTTCACGTGAAAATTTCATGGAAAACAACAATATCTTCTATCCGATCGATGACAAGAGCAAAAACATACCAGCATCCTTGCATTTTGCCTTTATGAACAAACAAGCTGTCCCCATGTGTGAGGGACTCGGTATAAACTACTCAGGGAAACATGGCTCTTCCTTTTAAGCCACCGTATGTTAAAAGCAGTTTCCTCTCCACTATATGTTACCTTTTCTCCTCTTTCTTTTCTTTTATATGCAGGCAACCCTTGTTCATTACTATGGACTTAATTAACTCCTGCCCAAAATTCATATGTTGATGCCCTGGCCCCCACTGTGCTGCTATTAGGAGATGGGGCCTTTGGGAGGTGATTAGGGTCAGATGAGGTCATGCAGGCGGGGCCCCCAGGATGGGATTAGTGTCCCTTTAAGAAGAGACCTCAGATTGCTTGCTCACACTCTCTCTTTCCCCACCTCCTGTGAGGACACAGCAAGAAGGCAGGTTTCTACCAGTCCCCTCACCAGAACCCAACCATGCTGGCACCCCCACCTCAGACCTCCAGCCTCCAGAACTGTGAGAAATAAATTACTGTTGTTTAAGCCCCCTTTTGTTATAGCAGCTGAGCTAAGACGTTCATTCTTATGAATGATCTGTTAAGGGAGATGAATCTAGGAAATTCATGTACTGTTGGAAAGATACAGCTCTTTAAAAAAGCATTCATTTATGATGTAAAATACAGCTGAGTGAGAGTGTGTAAACCCAGGCAAGGTCGATGGGCCATTACGGTGCAGGTTGAATAGCTTTGCTGTAGAGCTGTCTGTAATTACCTGCTCCTAACTGGTGCTCAGGGCTTCTGTTTCTGTTCATGACCTGCAGGGTAGAGGTCTGGCGGGGTCTGTCACCGCCTTAAGGCCCCAGCTGCACCCTCAAACCTGTACAGCTCTATAGAACCCAGGTCCTTTCTCTGGTTGACTCCATCCTTGGGGCTCCAGGCCCAAATGGTCCTGTCTCTGGACCTTTGTCCATGGCCTTGGCATGGAGTCTGTGAGTTTCCCTCTCCCTAATGACTTGGTCCAACCTCTTGGTTCCTTCCCACTGTAGAACCAGGCAGACAGTCTGGCAGGTGGAGCAGGGCTGGACTTCATACCATCCTGAGACCGGGGGCAAGACAGGCCCCTACCCTGAACCCCAGACATTAATGGACCCTGCTCTGTCCCTCCTCTATCCATGCCTCTCCTCACAGGATGACACACACATGTAGCCAAAAGGATGTGCTCCTTGGAGACTAGCCCCTGATTTAGATGACAGTTTGAATACCTGGGACCCCAGAAATCCCCATCCAAGTGGCCTGAAGCCCACTTCTTGACCCAGGTGGGCCTCTTCCCTGGGCCTGTGCTGCTGAGGGTGGACACACTGGGCTGGGGCGTGAGCACCCCAGGCCTGAAGGGCGCTAAGGGGCAGCTGTCCATGGGGGTCGTGAAAGGAGTTTGAACACGTGCGCTGGGGCATCCACACCCTTGTGCTGTGGGGCAGACCTGGGGAGAGGAAGAGAAGGGGATGGGCCCAGGGGGGGCAAGGCAGGTTCTCCCTGAACCTCCACATCTGGGCTGGAACCCCAAGAACTTCAAATCAAACCTGGTCTCCCAGGTTGTTATAAAGTTGTCTTTGTCAAGGTAGCAAATAGAATATATACTATTTCCACTTCACTGATTTGATTTATCATTTTAAATATTTAGGAACGAGGGCCTCCATTAGGTGTGGTCTCCATCTCTCAAATATCAGGGTCAACCTGGAGCACCTCTAGCACACAAACAATATGCTGGGCCCTGGGGTCAGTGGGGAAGAAGCCCACCTCCAGCAGGTAATGCTGGCCACCTCACCCTTAAGTGGAGGAGTCTGATCTGACTGAGGGGCAGACGGAGTCCTCACCGGGTCACATGCTCCCGCTGTGGGCCCTGCGTGCGGCTCAGCCATCCATGGGGATGGTTTTTTGTTTGTTTGTTTGTTTGTTTTGCGGTACGCGGGCCTCTCACTGTTGTGGCCTCTCCCGTTGCGGAGCACAGGCTCCGGATGCGCAGGCTCAGCGGCCATGGCTCACGGGTCCAGCCGCTCCATCGCACGTGGGATCTTCCCGGACTGGGGCACGAACCCGTGTCCCCTGCATCGGCAGGCGGACTCTCAACCATTGCGCCACCGGGGAAGCCCCAAGGGGATGGTTTTATCGTGCTGCATGAGGGGTCGCGCTCTGCTTCAGGGCGCCTTCAATGCTGTTCCAGAGAATAGCAGGGCCCTGTAACAGGAGAGGCTGGACAAGGTGGCAGAGGCCCCGTAGCTGGGCTTATGGCCCCATCCTCTTCCCGCTCTAATTATTCCTCACAACCAGCCCGCAAGGGGGTACGATCACCTTCCCATCTTCAGGTGAAGTCACCTGTCCCCGGTGGCGTGCTCAGCGTAAGCACCCCCATCCTCTGACTGTCAGACCAGGGCCCCTTCAGGGGTCAGCTGAGTGTCAGGAGCAAGTGCCCAGAGCAGGGTCAGGGGCTGGAGTGGGCAGAAGCTGAGAGCAGCTGAGAGAGGCCCCAGTCACTCCTGTTTCACCCCCAGGACCTTTAGTGCCCAGCCCAGTCGTGGCACAGAGAGAGCATCCCCTGAGACACGTGGCTGGTGAAGGGACGACAGCTGTGGGACCCGGGTGGGAAGGCTCCCCCAGATGCCCTCAGCCGGGTCTCTCCTGTTTCGCCAGCCTCCTTCTATGTCTGGCTTCCCCACTCTGTTCCCTCTGCCCTCCAGCATTTAGGGCCTCTGCTCAGTCTCCCAGAATACACCAGCTCCCGCCCACCACAGGGCCTTTACAGGTGCTCTTCTCTCTGCCCAGATCACCCTGCTGGTCCCGGTGGCTCTTCCTCCCCTTCCCTGAGCAGGTCAAGTCCATATTATCACATCTCTTTCAGAGCATCAAAGCCCTCCGCTGCCTGGCAGTTGCCCCGCGTGTGATGAATTAAAGATGTAGGCAGTGATCCATTCAGTGCAACTCTCCTCCGCTGGCTGCAAACTCCACGAGAGCAGCCACTGGGTCCTGGTCACCTGTCTCTCCAGCATCATAGTTCATGCACAAGAAATATGGAATGGTGCTTCCCTGGTGACGCAGTGATTAGGAGTCCGCCTGCCGATGCAGGGGACACGGGTTCGTGCCCCGGTCCGGGAAGATCCCACATGCCACGGAGCGGCTGGGCCCGTGAGCCATGGCCGCTGAAACTGCGCGTCCGGAGCCTGTGCTCCACAACGGGAGAGGCCACAACAGTGAGAGGCCCACGTACCGCAAAAAAAAAAAAAGAAAAGAAAAGAAATACGGAATGGATGATTGAATGGATGGACAAATGAAGGAAATGAGATCTGAGCTGAGCCTGTGACTGCAGCCTGGAACCTCCCCCAGCCCCACCCATCAACCTCTCCCATCCCCAGACTCCACCTGAGGTCCTCCTCTGGGTTCTCGTCCCAAGTTCACGCCTCTGGGGTCCTTATCATTCTAGGTGGTCTGTGTAGGTGGTCTGTGTCTCTGCCTGCCTCCCCATCCAGACCAGAGACTGTGAAAGTGGGATTCCCTCCAGGCCCCCAGTGTCCACCCCAGGGCAGGACCAGGGGGGGACAGTGAGCGTGTGTTGAATGAACAAAGGAGGAGCTTTTGAGAGAAGGGAGTCACCTGGCTCTACTCAGAGGCAATGGCTCTGGCCCTTTGCTCTGCAGGCTGAGCTGTGGTGCCTATTCTCCCCAACACACACACACACACACACACAAACACACACACACGTCTATGGCACAGATTTGGCTGCAGCCTTCAGAGGTCCCGGGGGAAGATACAGGAAACAAGGTGGCACCTGGGAGCTGAGGGGCTGGGAGTAGGGCTGTCTGGGTAAGAGCATCAGTGAACTGGGTCCTCCTCTCCCCTCTGAGAAGAAGCAGGCAGTGGCATACTTGAGACTGCTGTCTGGTGGTCTGGCTTCTATTGTGGCTGTGGAGTTGGTAATATCTTAGAGGCACTGATGGAGTGATGGCTTCTAACTCATCCCCACTCCCCTGAGGTCTGACATCTTAGAATTCATGGAACCACAGCACCTCGGGGAGGCAGGGACTCTCCTAGGCACTTACTGATAACCTGCCATGGCAGGAACAGGATTTATTATTGTGTGCATACTTATTTGCAACCACTTACACACATACACACAAACACACACACACACACACGAGAATTTTATCTTTACCCACCCAGCTTCCCCCCTTCCCTGCCTTCTAAACGAGAATGTTATCTTTGCAAGATGGTTTCTGATGTGTATGTGAGCCCGCTTACAAAGCAGAGCCAGGAGAATTGACAATAGGAAGAAAACCAAAGGTGGAACCAAGACTGAGGTGATGGTTCTACATGATGCAAGCGGGGAAGGGGAGGAAAGGAGACAGAACAGCTCTGCAAGCTGCGGGCTGGAGAGATCTACAAGCTTCAGCTTGTGAGAGGCTCTGAAATTCCCCGAAAGTGAGGAATGGGGCCTTGAGAAATTGTTGTGGGAGCACAAACCGCCTCCCCGGAGTCTTCTTCAGGAAATGGGAGTAAAATAGGAATTCCTTTTTAAATGACTGTTGGTCACCGGACTGTTTCTTTGGGTACAACACTGAATTGAGACCGGGCCCTACAGAACTCCAGTTACGATCAGGTCACAGTGTCATGAAGGATGCAGATGTTTCTCAAGGGCAGAGGTGGGGCTCTGGGTGTCATCCCCAGGGCCCAGGACCTGGCCTGTGCAGGGGAGACACTTCATAAATAAGTGCTGAACCAAAGAAGAGTCTTTACTTGTAGGAGTTCATTTTATCGTCAAAGAGATTGCAGAACAAAAGTAATGAACAAAAGACTATCTTATTTTTTTTAAGGTTTTCACTTTTTAAAAAAATTTTTATTGGAGTATAGTTGCTTTACAACATTGTGTGAGTTTCTACTGTACAGCAATGTGAATCAGCTATAGGTATACATATATCCCCTCTTTTATGGATTTCCTTCCCATATAGGTCACCACAGAGCACTGAGTAGAGTTCCCTGTTCTATACAGTAGGTTCTCAGCAGTTATCTATTTTATACATAGTATCAGTAGTGTATATATGTCAATCCCAATCTCCCAATTCATCCCACTCTGCCCTTTCCCCCTTGGTATCCATACATTTGTTCTCTACATCTCTGTCTCTACTTCTGCTTTGTAAGTAAGATCATCTGTAAGATCATCTCCCTCCCTCTCAATTTTTTCAGATTCCACACATATGCATTAATATACAATATTTGTTTTTCTCTTTCTGACTTACTTCACTCTGTATGACAGTCTCTAGGTCCATCCACGTCTCTACAAATGACCCAATTTCGTCCCTTTTTGTGGCTGAGTAATATTCCATTGTATATATGCACCACATCTTCTTTATCCATTCCTCTGTTGCTAGACATTTAGGTTGTTTCCATGTCCTGGCTATTGTAAATAGTGCTGCAATGAACATTGGGGTGCATGGAGAGATATACCATGTTCTTGGATTGGAAGAATTAATATTGTGAAAATGACTATACTACCCAAAGCAATCTACAGATTCAATGCAATCCCTATCAATGCAATGGCATTTTTCACAGAACTAGAACAAAAAAATTTACAATTTGTATGGAAACACAAAAGACCTCAAATAGCAAATGAAATCTTGAGAAAAAAAAAAAAAACGGAGCTGGAGGAATCAGGCTCCCTGACTTCAGACTACACTACAAAGCTACAGTAATCAAGACAGTATGGCACTGGCACAAAAACAGAAATATAGATCAATGGAACAGGATAGAAAGCCCAGAGATAAACCCACCCACTTATGGTCACCTAGTCTATGACAAAGCAAGCCAGAATATATAATGGAGCAAAGACAGCCTCTTCAATAAGTGGTGCTGGGAAAACTGGTCAGCTACATGTAAAAGAATGAAATTAGAACACTCCCTAATACCATACACAAAATAAACTCAAAATGGATTAAAGACCTAAATGTAAGGCCAGACACTATAAAACTCTTAGAAAAAAACATAAGCAGAACACTCTTTGACATAAATTGCAGCAAGATCTTTTTTGATCCACCTCCTAGAGTAATGAGAATAAAAACAAAAATAAACAAATGGGAACTAATGAAACTTAAACTTTCCTTGCACAGCAAAGGAAACCATAAACAAGATGAAAAGACAACACTTAGAATGGGAGAAAATATTTGCAAATGAAGCAACTGACAAAGGATTAATCTCCAGAATATACAAACAGCTCATGCAGCTCAATATCAAAAAAACAAACAACCCAATCAAAAAATGGGTGGAAGACCTAAATAGACATTTCTCCAAAGAAGACATACAGATGGCCAACAAAAACATGAAAAAATGCTCAACATCACTAATTATTAGAGAAAAACAAATCAAAACTACAATGAGATATCACCTCACACTGGTCAGATTGGCCATCATCAAAAAATCTACAAACAACAAATGCTGGAGAGGGTGTGGAGAAAAGGGAACCCTCTTGCACTGTTGTTGGGAATGTAAATTGATACAGCCACTATGGAGAACAGTATGGAACTAAAAATAGAATTACCATATGACCCAGCAATCCCACTCCTGGACATTTATCCAGAGAAAACCATATTTCAAAAAGACTATCTTAAGGAGAGTGATCAAGTTAGCATTTATTGGGTGCCTCACTGAGAGTCAGGCAACAGTCTGGTCAGTGGGCGTCACCTCCCCCATCCCATAGAGGAGGAAATAGACTCAGAGAGGGGAAGAGACTCACCCAAGGTCACACAGCTGGGCAGTGAGGAGTTGGGTGCAAACCCCACCTGCCTGGCTCCCCCTCCATGCTCTTTCCACTCACCCCCGTGAGCAGAGGAGAGGGAGGCAATGTGCGGCTATGGGGGACCTGGACAGGAGTCAGGCAGGGGCGGGGGGAGGTCACATGTGAGCTGGAGTTTGAAGGGGGCTAAGGATTCTACTGGACAGAGGGGATAGGACACTCGTGTAGGCGAGGGAGAGACGTTCCAGGTGGAAGAAGCAGCATGAGGAACAACCAGGAAGTGGGGAAGCCCAGAGCATCTTTGGAGCATAGAGAAAAGTGGGGCTTGGTAGGATCAGTAAGGGGAGATAGAACAGGAGGGGCAGCGTGGTCCTTGGCCAGAAAGTCCCTCCAAGGGCACAGCTTTGCACAAATCTTCCAGCCCCCTGGAGTCAACTGTGTGAACTCAGTTTGGATGTGAGTGCTTAGGCCTGTTTTTTTCAGCCCTTCTGACTGGGGTCATTTCCCTGCCCTATCAATAGCCATCTGCCAGCCCTCCCTTGGGGCCCTGACCTCTCCCATAGGCCCAGCTCTGCGCATCCAGGTTCAGCAGGCCCTGCAGACTCCATCTGCCTGTGCTGAGCCCATCACCCAGCCTCCTCAGGCTGTGCCCCCTGGACGGCTCTGAGCTGAGTCACGGCTGGAGTCAGTGACGAGATTGGCTATTTGAAGTACCCACCCCCCTGCCTATTGTCCAGATTAAAGCCACATCTCCCTAAAGCACCAGCAGAACAAGTCACTCCCCTGCTACAGTCCACCAATGGCTTGCCATCCCAATGCCCATGGCCTTTAAAGCCACACATGCACCCCCGCCTCCCAACATTGCCACTTCAACCCTGTTATTCTCACCGTGGGAGGAAATCATTTTTCGGGCTGTGCAGCTGTTGGTTTAGCACTCACTCCTAAGCCACCCACCAGCCATCGGGCACGGGCCAAGGCTGAAACACTGCTTCCACCTGACCACTCCCCTGGGCTTTCCATCATCTACTGTCCCCCAGACACATGCCCAGTGTCCCTGTGTTTGTCTGTGGCCTGGGATCTCTCCTAGGAGTCAGACCTTGTGCTTTCCTTTAGAGCATCTGCCGGGCATAGTCATCTCTCTCTCTCTGGGATCCCAGCCCAGGGCTCTCCGTCTCTGTCTGCCAACTGGGGAGAGTGTCACCGTCAGCTCAGGGGCCACACTCAGCATCTCTGGGAGGGGAAAGGTTTCTGGCTGGCCGGTAGCCACCACCTGCCGGACTCCTGGGTGTCTACCATGAGCGTGCGGAACCATGGAGGAAGCATTGCTGCTGCCAGAGGAGCCCTTCTGAAATGCAGATTCCCCGTGAAAGGAAGCAAATCACGCTCTCAGCGTTCTCCGGCCTCCCTCCCAATCACCTGGATGCTGAGTCCTGGAGTCAGGACTTGTCACTGGGGTCGGGTGCTCATGTCACCGACAGCACCGGCTCTGGGTTCAGCCGGGCCTGAGCTCGAGTCCTGTCTCTACCTCTTGTGCCCTGGGTGACCTGGAACATGTTCCTTGATCACGCTGGACCTCAGCCTCCCATCTGTTCTTGGGGCAAAAGATGCGAAGGAAAAGATGGGGTGAAAATGGCCACCTTGGAGGGTGGAGGAGAGGATTGGATGAGATGAGTCTTGTAAGTGCTTGGCCCCGTGCCTGTGCGCAGATCTCGGCACGTATCAGCAGTCGTCGCTGTCACTGTCATAGAAGCAGCAGGGCAGGGTGGTGACAGGCTCGGGGCCAGGAGTCAGCCTGGTTGGGTGTGAATCTGGGCTCTACCCCTCCCCGGTGTGTGACTGGGAAAGCTTCTTAACTGTGCTGGGCCTCAGTTTCTGCATCTGTAAGATGGGGAGGATGGTGGTGCCTTCCTCGCAGGGCTGTGAGGATTCAGTGAGTTCCTGTGGGTAAAGCACTTGCTCACAGTGCCTCCATGTGAGCCCTTCCCACCGTGTTCACAGTGGCTGCTTCTGGGTCTGTCAGCTTCACCCCACCCCAAGCTCACCAAGGGCAGGGCCAGTGTCTCCATTCGGGTGACCAGCTCATCCCGTTTTACCTGGCACTGTCCCAATTTCAGCACTGAAAGTCCTGCATCCCAGGAAGCCCTCAGGACCCAGAAAACCAGGACAGTTTGTCACCCTAGTCTCCATTTGTGCATCCCCTGACCCCCAGCTTTGTCCATCCGATTCCAGCTCACCTTCACCTCCTCAGAGAGGCTGGGCCTGACCCAAGACATATGTCCCCCACCTGGTCCCTCTGTCACTTGTCACATTAATGTCTCCATTTTTTTCCCATCCTCCCCCCCCCCAGCCTCTGGGGGGGAAGTTCTCTGGAAACAGGGGTCCTGTGCCCCCTCTTGCACAGGATCCCCAGCACCCAGTTAAGGTCTGGCATGTAACTGGTACTCAATACATAAGTAAATATCATTCATTTATTAAGCACCTGCTCTATTCCAGGCCCTGTCCTAGGCACTGGGGACACTCCCCTGAGCAGGACAGATTCAACGCCCTGGGAAGGGGGCACGGGCAGTGGGCAGAGCAGGGCAGACAGTCCAGCGTGGGTGCATCAGGGGCCCTCCCAGAGGAAGTGGTGTCAGCTGGGGTCAGGAGGACGAGCAAGGGTACACAGGCCACAGGAGGGGGAGAGGGTCCTGGCAGAGCCACCGGTGGAGCAAAGGCTGGGAGGACAGAGGAGGTAAAAGGATCCAGCAGGGTTTTCTTGGTGGCGCAGTGGTTGAGAGTCTGCCTGCCGATGCAGGGGACACGGGTTCATGCCCCGGTCCAGGAAGATCCCACATGCCGCGGAGCGGCTGGGCCCGTGAGCCATGACCGCTGAGCCTGCGCATCCGGAGCCTGTGCTCCGCAACAGGAGAGGCCACAACAGTGAGAGGCCCGCGTACCCCCCCGCCAAAAAAAAAAAAAAAAAAAAAGGATCCAGCAGTCAGTCAGTGTCCCTGAAAATTCCAGAAATAGAGCCACCCAAAGGCTGTGCATGGCCAGAGCCATTTCACCCAGGAGGGAACCAGGCCTGGAGAGGTTAGCGGGCCTGCCCAGGTCACCCAGGGGTCAGTGATAGGATCGCTGGTCTGGGAGCCCACTGCCCTGGACCCCTGGCCGGCCTCCTCGGCCTTAAGTCTTTCTCTGCATCCCGGTCCACCCAGCCGCTTTCACGCTGATCTTTTTTCCTCTTCTCCAGCAATTCCTCTTTCACCTTCCACCTTGGTAGCTGAGACAATTTCTCAATGTCCAGCCAAAGGGGTAATACTTATTGGATTTGATTTAAGTAATAAAACACTTGCTGGCCCAGCCATTTGGATGGGAAAGCTGGGAACAGCGGGGCCCGGCTGCAGACACACGCAGCAGTCTTGCTGCTTTCCCAACATGAGACCCCAGAGGTGCTGACTGGGGGTTTGGGGCCAGCGGCCCTGGGGGTGGACCCTCTATTTCCAGGCTGCGTGAGCCTAGGGACGTCGCTTCACTCCTGGGAGCCTCAGCTTGCTTCCGTGTAAAGTGGGGCGCCACCATGTACCCCGCAGGGGCTGTCGTGAGGACTGGAGATGCTGAGAAGCCTGAGAATGGTGTGCGAATTGTCATCTTCCCAGAGCCCCTGGGGTTCCAAGGCCTGACAGACAGGGGCACCGTGGCCGCAGCTGTCTTGGTCCTGCCCCCTTCACAGACAGGGCCCTCACCACCTCCCGAGCCAAACAGCACACCTCAGGGTGGTTCTGTGTGGAAAGAAACGGATCAACACACCCGTCCAAGTTCTCCAGGCCCCAGGACAATCGCTGCCTATCCTCTGAGCCCCTGCCCTGCACGTCGGACACTGGGCGGAGACCCAGGTTCGAAGTCCGGACACTGCATCCCCGTCCCACCCCCCAGAGCTGCTTCCGCCTCAGGTCTCACCCTCCTCATCGTACAATGGGGTCATTGCCCCCGCATCTCGGGCTTGTTGGGGGACTGAGACATAAAGGATGCCCGCTGTGCTGCCCCGTGTTCTGTGATTGCCGTCACCCTGGTTAGCTTTTTCCCTACCTTCTCCTCTGCAGGTTCTCTTGGAGCCGGGAGCTCATCCTTAGGGAGCAGGCCCCTGTTCTTATGATCCTCCCGTCTGGACTCTGAGTCCCCCTCAACAGGGTTTAATCCCCTTTTCCAGCCTGAGGTTCATTCTTGTCTATTTGTTATTCAATCTAGAGCAGCACTACCGCAGAGATCATCTGGTCCAATTCCATCATTGTCAGGTGGGGAAACAGAGTCCTAGCAGGTCACTCGGAGACTCCGAGCTGAGATTAGAGCCAGGGAAACCTCGTGTCGAGCCCAGGGCTGTCCACCTCTCCAGGCGACCCCCTTTAGATGCGCCCTCCTCTGAGAGCCACCACTGGGGACTCCACACGCAGCCTCTCCCAGATCAGGAGAGGGCAGGTCCGCTCTGCAGCCTCCAGGTTTCTCCATCTGTGAATCAGTCACAATACTCCCTGCCTCTCAGGGGTGCTGGGAGGAGAGCCTTGCTTGGAACTGTCCCAGTCAAGGAACACTGCCTGGCTAGATACGGAAAATTCGGGAATGGGTTGAGGGTGTCTTCGAGGGAGCTAATGAATAAATCACAAGTCATTCAGAGGTGTCTGAAGCTCATCCACCTTCACTGGACTGACCTTCCTCTCCCATGCTCTCCATCCCTCCCGCAGAGTGCAGGTGAGGAATAAGTAAACAGCAGCTTCCCCACACCACCACCCGACACACATATCAGTTTCCATGCAAACATCACTCACCGGGCTGGCAGGGCCAGAAGCGGGAACCCCAGCCAGCCTCCCCTCTGGGACCAACCACAATCCTAATACCAACAGCTACTGCTTATTGAGCACCTACTACGTTCCATGCATCATCTTGTTTCTGTCTCACAAGAATAAGTGAGTTAAGCACTATAATTAGCCTCAATTTACAGAATTGTAAGAGGGTCAGACAGTGGCACAGAGGAGAAGAGACAGACTCTGAGTCAAACTGGCATGAGCTTGAATTCCAGCTCTAGCCCTTGACCGTTGTGAGGCCTTGAGCAAGTTATTTTAGCCTCAGTTTCCCCATCTCTAAAACAGGGAGCAACAATTTCACTGGGCTCTTTTGAGGATCCCATGAACAAGTGGGTCAGGGTCTGGCGTGTAGTAATTATTCAGCACATGGTGGCCTTGTTTATTCATATTAACGTTGTTGCATTACTCCTGTGTTATTTCTTTCCCCTGTGCCACCCTGGCTGCCTGTGCTGGGAGAACTGGGGAGCTGAAACCAACCAGAAAAAGAGCATGAACTTCAAGTGGCTACAGAGAGATAAGACTTCCCTGCTGGGGGTCAACACACACAAACACACACACACACGCGTGCACACGTGTGCGTGCACACCTGCACTTTTCTTCCAGCAAGAAAAGGTAGGGTGAGGACTCCTTCCTGGTGGCAGCTCCTGGGCACTCTGCAGGTCCCAATGGTTTCAGGCTCCTGGTGTGTTGCCCTGTCTGGGCGGGGTCCCTATTTGCTGGCACTAAGCAGAAGGTAGATGAAGTCTGGGCAGGCAGAAGGCTTGAGTGAGGCTCTTCCTCTTGAGATCCTGATTCCACTCCTGCTTTAAGAATCTATTCTCGGGCTTCCCTGGTGGCGCAGTGGTTGGGAGTCCGCCTGCCGATTCAGGGGACACGGGTTCGTGCCCCGGTCCGGGGAGATCCCACATGCCGCGGAGCAGCTGGGCCCAGAAGCCATGGCCGCTGAGCCTGCAGGTCCGGAGCCTATGCTCCACAACGGGAGAGGCCACAGCAGTGAGAGGCCCGCGTATCACAAAAAAAAAAAAAAAGAATCTATTCTCGACCAGCAGAATTGTCTCAGCACCCAGCACAGAGCCTGGCACAAAGGGGACATTCAGAAAATATTTATTAAGGGCTTCCCTGGTGGCGCAGTGGTTGAGAGTCCTCCTGCCAATGCAGGGGATGCAGGTTCGTGCCCCTGTCCAGGAGGATCCCACATGCCACGGAGCAGCTGGGCCCGTGAGCCATGGCCGCTGAGCCTGTGCGTCCGGAGCCTGTGCTCCACAACGGGAGAGGCCACAACAGTGAGAGGCCCGTGTACCACAAAAAAAAAAAAAAAAAAAAGAAAGAAAGAAAAAGAAAATATTTATTAAATAAGTGAACAAATTCTAAGATTCTATAGTTCTAGGTACCTGAGACTCTGATTCTAATATTCTGTGGTTCTGTGGGTCAAGAATCTTAAAGTGCTCGTACTTTTAACCGAGGATCCCAGGCTCAAATGCCAAGAAGAGGTAGGCAGAGAATGTGTGTGAGTGAAACGGGCCGGATATGAGTGCCAACACACACACTGTGTGAGGGGCAGCCTGGGAGGGTCTGGGGAGCCCAGTCCCATCATAGCTATGACCAGTAGGAGCCCAGCGTGGCCAGATCTTCCAATTTTTCAGGGCAAGGCAGACAGCTGGATTTTTTTGCCTTTTCTCTTTCTACCTTTTTGTTGTTGTTGTTGTTGAATAGCCTCATTTTTTTTAACTGCCATTTTTTTTAATAATAATAGGAGAAACTGTGTGTGGGGTTTATGGGAACTCTCTGGACCATCTTTGCAAATTTTCTGCAAATCTAAATCTATTCTAAAAGAAAAAATTATATTAAAGAGAACAAAAACACCACGAGGGCCAAAAGAAATAGATCTGTGAGCTGCATCAGCCCCCCAGGCAACTGTTTGCAAACTCTGTGCTCAACAGCAGTGAAACTAGGCACAAAGCTTGAAGTCAAGGCCCAGGGTCTGAACAGCTGACACACTTCCACCTCTTGGCCAGGCCAGGGAGGCAAGGCCCACACCTAGAGATGGAGGCTGGAGAAGTGGGGCGAGAGGCAGAGAAGAGCAGGTGAGGGGCAGCGTGGGGCTGGAGCGGGGGATTCTGGGTAGATACATTAAATTGAGAGGCCTAGAGGATGTGGAGAAAAGAGGACCCTTGTGCACTGTTACTGGGAATGTCAACTGGTACAGCCATTATAGAAAACAGTACGGAGCTTCCTCAGAAAATTGAAAATAGAGTTACCGTATGATCCAGCAATCCTACTTCTGGGCACGGATCCAGGTCCAAGTCCTGACTCCGCTCCCTACTAGCTGAGTGACCTCAGGAGGGTCACTTCCCCTCTTCAGGCCTCAACTTCCTGATCTGTAACGTGGAGATAATGATTGCTTGGCCTCAGCTCATGACCCCAGAAGCTACCTGGTCCACCACATCAGGGCAGAAGGCACAGTGCCTCAGGCCCAGTGCAGCAGGGCTCCCACAGGCAGGCCTGGCCAGCGCCCCAGCCTGGCACGGCCGAGCCTCTGCGTCCAGCCCTGCTGACAGCTGGCCACTCTCACTGGTGACACGGCCCATCGTTCCTGGCATCTCAGCTCTGAGGCTTCTCTCCTTCTCTGCTCTGGGCCTTGCTTCCCTTTCAGAGTCGGGTTCTGCTCCTTGATTGCAGCTTGTTTTAGGCAGAACCTTTTGGTGCAAGGGGCAGAGCATGAAGAGTTAAAGCAACGGGTATAGGACTTGTTGGCCCACAGAACTGGAACATACAGTGCGTGGAACTGGCTTCACAGGGACAGCTGGAGGCAAAAGCTCTACCTGCTTCCTCCCTTCTCTTCACTCTGCTTCCCTCTGTGTTGATGTCCTTCTCAGACAGGCCTTCTCCCCACTGAGGGGAAAATGGCCACCAGCGATTCCAGGCTTAGATGGTCCTTACAGCTTGTAAGGGCCCATCTCCCTCCCAGTGTCCATATCGGAGGATCCTGTTAATAAGCGAGAAGGGAAGGGTCTGGACAAACCCCTCAGAGCTCCTCGCAGTGAGCTGATGCACCCTTCGCTTCACAGGATCCGGGGAGAATGAGGGTCTGTCTCCCTGATAGGACTGTAGCCCCCACTCCCCAGCCCTAGAACGTGAACTGTGAGGTCCATGGGGTCAGTAGAGGCAGGGGTGGGCTAGATCAAAGGGCTCAGAAGACAGTGGAAAGTTTGGAAAGGTAGGATCTGCTCCCAGGCTCTCTGATCAGAAACAGGAAGCAAAGGCATGACTGGAAGGACTGGAGGACTCGACCTCCCATCACAGTCCTCAGGGCCCCTGGAAGAGGTAATGTCCCTGGACTTCTCCTGGGCTCTGGGCCTGGCCAAGCTGCCTCCTGCATCTGGGAGTGAATGAGTCAACAACAGGAAGGCGGACGCCTTAGAATAACCCAGGATTTGGGGAAGAAAACATCAGCAAGTAAATCACAAGAGGAACCAATCAGCAGGGACCTCCAGTCAGCTGCACCAATGAATTCACCCAGTCAGATGAATTCATTTGTTCGGCCAATCACGTGTTGAGTTCTGCCATGAGCTACTATTAAGACACAGTGGGGCTGGCATTGGTGATGCTTCCAGACTCCCAATGACCTTGGGCCTCTAGGAGTCTCCCCACCTCCCCCACCAGGGGGCACGTCCTTCCCAACACGCAAAGGGCAAAATGGCCTTGCATTGGATGGGAGCCTTTCAAGGCATGCAGGGAGCAGGGGACCACGCTCGACATGTCAGTGGTGCATTGAGACACTCGTGTCTCCAGGCCCCGGATGATGTCAAAATGTTATGACTTCCCTGGAAGAAATGATGGGTGGAACTGAGTGGAATTAGATATCGACCTGACTGGAGAGGCTGCTGCTGAGTGTGTAGCCATGGTGACAGCATCCCTGCTGACTCCCCACTCACCAAAGGGGACGGGGCAGCCGGGAGAGAAGGAGCCTGTTGGACCCTCCTGGGGACACCCCTGAATTTCTGTCTCATTCAGGTTACTGAGGACCCAACTTTGTTCACTCGTTCCCTCACTCACTCCATATATTTCCCTAGCATCTATTTTGTTCTGAACACCATGACGTGTTCCCTGTCCTCAGAGATCCTATCGTCCAGCTGAGGAAGGAGACGTAAATAGATAAACAAAAGAATATGATCAGAAACTGGGATGCTTATTGTGAAGTGAGAGAATAAAACAACATGACGGAGAAGAAAATGGCGGCTTAATCTAGGGGGTCCAGGGAGGGCCTCCCTGAGGGAATATTTGAACTGAGACCAGAAGGGTCAGGAGTCAGACAAAAAGGGAAGAGGAAGAGCTTTCCTGGTGGCAGGAACTGCCAAGTGAAGGCCCTGAGGCAGGAAGGAGCTTGGGGCTTCCCAGGAACAGAGGCCGCTAGTGTGGTTAGAATGAGGCTGGAAACGGACAAGGACCAGGCCAGGAGGGACTGCATGTTCTAGTAGTGGCTTATCCCAGGGCAGTAGGGGCCGTGGGAGAGCTTTAAGCTGGACTGTGATGCCACCAGGCCGGTGTTTTTACAGCTCTTTTGTCTGCTCTGTGGAGAGTAGACTAGGGGAGGAGAGGGAAGGGAGAAGAGCGTTCCAGGAAGAGGGAGCAGCTCGCAGGCAGGTCAGGCCTGAAGGGACAGGACGTGTTCCAGGAACTGCCGGGAGCCGGTGGGAGCATGGAGGGAGGGGAGGTGCTTGAGATGAGGGTGGGGTTGGGTGGGGCCCTGCCACAGAGGGCTTCACAGGTGCCTGTTCAGAGTATGGCTTTTAAATGGGGGGAAGTGACATGATTCAATATTTTAAGGTCCCCTTAAGCTCAGCCTTACCATGCCCTACAGCCACTGCTGACCAAGGTTTTAGGAGGCTCAGCTCCTGTTGGATGGGAATGGGTCATGGTGGGAATCCTCAGACAGAGAGGGGCGTTAGGGCCCTGGCTCTGTCCTTCTCCGCTGTGTGACCTTGGGTGAGCTCCTGAACCTCTCTGAGCCTCATCTCCCTCCTCAGGAAACAGGGTTGAGACCCCTCACTCCACAGGGCTTCCCTGAGGGCCTCACGAGCTCCTGTGTGTGGCTCAGTCCTCAGCGCTGTCACCTCTGGCATCATGAATCCATCCCCTCCCTGGGGAAGGTGCATCACAATATCCCTGGGAGGCAGAAGGGCCAGGGGTGTGTCTTCCATTTTCCAGATGAGAAAAACGAGGTCCAGGGATGGGAAATGACTTGCCCAAGGGTGGCGAGTGGCAGGCAGCGCCCAGGAGACAGAGGCTGAGGATGGTGGGCGGTTAGCGTTGGCGCTCTCTGGAGCCCCATGGGCGTGGGTTCAAATCCTGTCTCCTAGTCACCAGCTCAGGGCCTTGATCAGGTGGCCCAACCCCTCTGGGTCTCAGTCACGTCATCTCCAGCCTGTCACAGGCTCAAAGTGACTGAGGTCACACCATGTGTGGAGCCCGGCACAGGGAAGAAGCTGCTTAAACTGACAAAAAAGAAGAGCATTAGGGTGAGATGGAGACACTGCCTGGGAGAATCACTCTCCCCTCCTAGGGAGCAGCTGCCCCAAATCCCCCCACTTCTCTTCTCCCACTTGGCTCTTGGCAGGATCCACTGTCATTTCTACACAGAGGTAACAGTAACAATAATTATACTCATCCCACTTCGCAGACCCTTCCTCCCAGCGGTGCTTTGCCAGCACCGGTTGCACTCCACCCACCTCCCCAGAAAGAGGAGCACTAAAGGCAGTCTTAGGGCAGGACATCCAACACCAACATGCTATGTGACTCTGAGCAGGGCCTTTCTCATCCTGGGCCTCAGTTTCCCCATCTGCACAAAGCAGGTATGGAAATAGATACTTATAGAGGTAAGAAGTGTCAGTCACACTGGGCCACTAACTTCTGAGGCTGTTCAGAGGATGTGTGTGTGTGTGTTGGCCCCTCTGACCTTATCCCTCTCCCCTCTCCCCAGATCACAAAGCAACAGCCTCCATGACCTCCTGCCAGTCCTCAAAGAGGCTATGCCTTTTCCAGCCTCAGGGCCTTTGCACTTGCTGTTTTTTCTGCTTCTGCTTCCCTCAGGTGTCACCAGGTTTGTCCCTTCATTTCATTCAGGTCTCAACTCAGACATCCCTTAGAGTATCACCCACCCCAGCCTATCACTCCTTGACCCCCTTAATTTGTCCCCCACAAACTTGATGTGTTCAAACCCTAACCCCCAGTACCATAGAATGTGACTGTACTTAGAGATAGCACCTCTAAAGAGGTGATTCAGTTAAAATGAAGCCGTTAGGAGGGGCCCTAATCCAATCTGACTGGTGTCCTTATAAGAAGAGATTAGGACACACAGAGAGACACCAGGGATGTGTGTACACAGAGGAAGACACAGCAAGAAGGTGGCTGTCTTCAAGCCAAGGAGAGAGGCCTCAAAGAAACTAAATCTGCCAACACCCTGATTTTGGACTTCTAGCCTCTATAACTGTGAGAAAACAGATTTCTGTTGCTTAAGCCACCCAGTCTGTGGTATTTTGTTAAGGCAGCCCAAGCAAACTATTACAGCCCTCAACCCTATTTTATTTTTCTGTGTAGCACTTATCAGGTCTGATTATTTATATATACATATTTCTTTATTGTTTGTCCCCTCCTCACCCCATACAATAGGAACTCCACGAGGTCAGACACTTGGCTGGTTCTGTTTCCGGGAATCATAGGCACATAGTAGGCCCTCAGTAAATGAAGAAGTTGGAGCCGGACACCCCTGAGTTCAAGTTCTAGCCCTGTCACTCCCTTACACTGTAACCTTGGACTGGATCCTTGACCTCTCTGGATCCTTGACCTCTCCTCCTTTACAGAGGAGCCCAAAGTGTCTCCTCTGTAAAATGGACCTAATAATCGTGCCAGACTCAGAAGGGGGTGTGACACTATGGAGAATTAATGCAGGCAAATTGCCTAGTCCAGTGCCTGGTGCGTAATATATGCTCCGGAAATAAGAGATAAGTTGTGGCTGTTTTCTTAACAGTAGTAAGTCCATTCATTCATTCATTCATTCATTCCATAAACACATACGGACACTTTTTCTGCTGCCAGATGCTGGGGACATGGAAAATCAGGCTTGGCTTCTGACTTAGAGGTGCTCCCAGGTTAGTGGGGGAGACAGACCAGGGGATCGATAATGAGGGTCCATGAGCAGAGACAGAAATAGGCTCCTCAGGGAAGGTTCACAGAGAAGAGGGTGTTGGGATTGGGTCTTGAGGAGTGAGTAAGAGCTCGCTAGGCCAATAGGGAGGAGAAGGGCATCCAGGCAAAGCAAAGGGCAAGTGCAAAAGCAGGGGCAGGTCCTTGTCTGGTGTGTACCTGGCTAACGTCTGTGCCTCTGCGTGGCTGGTGCAGGGCCAAGGAGCTTGGACTGTGATCCAAGGACACCATGGAGCCTGGGAAGGATTTATAGCAGGAGGGAACCAGTCAATTTTGTGCTGTGGAAGGTCACTCCAGGGCAGAGTAGAGGGCAGACTGGAGTGGAGGTACTGTAGGACAGAGAGGGTGTCAGTGCATAGAGCTGGAGCATGGCGGTGGGGGGGGGGGGGGCAGTCAGCCAGAAGACCAGAGAGGAACCCAGTGGTGAAGATAGGCCCCAGGTCAGCTCTGGAGAAGCATCCAGGCCAAGGGGCTTGATGTGGAAGTGCCTGAGCTGCGGGATGGGTCTCCCTGCTAGGCAGAGCTGGACTGACAGGTAGGGCTCCGTGGCTGTGGGGTCAGAGAGCTGAGGTGGGTCAATCAGGGTGTCATCTTCATAGTTCACAGGGAGTCAGGAAGGAACATTCTGTCAACCAGAACCAGAGCAGGAAACTTGACAGGACTAGAGAAGTTTCCTTCCACAAGAAAGCCAAAGGGAAATCATTTGTTTCCATGACACATGTTTTCAGGAGACCATGTGATTGTTTTTGCACTGGAAAGCCATGAATGGAAAATTCCACCTGCTGAGACAGATACTTCCTCCTCCAGGCACTAAACAATGGAGGAAGCTTCTGTCCTGAGTTTACTGGTGCCTGAAACCCTGCCATTTGAGCTTCATTCCTAAGGCTTGAGGCTTTGTCCTTTGTTAAAACGCAAACAACTTCACAGAAGTCGTGTCTTCAACACAGACTTATTTTCATTAATTCAACAAATATTTATTGACTTCTTGCTCTAAACCAGGCAGTACCTAGAGGTTGGGAACAAAGAGATTAGTTAAGACTTGTCCAGGTCCATACCTTTGTTTTTAAATGATTGAAGAAGACAATGTAGGTGATACAAACAAACTTTAACACTTCATGAAGCAGGAAGTTTTCATTCCCAAGGGTCCAGAGAACTGCAAAATTGGGCAGAAGGCAGGAGGCATTTATAAGATAAAGAATAAGGAACAAGGAAGAGAAAACCAGAAAATGAATATAGAACAAGGACGAGAAAAGGAGAAAATAAATAAGGAACAAGGAAAAAGCATAAAGCCCAAAGCTGGCTTGGCCTTGCTTTTCTGGTCAAGTGGAGCCCAGCTTGCATTTCTGGTCAAGTGGAGCATTTACAGGGACACAAAAGTTATCTGGGTTTCGTTATGCTGATGTGGCATCTTGGGCAGGAGCGGCTCCATCTTGGGCCTAGAGATTTATTTCAACACCTTCAAGGAACTGGAAAGCTCTGTGTGTAGGGGGTGGGCGGGGGACAACAGAAAACTTGATCATAATGGTGCAGCAAATGGTGGTGGGAGCACCCAGCAGAGGTGACTCATTTCGTAGTTGCAAAAGGTGAAGCTTGGGCTTCCCTGGTGGCACAGTGGTTGAGAGTGGCCTGTCGATGCAGGGGACAGGGGTTCGTGCCCCGGTCCGGGAAGATCCCACATGCCACGGAGCGGCTGGGCCCGTGAGCCATGGCCGCTGAGCCTGCGCGTCCAGAGCCTGTGCTCCGCAACGGGAGAGGCCACAGCAGTGAGAGGCCCGCGTACCGCAAAAAAAAAAAAAAAAAAAAAAAGGTGAAGCTTGAGCTGCGATCTACAGGGGGAAGGGGGTTGGAGTAAGGATGGAGAATCCCAGCTCGGGGCACAGCCAGGGAGATGGATGGAGTCATGAGCCACGATGGTGGGAGACGGGGGACTCCTTGCCTCTCAGCAGCCTTGGACATGAGGCAGGACATTGGAGATGGGGCTGGAGCGGCAAAGAAGACTTCTCATTGATTGGAAGTTATTACCCATCTCAGGTGGTGGCATCTGTCACAACCTTTGCCGCCCCCCACCCCCCAGCTTCCATCTCACCTCTTTCCAACAAGCCCACCACACTCTCCTTGAGGGAGCTGCCTCTTCCCACTCTCCGTCATGTGGAATGAATGACTCGCCCTCAGCTCCCGAGGTGGCTTCTGATTGTCTTAAGCCATCAGCCTACCCCATCCTGCTGGTACGTGATTGGTTCAGGGCAGGGCACATGACCCAGCTCAGGCCAACGAGAGGCGAGATGGTTGCTGGAGTTTCTGGGGGAAGGATCGCTCTCTCTCCTCTGGGGGAGCTCCCAGAAGTTCTGGCTCCAGGGAGTGAGGGGCACAAGGGGCCAGGGGTGAAGGCAACCCTGGAGGAGAGAATGTCAGAGAGGTGGAGCCTGGCTGGACCCACCTTTGCTGGTTCGCTGAGCCACCAAATTCCCACATTTGTTTAACCCGTTTATTGTTACCTTCAAGTGAAAAGTTCCGAACTGGGGCAGGGCATTTCCGGAGGACAGAATTGGACAGAGCTGGAAAAGAAGCAGGTAGGGGTGCTCCGACCAGGGGTGGGGTGGGGGTGGTCTAATCCCCCTTTTTTTTTATTCCATCTCATGTACAGTACTTATGAGTCAAGATCTTTCCCCAGAAAATATTCCCTGAGCCCTATCACTGCCCTGGCTCCTCGTTGGAAAGCCCAGGTGTCAGGAGTCCTAGGTTCTATCCTAACCCAGCCAGTTGCCTGACTGTGGAGCTCGGGGTGAATCATACCCCCTCTCTGGTCCTCCATTTGTGATTCGCCCACCAGCCCCCAGACTGAGCTCTAGGGCAATGTCCAAGCAGCCCCAGAGCCCAGGGCAGGCCTGGCACAGAGCAGATGTCAATTGGGTTGTTGACCAATTAATGTGGGAGCTGTACCTTCCTGCTCTAACCTCCTATGTCAGGGACCAGCTGCTGTTCCCCCGTCCACCCAGAATGCCTCCTGGAGACCCCAGCCCCATGTTAGAGCAGCAGGAACAGATTTAGCATGCAACCTGCCTGGTTCAGCTCACACAGAACCTCTAGTGCTGTTGAAGGCTCACTGAACCACAATTGGAAGAAAAAAAAATTCACCAAAAGCTCAACCCTTTACTTTCCATTTGCAGCTGACCTGGCCAGTCAAGCTCTAAGACTCTCTCCTCAGTCTGCTCCTTGCAGGCAATGATGAAGAGCCCATGCCTGGCGACAAGGTTCAAAGAGTGAAATCAATCAGTGGGGGTCAGCCTAGGTTTATTCCTTTAAAACAGCAGAGCCACAGCTCTGCTCTGCTGGGTGGCATGGACTGCATCTCAGAGTGCAGGACATGTGTCTGTGTTCACAGGCAAGATCAGAGGAGGAAGGAGTGGAGAGACCCACCTTCTTCCATGAGAAAGGATACAACCCCAGGAGCACTGAAGGGTGAGTCAGGGGTTCAATGGGATCCTATATATGAGTGACGTGTGTGTGTGGTATGTAGCTCTTGTGTGAGATGTAAGGGTGCGGCATCAGTGAAAGTGGTAGAGGAAAAGGAGGAAGTAGCAGATGATGATGTGAATTCCAAGTTAAGTATCTTTTTTTTTTTTTTTGCGGTACGCAGGCCTCTCACTGTTGTGGACTCTCCCGTTGCTGAGCACAGGCTCCGGACGCGCAGGCTCAGCGGCCATGGCTCACGGGCCCAGCCGCTCCCCGGCATGTGGGATCTTCCCGGGCCGAGGCACAAACCCGTGTCCCCTGCATCGGCAGGCGGACTCTCAACCACTGCGCCACCAGGGAAGCCCCCAAGGTAACTATCTTGAACTTCATCCTGTGAGCACTGTACCCCACCACACACACACACACACACACACACACACACACGCACACGCACGCACACACACACCAGAGGAATTTTTAAGGTGTGCCTAGCAGTACAAGAAGACACTACATAGGCATAGGACATCCTCCCTCTGTTCCAGTTTTACTCTAATACACGGAAATATCCACTGCTTTGTATTTTATATTAAAACAATCATGGGTATAATATAGAAAGCAAAATGTGCCTATTTTTGAAATATTAAATCGGAGAGTTCAAAGAACCTGTGAGCTTGTGGTTAGGGGTCTAGATGAAGCACTGTCTACATTCAGACCTTTTGGTAATCTGGGTGTTCCCATATCATGACGCCATTAGCAAGAAACCCCCAGTTTCTCCTCCGGGGTCGGGGGGTGGGAGGGGGGGGCGCGGCGGGGGGGGCTCTGTCCACGGTGCTGAAGCAGGATTAAATCATTCCAACGGGTGAATTCAGACCTTAAAGCTTCTGGTCTATTTCTATCTCTTGGAAGGGGATGAAGGGGGAAGGCTCGAGAAGCCTCTCAAGAAGTTGAGCAACCCTGAAGGCTAGGGAGTGAATATTCCTTACTACTTACCCTTCAGTTCAGGGGACAGAATCCTCAGAGCAAGGGAGAGATGGAGGGTCATGAGGAAAGCTGGAGGAACAAGAGTAGGGCAATTGTGTGTGGCATTCACAGACTTCAGGGAAAATATTTTCTTGAGTTTGGAGACTTTTTTTCACTTCCTAAGAACGATCCAGTGTTCTTGAAGAAGGAAAGATCCCCAGTGACCTTCTCTTTGAGTGTGTGTGTGTGTGTGTGTGTGTGTGTGTACACATGGGTATGTATCTGACTGACTGCATGTAATAGATTCTCTCTGTGAAGATACATCTCTCATATTAAACAATTGGCATCTCATAATTCAGTTACTCAAGAGGGAGAATCTAGGACAAATCTTTAGCTTGCATTTTATCCCAGTTCAAAAATGTGTGCATTCCATGATCATTTTGAAATATATAGAAATATCGAATCACTATGCTTATAACAGGAACTAATATAGTGTTGTAGGTCAGTTATACTTCAAGAACAAACAAACAAACAAACTCATAGCAAAAGAGATCAGGTTTGTGTTACCAGAGGCAGTGGGTGGGGTGAGGGGAAATTGGATGAAGGCAATCAAAATGTACAAACTTCCAGTTATAAGATGAATAAGTACTAGGGATGTAATGTACAACATGATAAATATAATTAACACTGCTGTATGTTATATACAAAAGTTATTAAGAGAGTAAATCCTAAATTCTCATCACAAGGAAACATTTTTTTTCTATTTCTTTAATTCTATATCATATGAGATGATCAATGTTCACTAAACTTATTGTGATAATCATTTCATGATGTATGTAAGTCAAGTCATTATGCTGTACACCTTAAACGTATACACTGCTGTATGTCAATTATATCTCAATAAAATTGGAAGAAAAAAATTTAATAAAAAATAAACATTAATTTTTAAATGTGTGCCTCCTAAGTTTTTTCAACTCCACCCATAGCTTTGTAGTCATAGCAACCACGTAGATCTGCTAAGAAGAGAAAGATCTGGCATCCCTGAGGGAAGAGTTCCCCTCTTGGTGGGTGCTGAAGGGAAAGACTAAAAGGATTTCATAATCCCAGGGAGCTGGAAAGCCCACAGCTCAGTGCATCCATCCTTCTGGCAGACAGGGTTCCTGGTTATACTTCATGACCGGCCCATCAGGACTGTAGGGAAGGTCCCCTCACCCCAGCCCCTCAGTCCTCAACTGCTCTGTCCCCCAATCTTGCTGGGCCTGCGAGGCCTGGGAAACTCCAGCCTGAAGATGACGTGGTGCTGGCCAACTTTGATGGGTGGTCAGAGCCTCGGCTTCAGACATCCAGGTTGGAGTCTGGGCTCCACTCACCCACGGTGGGATATGGGGAGTGTTGTTTCATTTGATGTCGTTGCTGACCCAGGTGAGTGCCCAATCACCCCCTCTCCCATCTCTCTAACATCATACCTATTGTTTATACATGTGACAGTCATTTGATCATGGTTGACACTGGCATTTCTTCCTGATGGACGTAATGACTTTAAATTTGCCTTCTTGTTTTTTTTTTTTTTTTTTTTGCTGTACGCTGGCCTCTCACTGTTGTGGCCTCTCCTGTTGCGGAGCACAGGCTCCGGACGCGCAGGCTCAGCAGCCATGGCTCACGGACCTAGCCGCTCCGCGGCATGTGGGATCTTCCTGGACCGGGGCACGAACCCGTGTCCCCGGCATCAGCAGGCGGACTTAACCACTGCGCCACCAGGGAAGCCCACCTTCTTGTTATTTTAATCAGTTTAGCCACCATCAACACATGTATTGTTGTCCTCACTAATATAATTGCTTTTAGCCAAATAAGAATAATTCCTGCTATAGTCAACACAATAAAAATGTGTTATCTATATTTCTTTACATGTGTTATCTGGGTTTCTGTGCTTCTTCAGGCTTCTAACTTGGACAAACCCACCTACTCCTCTACTTGAACAAGCTCTCTTGTCTTCCTGTAGCCACAGTCACTGGGATGGATCCTACATCCCCTCCTGAAGAACACACTAATCAGTAGATTTACAGCTACTTACTCTGTTTATGTGGCCACTCTAGTGACTGTGTATTGAGAACTTACTCTGGGCCAGGCATGGTGCTAAGCACTTTGCCAAGATTATCCCTAAGACAGAGGCACCATTCTTATCCCCATTTTACTGATGTGGAAACAGGTTTACAATGGTTGAATGATTAGCCCAAAGGCCTCCATATGATGAATAGATAAGCTGGCCTTTGATCTTGGGTCTTTCTGATTCTAGAGCCCACACTTCCTGCTTGCATTTTGCACCATTGATCAGAGATAGTCATCCCCCTCCAGATGTTCCTTCTCCTCCTCTTTGCCCTCCTCTTCCCTCACCCCCTTTTCTTCCTCCCCACCCCTTTGTAAATCACCACTTTCTCCCTTTCCCTTCCTTCAGCTCTTGCCCACAGCCCAGCACTGCCAAGATCCCTCTTGGCAGGCACCCTGAGATTTGACATTCCATGTCACTTGCTGGGACAGCAAGAGGGAAATGGCTTCAGAGACAACCTCACCTTATGGGGAGAAAATCCAGATTTAAACCCACCCTGAAACCCCTTCACTGCTCCAGGGCCTCTTGTCTAGGAGATGATACATTGGTTTCCCTTCACTCTTTCTAGCATCTCAGATGTGGAACTAGCTCTACCCTCAGCATCACCTTGCTGCAGATGTGTACGTGAAGATAACACTGAGGTTACTTTCACACAATTGTGTCAAGGAACTTCTTCTGGACATCACATGATTCTCACATCATCCTAGGAAATAGAGCATTATACCCCTTAAATGGGGAAACTGAGGCTCGAAGTGATTTTTGGAGGCTGAGGAATTCTAGAGGTCATTAGTCTTCTATTTCACAGATAAAGAAACTGAAACCCAGAGAGGGATCTCCAGCAAGAGAGGCAGAACAAGCATCTGATCCCAGGGTCTCTAATTTTCAGGCCAGTGTCTGTAACAAAATGGAAGGCACAGCCTGTGAGTCAGTCCAGTTGGTTGTTTTTTTGTTTTGGTTTGGTTTTAGTTTCAGCATGACTCCTATTTTGCCTGGTCTTCTGAGAAGTTGGGGACTGTTGGGGGCAGATCTGTTTGGATTTAGACTTGAGTCCCAGGTTTGCCACTGACTCACTGTGCATGACCTTGGACAGCCTTTCCTTTGCCTCTACACACCTCGGTTTTCTTATGTGTACAGCTATCTTTCACAGGACCAGGTCGCTGAGTTTGAGTTCCCCAGCATTCTGGATGTACTCAGAGTGTCCCATTCCCTCAGGAGTTTCAAAACTGGACATGGTCTCCATGACCTCTTGGCTTGGGAACATCTGCTTCACTTCCCCAGCAATGATTTTATCTCCTCCTGCTGGAAACTCGGCTCCAGGTACTCGGGCTGAATAAGTTGATTTGTAGAAATTATCATTTCCCGAAGCACGCACATCAGAAGCAACAAGTGGTTGTTCTGAGTGCTTCTAAATGAGCCCTGAAGTCCAGCTGGACAAATCCATCTCTCCAAAGCAACATCTGCTGGCTGGTGGCACTGAATTATGTCACACTATAATAGCATCTCCCTGGGCTCCTGTAACCTTTATTTAACTGAAGTTGGAATCTCCCACCAAAAGACCCACTTCCCTGTCTGGGGACTTTTCCTGGCAGGAGGCGTCCTTGGAGCCAACTGCGACGGTGTTATAGAGGGCAGAACAGGTATCGATGGCAGAGGGAGGTGCCTTAGGACCTGGCAGGGGGGTCAGGAATAGGCCCCCTGATAGGAGAGGAGGAGGCAGGGGTTCAGAGGGCCACACCGATGGGATAATTCAGTTCACAGGGTCTGTCACCCAGCGTAGGTGCCCTGGAGATTCATGTCATCATTTACCCATTTACTTTCTCACTCCCTCCCTCAGCAAACACTTCTTGGCCAATGATGGGCCGGGTAATGTGCCAGGTGAAGGGGACACAGGGGTGATGAAGAGCTTGCCTTTACCCTCGAGGGGCTCACAGTCTGGAACAGGAGACAGAGGCTCTGCCTCAGGAAGTGCAAGAAGAGACACCAGGAGCAGGTGGAGGGAGCACTGAACTCCCTCAGGGGCAGGTGGGGCGGGCATGGGCCTTAGGGTGGGGCCCCCAAAGCGGACCCTGAGACAAGGGCTCTGGTGCCGGTAGTTCATCTGGGGGGTGAGCGTGAGGACATGGAGAGACTGAGCAGGGCAGGGAGGAGAGCCAGCGAAGCCTGGGTTCATGAGTGGTTTACAGCAGTGGGCACTGGGGCTCAGTCCTCCTGGGGACCCTCTGAGGAAAGAATAAAATAAATGCAGGTACTTGAGGTGGGAAGATGTCAGCATGCCCAGAACTTTCTGTAGCTGCAGGAGAACTCAGAAAGTCGAGGGGGGATGAGAGGGGATGAGGGGATGAGGTGGGGGATCAACAGCATCTGCTGTGGCGTCTTAGAGAAGCTGACATTTGAGCTGGGTTTGAAGCGTGACTCGGAGTTTTGCAGCTGGAGCAGGCATGTGGAGCAGCTCATCCAGGCAGCGTGAAGAGTATATGGATGGGAGGGGAAAAAATAAAAGTGGCTCAGAGGGCCAGAGGAGTTCAAGAAAATAACTTATTTTAAAATTAATTATGGGGGAGATTTGAGCAGCCTTTATGCAGGGAAGCCTTAGGTAGTGGAGTTGGGGGAGTTGACAAATGAGAGAGAGAGACAGAGACAGACAGAGACAGGGAGAGAATACTCAGTAGGGACAACCCTTGGCAAAGGTAGAAATGAACAGATCCAGAGGACAGAAGAGATGTCTTCCACCAGAAGGGAAATTTTCTCTTCCTGAGCTGGCTGAGAATAGGCTTAGCCGTAGGAGAGAAGGGAGCCCTCAGGAAAGTCAGTTACCTGTTGGGAGTGAAGGAGCTGCTGAGTGAGATGGGAGAGGGCTTGTGAAGGTGGAGAACTTGAATAGTCCTTGAAAGTAGGTAGGGGAGTGGAGCAGATTACAGGAAGGCCAGAAGGATGGGCGATGCTGGAGCCAGCTTACGTTGGCACTGACTCCCTGGCAGTGTACTCATTGAGTACAGTTTTCTTGATGGCTTCCTGGCAGCTCAGAACAGGAGTTGAGAAAGCAGATGGTTGCATTGGAAAATGGCTGGGGTTTGGCAGGGCAGGGTGGCAAGAGGAGAATGCCAGCCCCCTGCAGGCACAGGATTTGTGAGGGCAGGCCTTACTGGCTTCCCATCTCCTTTGTTATCCTTGCCCCAGGAAGAAGAATGGGTGATAGTGAGGCCCTGGACTGTCATTCAAGTTCTGCTGCCCACTTTCTGTGTGACCCTAGGCAAGTCATTTCCCCTCTCTGGACCTCCATTTCTATATGTTAACTCAGGACTTCTCAACCTCAGCACCATTGGCATTTGGGGCCAGATAATTCCTTATTGTGGAGAGCTGTCCTGTGCATTATAGGATGTTTAGCAGCATCCCGGGCCTCTGTCCACTAGATGCCAGTAGCACAAACACACAACCTTGTTACAACCAAATGTCTTCTAAGAAGCAAAACTGCCGCAATTGAGAACCACTGTACTAATTGGAATAAGAAGAGGAAGACCTATCCAGCCAAACCATGTGAAAATGGTTCTCATGAGGAACACATAAAATAATGGGAACTGAGGCTGGGAGAAAATCTTTGACAGCTGATTAGAGAAGTATGAGTAGTTATTTATCACAACTTCTGCTCCATTTCCCACCTGTAAAATACATGGTTCAGAGGCTGAGCTGGGTCTAAAATCCAGGCACCCTGTTTCCAAGGTGCAGGCTTTTTCCATACTACCAGTTTTGTGAAATTCTACCTTTTCCCAAGGCACCCTTGGAGGATGCCACATCCTTGTCTTTGCACCGTGACAAGAGGGACCTGAAATAGGCAGAGGTGAGGAGAAAGGCAAAGATGATAAGAACAAAAGAGAGCCCAGGGTTTCCCTGGTGGCGCAGTGGTTGAGAGTCCACCTGCCGCTGCAGGGGATGCGGGTTCGTGCCCCGGTCCAGGAAGATCTCACGTGCCGCGGAGTGGCTGGGCCCGTGAGCCATGGCTGCTGAGCCTGCGCGTCCAGAGCCTGTGCTCCGCAACAGGAGAGGCCACAACAGTGAGAGGTCCGCGTACCGCAAAAAAAAAAAAAAAAAAAAAAAATAGAGAGAGCCCAAATCTTCCAAGGGTTGACATGGAGATAGCAAAGGAAACCAGGGTGGAGAGTATTTGAGTCGGGGTCCATTCAGGAGGCAGAGAGCACATCAGTAATCTGAACATGGAAAATTTACTGTAAACAAGTGTTAATTAGGAAAAGGGGGTTAAGGACTAAAATGAGTAGAAAGGATACTAAAGAAGAGAGGAATGGCAAATGTAGGAAATTTTTACTGCCTCTAGGAATGACTGAGGGCGTGGCTGGAGCGGGTCCCTCCAGTGCCCCCTATTGACAGATATTAACATTGCACCAGCTGGCCGAGAAGAAATGTTCACGAGGTCCAGCTCCAGTATCACAAAGCAGGGCAAAGAAGGGTAGGCTTGGAGCTGAGAGAAAATAAAGTGACAACAGCCACAATCCTTACCTTGGGCTAATCAGCTTCCACATACACCTTCCATGCACTTTGGAACTTCATTCACAACACAGCAACTCTGTTTCCACCTAACAGGGCACAGTTATCTTTTGTACAAATAAAGAAGTTCTCACACTTGCCTCAAAATAAGGAGATACATAGTTGAACGTCATTATATCCATTGCTGGCTGTATGAATGACTCCTCAAATTCAGTACAGCCACACTGAATAGTCTGTTTCCTAAAGAGTAAATTCTAAAGTTAACTTCCAAGAACTTATAGAGAGATAATAATGGGAAGAAGGAGTGAGGAGAAGAAAATGGTTAACATACAGATATAAGTTTATAAACATAACAAGCAAAGCTACTACAGTCCTCATTTCTGTAATTGGTCAAAGCCATAATTTATATTTATTGCTTCCTTCTTCCACTACCTGTTTCACATTTCCCCCACCCTCAACCAGAACCTCAGCTAGTTGGAATTTTTTACCAGGAAGAGTGAACCAAAACTTCATTCCTGAATGATATGAATCCTCAATTATTCTGCTTTTTGGGGTTGCTGAAGTTTTTCAGTAAGATTTACAATTGGACATGGAAGTATTAAGAGGTGCCCCAGAGGATACCCTGAGGTCCATACATAGTCCTCTGAACTCCCATTGTGTAGCAGCACCCCAATTTCCCCTTATTAATCAGGATCAATCCTTCTATGCAGTTAGAGTAACGCCTTTTTTTGGCTTCAGTGTTTGTTCAGTGACATAAGGATCTCAAACGGCTACACGGCAGTCTCATCCTTCTGCTCACTGGAACCACTGTTGCATCCTCTGGTATGCCCCCTCAGGAACAGAGACCTCCAAGCCAGTAGAGCTCAAATTTGCTACAAGAAGCGACAATTCTGCAAGTGGGTGATTAAGAATGACAGTGAGAAGTACTAGTTGTCATTTATTGCTTCTTGGCTCCAAATCCACCCTTCAAGGCCTGTCTGTGGTACTAGAACATTTTTCCTTCCAAGGATGATGTTAACCTTTGTCAATAGGTGGCACCGGCAGGGCACAGGATATGCTACCTGATGCCAGTCTACTCTGCTTCTTGTTCCTGCAGCACCTGGTTGTGTGCAGGACACTCAGCGGAGCACGCCCCTCATGGCATCAGTGGCAAGCCCACAGCTGGCTTCTGAAAGGCAAGGTTGACGGGAGCCCCGGCTCACTTCCAAGAATATTCCCAGGGGGCTTCCCTGGTGGGGCAGTGGTTGGGAATCCACCTGCCAATGCAGGGGACACGGGTTCGAGCCGTGGTCCGGGAGGATCCCACATGCTGTGGAGCAGCTGGGCCCGTGCGCCACAACTGCTGAGCCTGCACTCTAGAGCCCGCGCACCTAGAGCTGGTGCTCCAAGACGAGAGAGGCCACCGCAATGAGAGGTCCGTGCACGGCAATGAAGAGTGGCTCCCGCTCACCGCAACTAAAAAGAAAGCCCACGTGCAACGAGGACCCAACGCAGCCAAAAATAAAAATTAAAAATGAATGTCATTCTTTTTTTTTTTTTTTTTTTTTTTTCCTTTTTGCGTTATGTGGGCCTCTCACTGCTGCGGCCTCTCCCGTTGCGGAGCACAGGCTCCGGACGCGCAGGCCCAGCGGCCATGGCTCACGGGCCCAGCCGCTCCGCGGCATATGGGATCCTCCCAGACCGGGGCACGAACCCGTATCCCCTGCATCGGCAGGCGGACTCTCAACCACTGCGCCACCAGGGAGGCCCGAATGTCATTCTTTAACACATTATCTGTGAATAAAGTTTAAAAAAAAAAAAAAAACGAAGAAGAATATTCCCAGTCTTCCCTATACCCTAACACTAACCCTAACCCTAACACTAACCCTAACCCCAACTCTGTGAGAAACTTCTTAGCAGCCAGTTCCCTAGCTGGCTTCTCAGTATGTTCAACAGCAATCCCCATAGCCAATTTCTGAATGGCATCAGCACCTCAGCAGGCCATTCTCTGCCCACTAAACTTGGCCCACCATTAGACTACCTCTGGCCTGGACAACCCAGTGACATTTTCTGCCATCCAGTGGGCTGCATCCATGCTCTGTCCAATGGTCTGAATTCCACCCATGGGGAGGATCCTCCCTCCCTCCCAAGTTTTATTCCTTGCATACTCTCCTTCCATCTTAGTGGTATTCTTTAGAGTTCTTTTTATTCCCCTTTAGTTAATTTAATGTAGTTTCTGTCTCCTGGTTGGATCTTGGCTGACACAGAACACTCCCATTTCCACACGTTGATTAATGGACCCATGTATTCTAATGATGAGGGAGGCAGCCTCATACAATTGTGTCTGATTCAAAGCATATACTGCATTATTTCAGGATTTGTCTACCAACTGGTGCCATACCTGAGCCTTCAGGATGCCATTCCACCTTTCAATTAGGCCATCCACTTCCGGATGATGAGTTATATTGTAAAACTAATGAATTCCATGGGGATGAGCCTACTGCTGCACTTCCTTTGTTATGAAATGAATTCCTTGAGAAGAGACATTCTGGGTAGAATACCATGATGGTGGCATTCTGTAAGTACACACATGGTGGTGTGGATAAAAGCATTAAAGGCAGAGACAGCAAATTTATATCCAGAAAAAAAATTATATTCTAGTAAGGAAGTATCTCTGCCCCATACGTGATGGAAGAGATACAATGAAATCAACCTGCCACCAGGTAAGCGGCTGGTCTCTCCAGGGAATGGTGCCATATCATGGGCACATGTTGGTCTTTTCTGTTGAAAGATTGAGCACCCAGAAGTGGCAGTATCCAAAGCTGTCCTTAGTAAGGGGAAATTCATGTTTTTGAGCCCATGCATATCGTCCATCTCTGCCACTATGGACACTTTATTCACAGTACAAATGGACAAGAACAAGGACCACTGGATAAACAAGGTAACTGATACCATAAAGCATGACATGTTGTTCATCTGATAATTGAAAGCCTCCAGGGCAGCAGATTCCCATTAGTGAGCATTCACATGGGACACAAATCTTCACAGTCTATGCCCATCCTGAAGAGTCCACCCTCACACCTCTTCCCCAGAATTCCTTGTCACCAATCTTCCAATCCCATTCTTTCCAAGTTCCTTACCATCCAGCCAAACCATACCATTAACAACTGCTCATGGGGACTTCCCTGGAGGTCCAGTGGTTAAGAATCCATCTTTCAATGCAGGGGATGCCGTTTCGATCCCTGCTCAGGGAATTAGGACCCCACATGCCATGGGGCAACTAAGCCCGCATGCCACAGCTAGAGACAAGCCCACGCACTGCAACTAAGAGCCTGTGCGCCGCAACGAAATATCCCGCGTGCCTCAACTAAGACCCAACACAACCAAAAAATAAATTAATTAATTTTTTTTAAAAAACTGCTCATAAATCAGTGTAGATTCATACTTCATATCAAATTCCAAAACGGACAACCAAATACACTGCTTAAAGTTCTACCCACTGAAAAGATTTTCCTTCACCACTGTCCTTCAGGGTCACCCCCTGATGATGTTATAATGCTGCAGTCTTCTACTCTGGGGTGGTACTCACATATCATGTAGCAGCAGCATCTGTAAACCAGGCTTGAGTTTGTACTCCTCAGCTAACTGACCATAAGGAACTCCCCACAAAGCCATCGGCATGATATGAGGAAGAGGCAATGAAGTGGGAATCTGAATCATTGAATCATACAACTTACTCATATCTTCCAGAGTTGCCCAAGCGTGGTCTCTTTTATACCACTTCCATCTGATTGTAGATTGCTGCTACACAAAGTTAAATTTATGGCTAGGGCTTCCCTGGTGGCGCAGTGGTTGAGAGTCCGCCTGCCGATGCAGGGGACATGGGTTCGTGCCCCAGTCTGGGAGGATCCCATGTGCCGCGGAGCGGCTGGGCCCGTGAGCCATGGCCGCTGAGCCTGCGCGTCCGGAGCCTGTGCTCCGCAACGGGAGAGGCCACAACAGTGAGAGGCCCGCATAACGCAAAAAAAAAAAAAAAAAATTTATGGCTAGCTGTGTTAGAGGAATCCTAAATGGGGGTCTCAGGCAGCATGGTCACCTGCTGTAGTCTCTTACCACAGACCAGTAGAAAGCTAGAAGATGTTTCTCAGAAGAAGAAGTGTTATCTGCATAAGAGGGAAAGATTTACTCTAAAATCCTGGAAGTTGGCACAGTGATCCTCCTTTGGGGCCTTGCCTGAGACTATACGGCATTCCTATTTGCTATAAAGTCTTTGATAATCATCAGATCTAATGGATTATAAGAGCCATGTGGTAGAAGGACATGTACTAAAGCCTTAACTTGCTCTTTTTCTTTGGTGCCCACTCAAAACTGTCAGTCTTGCAGGGATTTTGTCAGTGGGTCCAAGAAACATGCACAGATGTGATATATGCTTCCTCCAAAATCCAAAAAGGCTACCAAGTGCCGTGCCTCTTCTTTTGAGGTAAGTAGTATAAAGTGCAGCAGCTTGACTTTCACCTCAGAGAGGATATCTCAATGTGTTCCATACTATTGAACCCTCAGAAACTTTACTGAGATAGTGATCTTTGAAATGTTGTGGTATTTATTTCCCACCCTTTCATTCACATATGTTGTTCTTGCTGTTCATCAAAAGCAATAAGCTTGTCATCAGTGTAGTGCACCAGTGTGATGCTTTGTGGAATGTCAAGATGATCACGTTATCTGTGGACTATATAATGGCAGAAAGCAAGAGAACTGACTTAGCTCTGAAGCAAGACTGTGAAAGTGTATTTTTGGCCTTTCCAGGTAAAGAAAAACTGGTTTGGTGGTCCTCACAAGTTGGTTTGGAGAAAAAGGCAGTATCTAGGTCAATGGGTACATACTAAGTACTATACTGAGTTGCTCCCGTAAACATACTATATCTGGACAGCAACTGCAGTTGGAGCCACCATCCGATGAAATAGATGAATAATCTAGTCATTCTCCAAAACTCATCAAATGTCTGCATAGGCCAAACAGGAAAGTTAAATAGGAATGGGATGGGAATCACCACCTCTGTGTACTTCAACCTTCACCAGTCTCTGAACTTTCCCCAGGAATAGAGAATTGCTTTCAATTTACTATCATGGTAAAAAGGAACTTCCAGTGAGCCTTTCCTTCCACAAGTGCCCTCACTTCATGAGTCAGAGACCCAAAGTGGGGATTCTTCCAGTTGACAAGCATGTCTACTTCAATTATACAATTCAGGAAATGGGGAAGTGACCCACTGGACACACCTGAGCTGAGTATCTATCACCTGACTACTTAAGTTTTCACTTTGACCGGTAGCCTCTGTGGCATTTTGCATTCCCAGGAATGATCATACATTCAGAGCAGTGTCTAGTAATCTCCAAAGATCTGAGTACCTTCCTTTCCCAAGTGTAGTCATCTAGTAAACGGCCAAAGCTCCCTCTGGTGAAGGCTTGGAGGAAGATTGTTGGTACATACTCATAGCACTGCTGCAGGAATCTTCTTCAAGGGGCCTGGCCTCCTTTTCAATAAAGGGGCTCTAACCTGTCTCAGAACGAAGAGAGGCCACCACTCACCAATGTGGTGAGTCAGCTCAGGTTTTGGCTGGTTGGTTGGTTGATTTTTTTTTCTGTTATGTAAATCAAACCATACTCTAGTAGGCTGTCCACCTACTTCCTTCCTCGGGATGCACTTATCCATTAGTCACTACCAAAGATCTCTGTTGGCCAAGGCATTCTGATTACTGGTACATCCCTGCTGCCATTTATGGTAAATGCACTCACCTTGTCTTTGGCTATTAAGTACTGCCACTTAGCCTCTACCACTCCAGGATCCTACCATCCCCATGAAATCAGGGAGCCTGTCAGAATGACAGCATTATAATATCTGGTCTGCAAAGGTGAACATCCACAGAGTATCTTAAGGATGTATGTTCTCAACTCACTAATATGTTTTTCAAAGCCTTGTTTATGAAAGTGTCTTCTTGGAATTTTATTAAACATAGTTTAGGGGTGGCTGTGCTGGTCACACATGATAAATCCAGTCCAAAATCCTCTATCCTTAAGCCTTTGGATCAGAGGAAAACATAGGCAGAACACTCTTTGACATAAATCGCAGAAATATCTTTTTCAATCAGTCTCCTGAAGTAATGAAAATAAAAACAAAAATAAACAAATGGGACCTAATTAAACTCAAAAGATTTTGGACAGCAAAGGAAACCAAAAACAAAACGAAAAGACAACCCACAGAATGGCAGAAAATATTCACAAACGATGCAACCAACAAGGGATTAGTCTCCAAAATTTACAAACAGTTCATGTGGCTCAATATTCAAAACATAAACAACCCAATCAAAAAGTGAGTGGAAGACCTAAATAGACATGTCTTCAAAGAAGACATACAGATGGCCAAGAGGCACATGAAAGGATGCTCAACATCACTAATTATTAGAGAAATGCAAATCAAAACTACAATGAGATATCACCTCACACCAGTCAGAATGGCCATCATCAAAAAATCCACAAACAGGGGCCTCCCTGGTGGCGCAGTGGTTGAGAGTCCGCCTGCCGATGCAGGGGACACGGGTTCGTGCCCCGATCCTGGAGGATCCCACATGCCGCGGAGCGGCTGGGCCCGCGAGCCATGGCCGCGGGGCCTGTGTGTCCGGAGCCTGTGCTCCGCAACGGGAGAGGCCACAGCAGTGAGAGGCCCGCGTACAGCAAAAAAAAAAAAAAAAAAAAAAAAAAATCCACAAACAATAAATACTGGAGAGGGTGTGGAGAAAGGGGGACCCTCCTACACTATTGGTGGGAATGTAAATTGGTACAGCCACTATGGAGAACAGTATGGAGCTTCTTTAAAAGACTAAAAATAGAGCTACCATATGACCCAGCAATCTCACTCCTGGGCATATATCCAGAGAAAAACATGGTTCAAAAGGATACTTGCACCCCAGTGTTCATTGCAGCACTGTTTACAATAGCCAAGACATGGAAGCAACCTAAATGGCCATCTCCTGATGAATGGATAAAGAAGATGTGGTACATATATACAATGGAATATTACTCAGCCATAAAAAAGAACAAAATAATGCCATTTGCAGTGACGTGGATGGACCTAGAGATTGCCGTACTGAGTGAAGTAAGTCAGACAAAGAAAGACCAATATCACATGATATCGCTTATATGCAGAATCTTTTTAAAAAATGATACAAATGAACTTATTTACAAAACAAAAACAGACTCACAGACTTAGAGAATAAACTTATGGTTACCAGGGGGAAGGGCAGGGCGCGGATAGATTGGGAGTTTCAGATTGACATACACACGGCTATATTTAAAACAGATAACCAACAAGGACCTACTGTAAAAATAAAAAATAAAAATAAAATAAATAAAATAGATTATCCTTCAAAAAAAGAAGACTTTGGAATCCTTCCACATTATTCCATGGAAACTCTAGCATCTCCACTCATTGAATGTAAGTCATTTTCAAGTCCAAGTTTCAGTCAACCAACTAAAATGTTAGAGCCACCTTCAGCTGCACAAGCTGACACTTTAAATCCCGACTCTACATCTATGAATTCAGAATGATTTAGTATTCTCTTCCACCCTTAGAATCAAGTCCATATATATTCCCTAGGATTATGTCAAAGCTTGCCATTCTTCTACTGTATAAACTGTCTCCTTCTGGATCCCAGTATATACCTGACCCTTTGGAGCATGTTGAGATTTGACCTTCATTATGGATCTAATGGCAACAAAGGATGTTTGTGTTATGTCTTGAGGAGAATGGTCATCCCTTTTCAAGGTATATGCCCTGTATCACAGGGTTTTCAAACAAAGGAAAACTAGTCTCTTTAGATACAAGAGGGAGAATTCTTTCTTTCTTTCTTTCTTTTCTTTCTTATATATTTATTTTTGGCTGCGTTGGGTCTTCATTGCTGCACACAGGCTTCCTTTAGTTGCAGAGAGCGGGAGCTACTCTTCGTTGCAGTGCATGGGCTTCTCATTGTGGTGGCTTCTCTTGTTGCAGAGCATGGGCTCTAGGCACACAGGCTTCAGTAGTTGTGGCGCGCAGGCTCAGTAGTTGTGGTGCATGGGCTTAGTTGCTCCGTGGCATGTGTGGTCTTCCCAGACCAGGGCTCGAACCCATGTCCCCTGCATTGGCAGGCGGATTCTTAACCACTGTGCCACCAGGGAAGCCAGGGAGAGTTCTTTCCATTGGTAAAGCGAGCCTCAGAGTGGCTCTCCATTTCATCTGAGTCCAACCAGATGTCTCTACCAGACGTTTCAGGATCCCATTCTTTCCTAACTTATGCCCAAACTCTCATGTGAGAAACTTGGCAATACTGTAAATTTAACTGACGTTTAAATTCTGTGACCCACACCATTAAATTTTATATTTTCTTTTCAGCAATATCAGCCCTGTGGCTACATGAAATAAGTTTCTTTTAAAGATGCCATGGAAGCTCTGTGGTTCTCAAATCATGGTTTGAGCTGAGAATTAAATGACCTGAACTTATCATTTTCTTTTGAGTGAGTGCTCCAGTACATTCAAGAATCCATGTCACTGGAAGCAACCTAAGTGTTCACTCACAGGTGAATGGATAAAGAAGATGTGGCACATACATACAATGGAATGTTACTCAGCCATAAAAAGAAAGGAAATTGAGTTATTTGTAATGAGGTGGATGGACCTAAAGTCTGTCATACAGAGTGAAGTAAGTCAGAAAGAGAAAAACAAATACCGTATGCTAACACATATATATGGAATCTAAAAAAACAAAAAAAAAATGGTTCTGAAGAACCTAGGGGCAGGACGGGAATAAAGATGCAGACGTGGAGAATGAACT
Organism: Mesoplodon densirostris; assembly: GCF_025265405.1. Lineage (NCBI taxonomy): Eukaryota > Metazoa > Chordata > Mammalia > Artiodactyla > Ziphiidae > Mesoplodon > Mesoplodon densirostris. The sequence goes on along the minus strand of NC_082662.1, from coordinate 24,042,742 downwards.
TGAGGACATGGGGAGGGGGAAGGGTAAGCTGGGACGAAGTGAGAGGATGGCATGGACATATATACACTACCAAATGTAAAATAGACAGCTAGTGAGAAGCAGCCACATAGCACAGGGAGATCAGCTCGGTGCTTTGTGACCACCTAGAGGGGTGGGGTAGGGAGGGTGGGAGGGTGATGCAAGAGGGAGGGGATATAGGGATATATGTATAACTGATTCACTTTGTTATGCAGCAGAAATTAACACACCATTGTAAAGCAATTATACTCCAATAAAGTTGTTAAAAAAAAATCCATGTCACACCACAGTCTTTGCAGTCATAATTACTGATACGATGGTCAATTGCACTAATCACTTGGGCTCCCCAGACACTTGCTTCAATTAGCATTGCATCAAAATCCATCACAGGTGATAGCATAATTACAATGCCACTATGCTGTTGATTAGTAACATCCCATGTCCCATTGGCAAGGAGCACAGCACTGTGCTCAAGCCCAAGGGCACAACAAAACCAATCAAAATCCCACCTTTGAAGGTCTGTTCCTGGGTCCACTCCTGCTCCCAATTCTATATCCATTAGAATCCAGTCAAGAGACGGAGTTCAGGGCCTCCCTGGTGGCGCAAGTGGTTGAGAGTCCGCCTGCCGATGCAGGGGATACGGGTTCGTGCCCCGGTCTGGGAGGATCCCATATGCCGCGGAGCGGCTGGGCCCGTGAGCCATGGCCGCTGAGCCTGCGCGTCCGGAGCCTGTGCTCCGCGACGGGGGAGGCCACAACAGTGAGAGGCCCGCATACTGCAAAAAAAAAAAAAAAAAAAAGAGACGGAGTTCAGAACCCATAAACTGAGCATGGAAATTTTTAATATAAAGAATTGTTAACTAGCAAAGGTAGTTAATTACTAACAGGGGGTGAAAGAGGATTCTAAGGAACCTGGAAGCAGCAAGAAAGAAACACCCAGAAGAAAAAGCGGTCTGCAAAAAAACGCAGCTAATATGTCTAGGCTGAGGGAGAGTGAATAATGATGGAACTAAAAGACTAAGGAGAAAGTCTTCCCCCAAGACTGAGATTCAGACCTCTTCAGGGAGCGTATGAGGACCACAGGAACATGCAGCCTCCAGTGCCTAAGAAACATGCCAGGGAACGTGGGCTAGCACTTGTCTGTAGAAAAGGCGCTCTGGAGAGTGAAGCTTGAGGATACATCCAGAGCTGGTCCACAAGGGCCACTGAGGTCATGGCTCCCGTACTGAGAAAAAAGAAAAAGATGGGTGGAGGATCAGAAGCTGGAATGGCATTGCACTCCTGCTATCACCTACAGTGTCCCTCTAGTGCCCCCTATTGACAAAGCCTAACATTGCTCCAGCTGGCAAAAGAGAACTGTTTACAGGGTCCAGCTCCAGCATCTCAAAGCAGGGCAAAGAAGGATGTATTTGAAGCTCAGAGACAAAAAAATAGATAACTGGTATTGTGGGAGAGACAGAAATGGAAGGGAGCAACGAGGCTGTCAGGGAAAGAGGCTAGAGGGGCAAGGGTTTCTCTGCCTTTAGCAGAGGGTGGGGCAGGCAGGGGCTGTAGCCCTGGGGAGTGAACTCTGCCCCCCAGTGCTCTTCAGAAAGAGAAGGGAGTCCTATAATAAACACAGCTCAAGAAAGCCACATTGTTCAGCCTTCAAATGAACAGAAACTAAAATTCCTGGACAGGTTCCCTCTCCCCACCCCTGGGAGAAAGTAGGAAATGAGTTGAGATGCATTTCATTTCTTTTGAAGAGGCTTTCTCAGCTCCTTGGCTCCTGCTGACTCAGGCCAGCCCCACCATCTGCAGATTCAACAGACATTCAAATGTTCATCCAACAGCATTATCAGCAGGCCTCCTAGGTGACAAGCACTGAGTCTGGGAGGCTCTTTGACTGTGGGCCTCAGCTAAGCCTGTCTACAGCTGTCTGTGGCTGAGCCTGGCTTGAGCAAGTGTTGAGAGGGAAGATTGATCCATGGACAAGAGAAATTGCAAGTAGTTAATGTGGTTCACGTTCAGATTCTCCAGAATTCTGTGAGGATTACAAGAGCAAGGACTTTGGAGTCAAGTGACATGGGTTCTAATACTGACTTGGTTCTTTAGTGGCTGTGTGACCTTAAGCAATTCGCCTCACCTCTCTGAGCCTGTTTCCTCATATATCAAATGGTTTTGGCTGTATCTACCTCAGGGTTGCTGGGAAGATTAGGGATAATGTCTGTATTAAATGTAATCCAAGGACCTGCTAGGGTAGGTGCCCAGACCCATCAGACCAAAGCCCAAACCACACCCAAGGTTTCACCAGACTCAGAGAGCAGATGCTCAGGCCAGTGGCCTGGCACCACCACCAAACAATGCCAGCCCCATTGTCACTAATAGTGAACCATCGGTGCCCTACCTGATTCCACCTACTCACTGGACAGATCAGAGCCCCAGAGAAGGCAGGTGATTACCCAAGGCAACACAGCATGGTGGTGGCCAAGCCAGCACTGGAACAAGGCCTCAAATGGCATCAAGCCATTTGACCATCTGGAAGACTAAAATAATGTGTTTCAGAGTATGGGTTCTGGAGCAAGGCAGGCCTGAGTTCGTGTTCTCCCTCTGCAACTTTCATTTATTCAGCAAGTATTCATTGAGTGTCTGGCACATGCCAGGCTCCTGTGCTCAGTGTTGGGGACACAGGGGGACCGGATTCACATGGCCCCCGCCATCTCACAGTCTGGAGGGCGAGACAGTGAACAAATAACCAATGAATAAATAAGCTCATCACCCACTGTGGGAGAGAAGGAGGGACATACAAGGGGTGAGGCCCTGAGACAGGACAGTGGGGCAGGGGGTCCCCCAGGGCAGTCAGGGAGGGCCTCTCTAGGGGGCATCTGAGCTGGGACCTGGACACCAAGAAGGACCAGCCACACAGAGACTGCTGCAGGGCGTCCAGGCTGAGAGCTCAGGGCAGTGAGGAGAAGTGATGCCCGTGTAAGAAAAGGAGCAGGAGAGACACGCAGGGAGAGGGCGGAGCCCCGTCAGGCAGTTCCTCGGAGGCCATGGCCAGGAACTCAGCTCCGCCCACCGAGCAGTGGGAGGTCACTGAGGGTCTGAGCCGCTGGTGATGGGACCTGGCGTATTTTTTCAAGCGATCACTCTGGCTGCTTCTATTTGTCAGTCACTCGATGGCTCTGTGACCTTGGACAGGTCGCTTAAGCTCGCGGAGCCCCGATCTCCTCACCTATAAAGTGGGGGTGACAACGATTCCTGCCTCACCAGCCTCCTCGGAGGACGATAGGGCAATCCACAAGGAGCACTTGGCAACTCGCCCTGTGCCTTCTAAGTGCTGAATAGAGCTTCTTTTGCTTTTTTTTTTTTTAGTAGATCTTTATTGGCATATAATTGCTTCACAATACTGTGTTAGTTTCTGTTGTACAACAAACTGAATCAGCCATATGCATACATATACCCCCATCTCCCCTCCCTCTTGAGCCTCCCTCCCACCCTCCCTATCCCACCCATCTAGGTCATCACAAAGCACCGAGCTGATCTCCCTGTGCTATGCTGCTGCTTCCCACTAGCTAACTATTCTACAACTGGTAGTGTATAAATGTCGATGCTACTCTCACTTCACCCCAGCTTCCCCCTCCCCCCAACCATGTCCTCAAGTCCATTCTCTTTGTCTACGTCTTTATTCTTGCCCTGTCACTATGTTCATCAGTACCATTTTTTGTTGATTCCATATATATGTGTTAGCATATGGTATTTGTTTTTCCCTTTCTGACTTACTTCACTCTATATGACAGACTCTAGGTCCATCCACCTCACTACAAATAACTCAGTTTCGTTTCTCTTTATGGCTGAGTAATATTCCATTGTATATATGTGCCACATCTTCTTTGTCCATTCATATCTCGACAGACATTTAGGTTGTTCATTGCAGCACTATTTACAATAGCCAGGACGTGGAGCTCTGCTTTTTCACATCACCATGTCCAAGGCTCTCGCCCTTCACCAGCAGGACGTCGCTTGGCCTGAACCTGTTGAAACCATAGGTCCCTCCAATTCCATCAACACCACCCAGCCTCCCACTGCCCTGGGAGCACCACAGCCTCTGGTTCTTTCTTCTCCCATTTCTTGGATGAGGCCCCCGAGTCTCACTGAAGGTCAGGACCGGTCTCAGTGCCCCTGAGAGTAGGAGGCCCGCGGACCAAGAGCCTTGGACACCATCGTCCCTGCTCATGTCACCACATCACAAGGTAGGTTCTGCCCACATAACGACACCGTTATTTCTGCACTGGCCTCAGCCCTGGGGGTGTCTATTAAGCCCCTGTCCAGCAGAGGCTGCTGGGGGAGGTCAGCGGGAGCCCAGTGACAGGGAGCAGCCAGGCCCCGCTCTCAGTTAGGGCCTTGCAAATGGCCTTAGCGTCTGTCAAAGTCACGGCTCCATCTCCTGGGTGCCCGGGATATATAACATGTGCCAATCAGCACCCGGCGGAGAGGCTGTGAGAAGTAATAATTGCCTTGGCAGGTTCCTACAGCCAGATTTATTATGAAATAAAGAAAAATATTTAGCTCCTGGCCCCTCGGTGCTTGTGGAAATCCTATTTACTGGAGTGGGGCCGGCAGGGGCTTCTACCCCACATCTGCTCTGCCCGTGGCCCTGGGAAGAGCCAGGCTGGACCATTCGTCTTCTTGTGCTCCAGGCAGCCTTGTCTGAGAGGCCACTGCCTCTGACACATTTCACAGCATTTGAAAATCAGCGCCCAGGCCACAGATCACCCATTTGGTGTTGTATCAAGGGATCGTCTGACTTTCAACGCCACCCGGACGGGCACAGAGCAGAGCAGTTAAAGGCCCAGGCTTTGGAGTCAGCCCGGCGTGTGTTCATGTTCAAGTCCGGGCTCTGCCGTGCAATGGCTGTGACTTTAGGTGAGGAAATGCCTCCCTCAGCCTCCGTCTCCTCACCTCTAAAATGAAGGGGAAGTGGCCCCTACTTTGAAAAGCTGTTGTGTGGATTAAGTAAGAGACAAAGCCTGCAGGTGCTCAGCGACAGGCCATGGTGAGCACGTTTACTCCCCAGAGACTTCAGTATTATGGTAAGAGATGGCATTTATTGAGGGCCAGTAATGTCACCAGGGACTCTGCTAGTTCTTTTTAAACAATTTTATCTCCAGACTTCACAACCAATCCTGCAAGTAGGTAATGCTATGTCCATTCTCTAGATTAAGAAACTGAACCTGGGGTGGTTCGGGGACTTGAGCAAGGTCACCAGCTGGGGGGGATGTGGGAGCTTGGCTTATTGATTCTGGAGCTGGTGCGTCTCCTAATACACAACCCACCCTCCCAGCTCCTCTGAAAGGTCAACTAAGGCCAGACAGACAGGCAGAACCACACCACCCTCCCTCCCTCCCTCACACCAACATTTCCTGAGCATCAGCTCCAAGTCCAGTGCTTTGCTGAGAAGTGGATACACTCAGATGGACACAGAAACACTTCCTGCCCTTAAGGAACTCAGCACCTGATGGAGGGAGAAGCAGGGCCGCTGACCCACTGCACAGAACACATATGTATCAGTTAGCTTTTGCTGCATAACAAACTTACTGGCTTAAAAGAAAGAACAATTATCTCTTCCAGTTATGGGAGTTGGCTGGGCAGTTTCTGCTACATTTAATCATATAAGTACACTCACCTGACAGGTCAGCCAGGCTGGAGGGACTAAGATGGCCTCATTCACCACATGTTGGTTCTTCTCCACATGCCCTCAAATCTCCCAGTAGGCAAGATAGGTTTCATTACGTGGCAGAGTGCCAAGAGGGCAAAATCAGAAGCTGCAACGCCCCTTGAGGTCTAGAAGCCAGAGCTCACTTGATGCCAATTCTGCCACATTCTGTTGGTCAAAGCAAGTTATACGCTATTGCTTGGCCAGTATCTATGACATACATTTGCAGCCCATCAGGTAAGGCTTAGTGGTCAGTTCAGAATGAGTGTGAGGGGGTCAGTTTGTGCCTCAGCTAAATGGGATCATAACTGTCTAAAACTTGTTTAATTCAGATTAAAGGATGTTGAATTGTGAGGTCGTTAGAATGGGTCATATCCTTTAACCAGTGGAGAAACTGAGTCAGAGTCAGCCAGTGTGTGAACAGAATCAGTACATCACAGAGCCAGTCTTCATATGAAGAAACTGAGACCCAGAAACAGGAATTGTCTTCACCAAGTCCTATGGCAAGTCTGTGACAGAGCCAGGAGTGACTCAGGTCCCTGCCAGTCAGGGCACTCTTCCTCCCACTCCACCCCCTGAGGAAGCCAGAGACTGGGAATGGGCTGGACTCAGGCAGCTGGACAATCATCCCCACCAGATATGTGTCTGCTCTTTCTACACACCTGGCACCATACAGGCACTTAACCACTACCTCATCTCATCATGATAGAACTGTCCCCATTTTACAGATGAGAAACCAAGGCCAGGAGAGGCAGCTGATTTGCCCAGGGTCTCACAGATGGTGGGGACCATGTGCCTGACACTGAAGCCTGAGCTTCCCATGCTGGACGCGAAGGAGCTCAACGTAGATCCAGGCCCCCAGGGGTTGAGAGGCAGCTCTGTGGCCCTCGGAGGTCTCAGGATAAAGCCCCCTGTCTGAGTAAGTGCTTCAGAGGCTTGGGTGGAGACAGCAACAGCCAAGGTCCCTTGGAACCAGCTCTGCACGTGGAAGGCCCTGAATGATGCCCTGGTCCATGCTCCTCCCCCCATTTGCTGGATGGAAAATTTGAGGCCAGACCAGGGCCCTCCCGCTGCACTGGGAGGCTGGGGGCAGGTGAGAAGGCCCCAGTCAGGCAGGCCAGACACACATAAGGCTGCTCTGTGGCATTCAGAGAGCACGTTTATTTACAAAGCACTTTACAAACATCAGCTTATGCCTCCCCACAGCCCCCTGCGAGGTAGGTCAGTAGTCATATCTACAGTTTACAGATGGGGAAATTGAGGCACGGAATGGGGGTGTGGCTTGCCCCATTTTAAAGAGAACTTCCCACCCCCCATCAAAAAATAAACAAAAAAAGCATACATCGTCCATCCCAAAATATACCTTTTCTCCAAACTCTAGGGGTACTGAGCACCCCTGATTTAATAGCATCCCAGTGGTCAGCCTGACCAGAAGCCACAGGGACCTCAACCCCAGGGGCTGTCATTCAGCCTTGCACATTGTCACTGACCCAGGCTGAGCAGGACCCAGCCAGTGAGGCCTGAAAGTTATAGGCAGTGGGGGCTGAGGTGACTTCATTCTGCAGACATTGGGTCAAGCAGGGAAGGGACCCCACACGGGACAGGGTAGGGATGGGCAGATCCTGGTTCGGGGAAGCTCAGAGCACATTCAGGGAAGAAGAAATGGAGGGGGGGTGGGGATCATGAGCAAAATATCCCCCGGGCTGCAGGGAGGCAGCGGGTGGAGGAGGGAGCTGAAGTTCCCCCTGGGAGGACGAGTCTGAAGTGCCCACTGGCAAATCAGGGCAGAGTCCAGTCTCCCCAGGACCCTCAGGGGCTGAGCCAGATGGGATGCTAGATGCCAAGCCCCAGTGCACTCTCTACCCATGTCCAGACAAGCTGGGTGGAAACCCTGGCCTGGCACTTGCTCTACAGGGCCTCACTCATCTCTGCCAAGGGCTGGGATACAATCCAGGGGCTTGAGCCTGGGTCTCCCAGAGCCGGCAGTTCTGAGCCCATCACTCTGCCGGGCAGCGCCAGGCCTCTCAGCAGGCCTGCAGGACCCCGCGGAGGTGGGCTGGGCTGCAGTCTTGCTAAGCTCCTCCTTGGCCTGCAGCGTACCCACAGAGGTGCTGAAAGGCCCTGCCCACAGTGGAAGGGGGCACCAGGATGGCCCAGCGCCCACTCCGGTAATTTCCCTGTGAGGGCTACAGCTGAGCAGAGTTGGGGGCGCAGGTCTTCCTTGTCAGTCCGGGATGGTGGCCTGGCCCTGAGTGCGCAGTGGGTGCCCCAGGCCAGGGGCCCCTGCTATCTTGACTCCAGTCCCTCCAGGTACTCCAGGGCCACATCATAGCAGAAGTGGTACTGATCCTGGGAGAGGGAGAGAAGGAATCACCAGCCTGGTCCCTCCCTAGTACTGGGGAAAAGGGGCAAGCATGAGCCCTGCCCCATCGATGGGGAGAAGGGGAGAAATGGGGGTAACATTTTGGCACCAGAGGACTAGAACCCAAGGCCCAACTGTGGGGGCCAGATAAGGGAGAGGGGTGCTGGGCGTGGACCGGGAAGTTGGAAGTGGCTGGGCAAGGGGTACATGGCGCCTCACCAGGGTCTCCACCATATTGGGTTTGTAGTTTCTAAGCATTTTGGCAGCAAAGAAAACGTCTACCAGGTTGTGGCAGCGGATCATCTCCAGGACTGTGGCGCAGGCGCAGAAGGTGCCGCTGCGGCCGCCCCCATTTCTAAAGGAGAGACATGAAAGATTTGGGGTTGGGCTTGGTGGGTAGGGCGAACTCAAGGGTGAAGGTCAGGGAAGGGCCAGGGAATCCAGAAGGGAGAGGCGGGGCAGGGAACCCAGATGGGAGGAGTCAGGGAGCCCAGAGGCGAGCAGCAGGAAGAGAAGGTTAAGGGGATAAAAGACTAGCATCCAAAGTGGAAGGTATCTAGGAAGGCAGAGCTTCCAAGAGAAACAGAGCAGATTCGAGAGAAAGGAGGCCAGACACACTCCAGGAGAAAGACACTGAGACAAAGCCAGCGACAGAAGAGGGCTGCAGAGCAGCAAGCAAAAAACCAGAGAGGAGGATAGAAAACAAACACTGGGAACACCAGCCACCCCTAGTAACACAGATACACTCCCAGTCAAACCCATGGCCTCTCACACGGAGACCCTCCCATTCCCCCAGTCCCCAGCCCTCTCCCTCCACCGTCCCCTGTGACCTGGGGTGTGGGATTCCTCTTGGGAGACAGGGGACGGTCTAGGCCCTCTGTCCCCTTCTCAAGGGGTCTCTCCCACCAGAACCAAAAGCCCTCGAGGGCCAGGCCCTGCCTGACTCAGCTCCCTGCCCTGCCCCCCATGTGCCCAGCCTGACACAGGGAAGGGTAAGTGCTGAAAGCATGAAAAAAGTGGGAGGCAAAGAAGTGACTGAACCCAGACGTGAGTGAATAAATGAATCTGTGAATGAGGCATGTGAATGAATGAATGAAAAAAGCTACACGCATGCAGCCATGAACAAAGACCAGAATTCCGCTGATTTGAAAAGTATATTACCGTATCATGGGCTAAACTAACTATTCTGACAAGACTCTCTCTAATTAAATTGGCAAAGTCAAACATCACACAGAGGGTACTGGGCGAGTGTTCAGGATTGAGTCCACACCCTGGAAAGTGACTGGGCCAGCCTCGGCTGGGCAGAGTCCAGGCTGCGCTGTGTAGGAGCTCAGGGTTTGGGTGCCAGCCCTGAGGCCCTCTCTCACACTGGCCTCTGCGCCGGTCCCATGGGGCCCTGAGCCCTCCTCCCAGCTGAGGGAGGGCCGGCACTCACAGGCAGTGTACGACGGTGCGCCCGTCCCCGCTCTCCGCCTGCCACCTGTCCACCTCGGCCAACAGGTGCAGGAAGGCCTTTTTGGAGTCCGGCGTGTCCCGGTACGCAGACCAGCGCAGGAACTGGAAGTGTCGCACCAGCAGGTGCCCCTCCTGCAGCTGAAGGTACAGGTAATCAGCCAGGGGACGTGAGTGCCAAGGGTTGCACGGCCCCCTGGGGACCTCAAGAGGGTCATTCAAAGCCACTCAGCCCCCACCCAGGTTCTCATCCTGGAGCTCCCAGATCACTCACCCGAGAGATGTTCTGCACCCGGAAAACGCGGGTCACCAAGTCCTCGTCCGCTGTGCCTGACACGAACTCCACCTCCATGAGGCCATACTGCTGCCGGCCCGGCTCAGGCCAGTACTGCGGGCACGGCTGGGAGTGCGGGCAGAGGGGACGGAGCGGAGCTGAGCTGAGCCAGCTGGGCAGCTGCCACCCACACCCACCCCCAGACTTACACGCTTGCCCGGGGCCCACCATTCACTCCAGACTCACCTTCAGTGCCCCCCACATCCCACCGCTCACCCATCAGACCGCAGTGCATGCCCGCCCCAGTGCGTTTGTACTGACACACTCAGGTCAGCAGAGGCAAACCCTTTATAGTGGTACACAGACACTCACTGCCGTGCCACGAGACAGCTACACCCAACACACTCACCAGCACACACACCTACACGAAGTTGCCTTCTTCCAGGGACAGGCCTCAGATCACCCCCACCCACGCCATCACCCCTGCCCCACGGCCCTCTCTCTTGCTGCCTCGGCCCTCCAGCATCAGCTCACAGGCGTGAGGTGTCCCTGTGCTGCAACACAGCTCAGCACCCCGACTCCTGCCCCAAGATCCCTCCGTGCAGTCAGGGTCCTAAATGTACCCCCTCCAGGCCACAGGCTCAAGACAGTGGAGGGACACAGGAGAAGCAGCCCACACACACGTACATACACGGGTCCTCTGGGCAGCTGGTCCGAGGCCCCAGCTTCTAGCAGCCTTCTAGCAAGGCTCTTCCTTTCTCTGGGCCCCAGTTTCTCCATCTGTGAAATGGTCCTTAGACTCCTCCCAGACAACACCATGCTCCATCTGCCTCCCTCTCTGACCACGAAGAGAGGACACTACCTTCCTCCTTTGCCTGGGGGCCTGGCAACTCCTTGCATTCAGGCTTTTACACATGCTGTTCCCTCTCCATGGATCACTCATCTCCTACCTCTTCCCCTAGTTAACTCTATCCTTCCTACACATCTCAGCTCAGATATTACCTCCTCCAGGAAGCCCTCCCTGATCCATCATCCCCCCAGGCTCCTGTGTGTCCCTGTGCCAGCTCCACGATAGCCCTCTCCCTCTGCTGTCATGATCAGCTTTTGTACCTGCTTACCCCTGGACCGTGAGATCTGGGAGGGGCCGTGTGTTCTTCTGTCTCCCCACCAGGCTGACAGGGAGTGGCCCGTGAGGAAACGTGGTTGAATGAATGAGCAAATGGGTGACCAGTGAATGACATCTGTGTGAGACTCCCTATGGGTCCCTCACCTCCATCTGAGCAAGGGCAGGTCCTTGCCACATGGGATTCCCTGTCCAGGTGCTGGAGCCCATTACCCTGCAGTTCTAGGTCATTTATACCAAGCGCCTGACTTGCAAAGAACCCAGTTAACAATCTTCCCCAGGCAGCCATTAAGAGGCTGTCATGCTCATTTTACAGCTAATCTTCCTGGGCCTCCTGGGATGGGGACCTGGGGAGAGCGGGGGCCCAGAGATCTAGAGAAGATGGTCATGCAGGGTGGAAGGCTGGGCATCTGTACCTCCCAGGAGTTCCAGCTCTGGGAGCCCTGAAAGGAAATGAGGGTAGCTGCCCCTAGGCTGAAATCACTGACCAGTGTCTGGACCAACCTCAGAAGCGACTGTCACCCTCATCATCTTCACCCCTGCCATGCACTGAGCACCTGCTATGTGCCGGGCATGACACAGTGCTAAGCATACATCTCACATGGTCCTGACAATAACCCCTGAGAGAACAGGTGCTGTGATAGTCCCCATTTCACAGAGAAGGAAGCTGAGGCTCAGAGAGGTAGATTAACTTACCCTAGATCAAACAGTCAGAAGGTAAGGAGGCTGGAAGTTTACTCTGCCCCAAAGCACCCCCCCATCATGAGTAGTTTTGTTGAGTGACTGAAAAAGCAGAGGCTCTGGGAGGAGGCAGCCCAGGGTAGGGGGCACAGCTCTGCCACTGCCCAGCTATGTGACCTTGGAGAAGTCACTTCACCTCTCTGGGTCTTAATTTTCTCACCTGAAGCCCATAAGTGCAAAGCAGAGTCCCTGGCATACATCAGATGCTCCATAAAGAACAGCTATTTTTCTCTAGTCTGAGCCTCGTTTTACAGACAAGGAAACTGAGGCTCTGGGAGGAAGTAGGACACATCTAAGGTTGCTACTCAGCAAGTAGGTGGCAGAGCTGGGTTCCAGCCACTGACTTTGGAGACGTGCCCTTGAATACACTGAGCTCCTAGGCTGCAGGGAGCCAGCCTGCCCGGCCAGCGGGGCCCTCACCCAGGCAGAGGTGGACTGGTGCAGCTGGTTGAGCATGACGATGGAGGTGCACCCGTAGTCGTAGACCAGCCGCCAGAAGTCAGGCGTGGTGCCCTGCAGCGGGTGCAGGGTCACGATGAAGGCTGCGCTCCGCGTGTAGCTCTGCAGGGAAACCAGGACTCAGTGCCCCGACATTGCCAAGCCTCTGCAACAGACTGTCCTCCTGCCCTGCCCACCACAGCTCTGCCCCCAAAGGACCAGGCTGCCTCCAGGGGCCCAATTTGGAGGCTGGCCAGCAACTGAGGCCTGAGTTGATGGGGTGAGCCCTCGGACCTCTAATGCCCAAGCCCATGGCCCCCAGGAGCTAAACGGCAAACGGTTCCCAGTGGGTGGCAATGGGAGCTTGGGTATGGTAGGCAGAGGCTGGCCAAGCTTGCTCCCTGCCTCAGTGCCTTTGCACCTGCTATTCCTGTTGCCAGGAACAAATTTCCCAAGTGTATACATGGCTCCCTCCCTCACTTCTTTCTGGTCTTTGCTTAACTTCACCTCTTCAAAGTGGCCCTCCTTACAAACTCATTAAAAATTGCCACACACATACCCCAAGACCCACATTAAATACTTTTTCTGCCTGGTTGTTTTTGTAGAAATTACCAGCGACTGACATTCCATTGCATATTTGTTTGTTGATTGTCTCAACCCATTCCCCAAATACAAGGTTCAGGAGGGCAGAGATTTCAGGGTGTGGCCTGTGCCCAGAACTTTGTAGGAGTTCAATAAATATTTTTGACTAGATAAATAGCTAGGTCCCTTCCAACTCCACGGATAAAAGGTCTGAGACCCCAACCCAGGACCCCAGACCAGTGACCGGTACTGACTCTGTTCCCTGCTCCCAACCTTGCCCCTCCAGGTGGGCTGGCACCAGCCTTCACCCCTTTCAGTGCTCCAGCCCCAAGTCTCCTCCTGGTGCCCTGCCTTGACCCACCTGTGCCATGTCCCCCTCCCTCTCCTGATGCTCTTCTCTTCCGATCCCCTCCCCAGGACTCACTGAAGGCTCCCTGATTGCCAGTTCCTGAAGGCCAGGCCCAGCCAGACTCTAAACCTCAGGCCTGGGCACCCAGTGGAGCTCCCTGCAGACTTAACCACCCACAGCAGACCCCAGCTGGCCCCAAGATTAGCTCACTACAACCTAAGCATCAGGGCCTCCTGGCTCCTGGGACTCACGGTTCATGAGGCAAAAGGCTTTGCATGGCTGGGATCACGTGTTTGAGATATCATGGCCCCAGGGAAGCTTTGCCCCCTTACTCGCCCATTCCCATCCAAGGCCAGGGAGCCAGTGTGACCCTCTCCAGTTCAGAGACTCTCAGGACCTCAGAGAGCCTCCTTTCCATCTCCCCATGTGCAGATGGGCACACTGAGGCCAAAGAGCAAGCTGAGAGGGAGGCCACAGATTCCTACGTCCCCATCCAAAGCTCGCCAGCACCCTCTGCCACCTCTCCAGGGCCCCGGACCCCTCTCCCTTCACTCCCTTCAGTGGCTGGGGCCACTCCCCCACTTGCCTTCAGCTCGCTCCAGGAAGCCCCTGGGAAGCAAGTGTGGGAGCTTTCCCTCCTTAGAGAAACCCCACTGTCCCCTGCACCAGCGTGCCAAGGGGCCCTGGCTAGGAACTAGGCCAAGAAAGGCCCATCTCCCTCGCCCCTGCTGTAGGGGAACCTCCCTCTCCACGGCTCTCATTTCCACGTGGAGGGACGTCCAGTGGTGACACACCTAGCCTCGGACCACCTTCATGCACTCCTCCCATGGGCGAGTTTGGGATGAGGACCGAGCGCACTCAGCTCGGCCCCTTCCCTGCTTTTTTGCAGGCCAGCCCGGCCTCAGAGGTGTGCATTCAACTGCTACCGCTCCCTGCCGCAGGAAAGGCCTATCCCTGATGTAGGGGGCATGTGTGGGGCTGAGGCTGGACAGCTGTGGCCAGAAGGACCGGTCTGCCTGCCTGAGGGGTGAAGGAGCAGCCAGTGCACTTCGCCACATTGCTGAAGTCACACTCTCCCGTGTCACTGGCTTTCTTAAAACGGTAACATTTTACCTCCACCTGTCTGGCTCCTACACCTCTCTCTCAACTGGATCCAGTTTGGGAAGGAGTGAGGGGACACTCCCAGACTCATCCCCCTCAGGTAGCAGCACCTGGGAGTTATTCACTGGACCCTAAAGCCCCTGTTCTGCTTGCAATGCCCAATAAAGGTGGTGGAGCCCCCTGAGCTGGGAGCAAGGGAAGGGGCTCCTAAACAGCTCCTGAGCCCTCAGACCATGGCCAGGCTGGGCCCAGGGAACAAGTCACTACTCCAGGCCAGGTCCTGGGCAGGCTCTAGCTCGACCACCCCAAGACAAGCTCACCTGGCTCCAGATATCAAATCTCAAGTCCCAACCCCAAACCCTCCCAGCCTCCCCAGTCAAAGCCCTCGAATTACTCATCCTACCCCAGGCTCTGCTGGGCCTGACCCTGGAGACAGCCCTGTCTGAACTCCACCACCCAGACTTCTATTCAGGCCAGGGGTAATACCTGAGGGGGAGCACTGGCTTAAGTGCCCTGAATGGAAGATCCTTGGGGGAAGGAGGACCACACAATGGGCCTGGTCCCAAGAAAGGCAGAGGGTCCCCCTAATCAGAGCTCTCAGCTCTGTCCCCCTGGCTCCTGGACCTTCCCAGGTGCTGCTGTGTGGGAGAGTCCCAGAGCCCACCCCACCCCCGTGCCCTCACATCTGTCAGAGCTGCATTGATGTAGTTGTTGGGGTCCCCGTCGGTGGAGATGAGGAAGGGCAGGCAGCGGTCAGGCGGCAGGACGTCCATGCTGCGGTTCTTGTCCCGGTTCCGGGGCAGCAGGGCGATGCTGCACTCCTCCACGTCCAGCGGCGGCGTGACCGAGTTCAGCGTCTGCAAGGAGTGGGGAGAGGAAAGGGGGGCGACTCCTGTGTTTGTGGGGCCTCCTCCCAGCCCCATGAAGGAGATGGGGCTGGGTTATTAGGCCCATTTAATGGATGGAGAAACTGAGGTCCAGAGGGAAGGGAGAGAGGGAGGGATACAGGCTCCCTGTCTCCAGGATGCACAGGGCCTGGACAGAGCTCTGGAGACTGGAGTCTGCCTCCTCAGCACCTATGTAACTTTAGACAAGCTACTGTATCTCTCAGCCTCATTTTCCCTCAACTGTAAAATGGGATAATAATGTGCCTACCTCAAGGGGCTGCTGGGAGGATAAGTGAGATAATATCAAGCCTGGCACATGCACAGCCTTCAATACGCAGTTGGTGCCATAAGGATCTTTACCGGGTGCTTGCAAGGAGCTAAGCCCTGAAACACCACATCTTCCACAAAGCAGACTCCAGGGACCTGACACAGGTGGTCACCTTCCTCCATCATGGCCCTGTCAAGGGACACCTGGCACAACAGCAAGTCACCTCCCCTACCCTCCTGCCTTCATGCCTCATGCATCCTGATTCGCAGGGTCTCCATTTCTTCTCTTGTTCTCGGGGCTCCCTATCAGGGAATCTCAGGGCTCACGGTTCTCAGGGCTCAACATCCTTCTCCAGGAATCACAGAGAACATTTCCTGTGACATCACTCTATGCCGGTCCTAGAGCACCAGGCACCCGGCATGTACCACCGAACCCTCACGGGAACCTTGGAGTAGAAAGGACATCTGGGGTCTCTCCGTACCCAGTGACCATGCTCAAACTTCTCTGGAGAAGCAGCCTTCTCCCATCTCAGTCATGTGACATGGTGAGACTGGCCCTGCCCCCAGAACCAGGCCTAGGCTGATCAGTGTGCTCTATCTCTCTGGTCCCAGTGATCAGCTCAGAAATGGGCACGTGAGATTCTGGTTGGGACTTCTATTGGGGCTGTTGGGAACGCAAAGCGCCCTCTTCCAGAGTCTTCTGACAGCAAAGATAACGTAAGCCTGGCACCATGAGGGGCCAGAGTGTGGGTCTGAGAATGAAGCCAAAAACAGAAGAAAGCAGAACCAAAAATGGACACAGACTAAATCTTGGCGTCATCATTCGAACCCCTGGATCCAGCCATAACTAAAGCTGCACCATCCTCAGACTTTTCAGTTACAAGAGCCACTGAGCTGGACTTTTATCACTTGCAACCAAAAGAATCCTAATGACTACAAAGACTGCAAGAATAATATTAACTATCTTTCTTTTCTGGGTAAGAAAACTGTGGTTTAGAGAGGTAAAGTGATTGGTTCAAGGTTATTCACAGCTCTTAACTAGGTAAGCCAGGATTTGAACCCAGGTTTATCTGACTTCAAAGCCTGGGCTCTTAATTTCTTGGATGCACCACCTCCTCCACTGTCTCTAAGTCCTTCCTAGTAACCCAGCTCTGTGCATCCTACTTGGCCCTCGGTGACTCCTACAGCACTGAGGACCTCCCAATACTACACACACACACACACACACACACACACACACACACTCACACTCACATACTCACAAACCACACCTATACACATACACTCATGCCCCACCTGGAACTCCTCCCGCAGCTGGGAGGAATTACTCTGAGGGTCAATGCGGATCATCTCCTTGTAGGTGGCCTTGAATTCGCTGACAGGGATGGTGGTCTCCCCACACAGGCAGGCCTCCAGGATTGCATCATGGATGAAGATGTACTGCTCCTGGAGCAGGAGACGAGAATAGGAGGAACCAGGAGGGGAGCAGAAGTTAGAGATTTTAGGGTTGAGGGGGGAGGCAAGCTCATGTTTGAGGCCGGGTTGCTCTGAGGTGGAGTCCAACCACCTGTTACTACAGGTTGGACCCACTGTACCTGAAACAACCTTCAGGGATGTTTGCTCACTTATCCCATATTTCATCCCCATAATAACCCTACGAGAAGCTCTGAAGGTGAGGGGACAGCCCAGGGTCACACGTCTAGTGAGGAGACAAACCCAGTAAGCATGATGACTTGACTGTAGAACCTATGACCTTGGCGCAGTGCTGTCTGACCTCACCCACCTGAACACAGTGGAGCTGAGTTTGGGAAAGCCCTAAGAGGCTGGCCGGCCAAGTTCAGGGATGGGAAAGAACAAGGGGACATCCTAGGACACCCTTCTGACTCACTCCACCGGCTTCGAGCTCCTGCACGAGGGACACTCCTGCGGGAGGGGAAGTGGGGAGAGGGCTGCAACCCCACCTCAGTCTGGATCATGTTGACACGCCGGGAGCAGAGGGTCTTCACGCAGTTGTAAATGTCCACGACGCCCTCACACTCCGCCATGTCCAGCATCACATCCAGAACGATGTAGCAACCTGTGCGGCCAGTGCCCGCGCTGGGGAGACAGCGGCCCAGGCCAGGTCAGGGCCTTGGGGAGGAAGCCCGGGACCAAGCAGAAGAAGAGAAGAGGGTGCCTGGGGCCCCTGGCCGTATCTACACCACACAGGGGATGGGGGATACAGGAGGAGCCAGGGACAAGTTTCCGGTGGAATGTGATAGAGGACGGGGGTGGGGCAGGGGGAGGCTAGGCCTTGGGGAAGGAGAGGAAAGAAAGGGTAAGGAAAATGCAGATGTGAAACCAGCCCAACTTAGCAGCTGTGACTGGGGAAGAGGAACAAAGGAGCTACTCAGAGAACATTAATCCAAGAATGTTCTGGTCTCCTGGATGTCCCAAAATCTCCTGCACATCCTTCAAAGCCCTAGGCACTCAAACCCACTCACATACTCAGTGGATCCTCCAGCAGATGTCATGCTTTTGAGCTCCCAGAGCAATTTGGGTGGGCTTTTATCAAAACCTTCCTTCCTGCTCCATGGTCATTGTTTATGTGGTTGTCTCCCTCACCAACTGGGAGCTCCTTGCGAGCTGGGCTGGGTCGGACCCAACTCTGGGATCCTCACATTCAGCACCAGGTGGAGCAGAGTTGAGAGGAGGGGGGAGGACAAGGATGACACCAAGATCTCAAGCTTGAAAATGGCAGCAGCAAGGTGTCGGCCAAGACACACAGCCACCGGGTCTCCCGTACACCGCTGCTGGGGGCTTGAATTAGTGCAACGACTTTGGAAAACTGTTTGTAGTACCTAGTAAGGCTGAACATTCACACAGAGCAATTCCACTCCTACGTACATGCCTCCCTGGAAGGTGTGTGTGTGTCGGCCAAAAGACAGGTAATAGAATGTCCTTAGTAGCACTATTCATGATAGCTCAAAGCTGGAAATGCCTATCCATAGCAGAGTGGATAAACACATTGTGGTTTATTCACCCAGTGGAATAGGATACAATATGGATGAACTTTATAAACATAAGGTTAAGGGAACGTCAGATTCCAAAGTGCACCTGATGTATGGTTCCATTTATACAAAGTTCAAAAGCATGCAAAATGAATCTATGGTTTAGAAGTCAGGATAGTGATTGCTCTGGAAGGGAGGATGGGGGTACAGACCAGAAGGGGGCTCCAGGGGCACACTTGCTCAAAGGAAGCAAATGGATCTCAGTCTTGCCTGGTGCCTCGCCAACCCCTCACCCCCTCCATGTCTCCAGCGCCGCCTCGGCATCTCAGAGAAGGGCCTCCCCAGGTCTTGGGGTGCACACGAGGGTGCCAACCCCAGAGCCAAAGCTCAAAGGGCAAAGGGCCCCTGGTGGTCATTCTCCCCTGTCCTCTGTCTCTGAGCAGGAAGGACCCAAGTCCAGTCTCATTTAGGGACCTCCAACAGCCCCATTCCCCGCCCCTCTTCTCCCTGGGCTTCCTGGCAACCCACCTGCAGTGGATGACAATGGGCCCAGCATCGGGGGGCGTGGAGGCCTTCACGCGCCGGATGAAGGCCAGCAGCCCCGTGGCGTGGTAGGGGACGCCGTGCTCCGGCCACGCTGTGAAGTGGAACTGGCGGACCTCGTGGCGGGCAGAGTAGCCTCTCTGGGGAGACAAGAGCAGTAACAGTCAGAGTCCCTGCTGGCATTTGTCAGACACTTGCTGTGTGCCGGGCACTGGGATGAGCGTCTCACCGCAAGAACTCAGTTCACCCCAATGAGACTTATGAGGTGGGTATTAATGATTCATTGTACAGGTAGGCAAACTAAGGCTCAAAAGAGGAGAAACCACTTGCCCAAAGTTAGACGAGACAGATATTATGCAGGAGTTGGGCTGTGATCTTCCTGATGCCAAACCTGTGTTATTAGTCACCCACCTCTACCGCCTGGGTTACACAACAGACCTAGGAGATCTTTTTGACTCTCCGGGTCTTAGTTCAAAGGGGGAAAACTATCTTTCTTCTGAGGATTTTACAGATGATCAAGTGGGACCATGATTAGGAAGATCTGGTCATCCTTGACCCTGTGGCTTTTCATGAGTGACGTAACCACTCTGAGCCTCACTTTCCTTAACTGTAAAATGGGTCTAAGGGCAAAGGCCTAATCCCACAGAGCTTTCCAGGGCTGAAACGATATGTGCAACGGACTTAGAACAGCGCCCAGCACAGAACAGGACCGGCACCTGGGCTGCGACCCTCATCATCCTCATCGCCTCGACTTCCTCTTGGAGTCGCCAGCAAAGACGGCCACCTTTCCACCCGTCTGCGGTGCTCCCAGCAGTTACCGAGTAGCTGCCTTGCTGGGCAGGCAGCGGGGCCCTTCCCACCCTCCACTCCTGGGCTGGGGGAGGTGGGCTCTGCCCCACCTCGCAGGCAGCCTGGGAAGGGCCCCGTGACGACAGAAGACTCACCCGCTCCAGGGCAAAGCTGCGCACGACATACTCTGCTAGGATCTCCGTCTTCACCAGCGTGATCTTGATGTCCCCGTACATGTCCGAGTCCTCTGGCCAGTACCGCGAGCATTTCACCTGGAGTCCCCGCGGGGCAGGCTCAGCGGGCTCTTCACTGCCCCCTGGCCCGCCACACCCGTCCCCCACGGCCCCACTTACCCTGCCCACCTCCACCAGCTTGGTGATCAT
Source organism: Mesoplodon densirostris (assembly GCF_025265405.1). NCBI lineage: Eukaryota > Metazoa > Chordata > Mammalia > Artiodactyla > Ziphiidae > Mesoplodon > Mesoplodon densirostris. The sequence continues at coordinate 24,022,749 of NC_082662.1, read as the reverse complement.
GACAATGCTGGAACAGTGCTCCTGCCACACCATGCGCCAGAAGTCGTAGACCATCTCGGGCTTCGGCCCTGGGGGCACAGAGGGTGCTTGTCCCTGAGGCCAGGTCTCCACCCAGGCCCAGCACACGGCTGCCCCGCACCACCACCCCAGGCCAGGAGACACCTGAGCCCCAAATGGGGGCTTCGTGCTCACCCCACACACACCCCACCAACGGCCAACTCATGCCTGTTGGGCCCTGGGGGTGGGCATTATCAGGGAGGGCCTGTCTGGAGACCCCCTTCATCCCAAGCGCAACCCAAGAAGCAGAGCTAGAGGGCCACGGCACAAGTCTCCAGGCGGGATGGACAGATGGACAGCTGGGAGGGAAGACGCAGACAGAGGGACCCAGGGGGCCCCCAGACCAAGAGGCACAATCCACACCCGTGAGGACCGAGTCTGGCTGGCCCTTTTGCATGCAGACAGGACAGCTGGACCAGGAGCTACAAATGGGTGGTGCACATCAGGGAAACAAAAACACAAAGAGGGGGCGGAGACGGATGGCCAGATTCCAGACACTCAGTCAGAGAGTGGGGCTCAGACAGACAGAGAGACAGATGGGAGGCAGGCAGATAAGCAGGGAAGGCAGGAAGGCAGGCAGAGAGCATTCAGCACACTGAGGGGCACATGGGCGGAGATGCCAGGTACCTTGAGTGGCTATAAAGTGGTTCGACCTGTGGTAACCCTGGAAGAGGAGAAGAGGGTGTGTTAAGACCCCAGGGAGCAGCCCCTCACTTGCTCAGGCCCCTGCTGCCCTCCTCTCCCAGAAGCTGCACACACCCCCCAGGGAACTGTCCCACCCTCCTGACCAGGGTGACCCTGTCCTCCCAGTCCCCAAGTAAGGAAGGACGTACAGCTTAGACACCAGTGTCTTAGGTTTAAACCCATCTTTGCTATGTGACCCTAGGGAGGACACAACTCCTTTATGGGCCTAGAGGGTCTCCCCATTCCTAAATTGGGGATAATTATCCACAATCTGCTTACAACCTGGCTGCTGTTTGAAGACAAATAAATTGCGGGGTGACCCTGCCCTGTTCCTAAAGCCCCAGAGACCCTAAGCAATCCCAGATCCTAGGCTGGGTCTTGTCAGCTATCCCAGCCCCCCACTCAGGGCAACCAGGATGGGCAATGTCCCTCCCGACTACCCCAGTCACCCAGAGCTTGGGTGGCCAGAGGAAGGCTTCAGGTTAGGAGCAAATGAGCACAGGAGTTGCTCATGGCCCTTAGATAAAATGTGTTTTAAAATATTTGAAATCAATAATAAAAATAACAAATAATTAAAATAATTATTTATTAAAATAATAATATATTTTTGAGGTCCTATTATGGTCACACACTGTGCTAAGCACTTTACCTACATTATTTCCCACAAAAGAGAAGCCAAGAGCTACTTTGTCCTCCATCCCCAGAGCCCTCAGGCTGAGAAGTGGAACCAGCCAGACTCCACTCCCACCCTGGGGCCTTAGCCACCCATGAGGTCCTGCCCACAGGAGACACCCAGGGAATCAATGTAGGCAACACGGGATAGCTAAGAAGCACTGCAGGGCCGGTGCAAGAGAAACAACCAAGCTCGGCCACTTGCCTCAAGTTCACACCCTCAATACAGCTCCCAGCAAATCCTCTGGCCCCATGGGCTTCCCAGGCCCAAGGGGCCCTGGAGTCAGACTGCCAGAGTTCAAATCCCTGCTCTGCATAGCTCTTGCTAAGTATGTGCCCTTGGGCAAATCCCTTTACTTCTCTATGCCTGTATTTTCACATCTATAAAATGGGAATATTTATAGCATTTACTTCCTTGGACTCTTGTGAGGAGTAAATAGAGTTACATATGCCAAGGGCTTGGCACCATGGCAAGCACTAAGCCAGTACTTAATCAATAACAGCCATTACTATTACTTCTACTTTAAAGGCCAATGAGTACCCCTGAATATCTAAATGGTGTGAATGTCAAGAATTCCTGGAGATCTAAATGGTGTGAATGTCAAAGAATTCCTGGGCAGGGCTTCCCTGGTGGCGCAGTGGTTGAGAGTCCGCCTGCCAATGCAGGGGACACGGGTTCGTGCCCCGCTCTGGGAAGATCTCACATGCCGCGGAGCGGCTGGGCCCATGAGCCATGGCCGCTGAGCCTGCGCGTCCAGAGCCTGTGCTCCGCAACGGGAGAGGCCACAGCAGTGAGAGGCCCGTGTACCGCAAAAAAAAAAAAAAAGAATTCCTGGGCAGACAGTGGTTTACAACAGGGGTCAAGAAACTGAGTCTTGGGTCAGGTTGACCTGGGTCTCTGTTGCAACTCTACCACGGAGCAGCTGTGTGATTCCAGGCACTAAGTGGGCTCTTCTCAGCCTTTACTGTGCCAATCTCCCGGAGATCTTGTTAAAAGGCAGATTCAGATTCAGAAGGTCTGGGGCAGGGCCCAGGATTGTGCGTTTCCAACCAGATCCCAGGTGGTGCCAAGGCTGGGCTTCAAAACACACTCTGAGTAGCCAGGCTCTGTAAGCCTCTGTTCTCCTCCAGAACATGAGGATAATAGCAAGACATGCACATGTTGTATGCCTACACGTTCCCATGAAAATGACCAAAACACAGTCAACGTTACCACTAACGAAAAGCCTCCCAGAGTCATTCAGCCCTCACTACTGGAACCTCTCTGGGTCTAGCCTAATTCCCTCCTGCCATCTCCCCAGCCACTGCCTCTGCTTCAAGTCCTCAGGGGAGCTGCTGGGCATCTGGGGCCAGAGGGGCGCCCGGCAGAGGTGCTGCCAGTGCTGCCCTCCACCCCCAGCCTTAGTCAAGCGGGGAACAGGCTACTCCACCTAAAACCGGTTTGCCTGAGAATCTCACGTGAGAGAGCCAGGGTCTCTTCTGATTCACCCATCTCCGTCCCTCCAGTGCCCAGCACACTGCCAGCACCCAATTGCTAGTCAGTATACAGCAAACAACTGAACAAGGTTTTAGACAGATGGCCTTCAATATCTGCATATTAACTTTTTAATTGCATACATGTATTACACAATTATATCACACAGAGGACAGTGAAATGGAAAGATTTAAATGATCAGATGTTAAAGGAAGATAAGGAGACACCTTGAGCACACCCGCTTCAGAGACCAGGATTAGAGAGCGGAGGTCTTCACACTCGGGGCCATCAGCATGTCCTAGGGGCCTGCCCCCACCCCTCCCTGGCGCCTCTGAGTGGCAGACACCCACCCTTCCCTGGCACCTCTGAGTGGGTGGAGCTGGGAGACTGAAGACCTGCATGGTGGACAAGACCCCAGGGCATCCCAATGCCCCCGAAGGGAGAGATCCAGGGTCTCGTGTAAGGGTGGAGGGCTCAGGCTGGGCTTGAGCTAATCCAGAGCCATGGGGCCATGAGTCAGCCACTCAACATTTCTAAGCCTCAATTTTCTCGTCTGCCAAATGCAGGTCCCAACCTTGCAGAGTGTGATAAGGATGGCATGATGTGCCTGAGGTGCCTGGCACAGAGCAGGTGCTCAGCCAATGACACTCTTGTTAATGGACATTTGAAGATTACTTGAGCCAAGTCTCCTCAGGGCATTTCGTAAGAGTCTGACAATAACTTAATGAGTAGTGTGTTTTGTGGAGACTGAGATGTAAAGTATTGATACAATGACCTATATTCATCCCCCTCCTAAGGGGGGCGCTAGGGCTGAGTACATCCACTGCCTTCTGTGGGCCTAATATTCCACTTAAGTTTAGGAACTTTACAAATGAACTGTTTAAACAAACTCAAAACAAGGCAGAGGGTGTCTAGAAGCACATCTGGGACAACTGTCATCTCCAGCAGGTGCGACAGCCGGGACCTTACACTTTATATATTAGGTATCTCCGTGCTGTCTGAAAGTCTAATAATGAATTGTATTTTTGCAATCATAAAAAAAGCAAGAAATATATTTGTAAAAGAAAAAAGGAGATAAAACAGACAAATTACCCAAAAAAGAAAACGATCCCATCGGACATCAACTATTACGAAAATAATATGTATTAAAAGATAAATCAGAGGATTGCTAGATGAATTGGGGTATTTTTAATTCTTAAAAGGCCCAAACACAGCACAATTTTTGAAAATAAAATACCCATACGGCTCCCCCAAAATAAAACATTCAAATTAGGGCTACATTGAGGGCAAAGTAGCGAGGGTTGAGTTTCAAGCAAACTGATCACAAAGGGATTTGAACACCAGGGAAACTAGTATTAAGGGGACTGCCTGGGGCCATCCTTGCTTCCTGGAAGGCCCTGACCCCCAAGCAGTGGAAACGCGGCACCCAGAGCAGCTCCTCCCATCGCACCCCTCCCAGGCCTGCAAAAGGTGCGGCTAGTGAGGATTCATCAGGCATGGGGAGCCCGGGACAAGGGTGACAGAGGTGATGGCCGGTGAAGAACAGAGCCTGGGGAGGCACCCGGAGGCACCCAACACTGCCGGCCCGTCTCAGGGCAGAGGAGATGATGGGAATGGTTTAAACAGGGATCGTGTCGAATCTTCAGCCCTGGGCGGCCCCTGAAGTGGACGGTTGGTGTTGGGTGCACGGGTGGAGGGGAAGGAGGACAGAGACAGAGAGAGAGACACAGCCAGAGACTGTGAGAGAGTCTGAGACATAGCCAGCCAGACAGACAGGAGGAGGAGGAGATGGAGAGAGACATACTTACTTCACGGTTTATCCGAATCTTAATGATTCCAGTGAGGGAACAGTACAAAGCAAAAGAGACAGATATTAGGCCAGAGGCAGATGGAGGTGGACGGAGCACAGGAGTGGCCAGAATGGGTGATGCCAGCAGGGCTGGCAGAGCAGAGATGTGAGGGCTGGGCAAGAGAGGGGGAGGGGCAAGTCCCTGCCGGGGCCCAAGGAGAAGCCGACGAGGACCTTGAGGAGACCGAGGCGAGGCCCCTGTCACCAAAACTGCCCAAGTCTGAGAGGTGAGGCCAGGCCCAGCCCCATAGCCCAGTCAGGGGAGAGGATGGGAGGTGGGGGAGAAGGCAAGGAATTCTGGGAAATATGGGGTAGCGCATCTGGCCACCAGGAGGGAATGAAGACAAAGGAAAGGAAAGGTCACCTCCAGAGTCCCTGACTACCCCCCTCCCAGATACATGCCTCCTCCACCTCCAGCCGGTCATGCCGCTCCTACCTGGGCCACCCTTCCCTCCCCTCTCCAGCCACCCAAGGCCAACACAAGCCCTCTGCTTCCATGCAGCCGGCCACAGCTAACCCTGGCACTACCACCACCTTGCTGTGTGACGCTGAGGAAGTCATTCCTCTTTTCTGGCCTGTGCTTTTCCATCCAGTCTGAATTTATTTTACTTGTACGCTTATGTGTCTCCCCAACTAGAATCTATATGTTCACGGAAAGCAGGGACTGTGTCTGCTTGCTCACTGCTGTATCCCTGGTGCCCAGCACAATGCCTGGCACACAGCAGGTGCTCAAAACATAGCTAACAAATGAATAAACGACTCTCTACCAAACTTGGCTCGCTGCAGGTCAGGGAGTCTGATCAGGGTCCGACTCCTGGGCCTGTCCTGTCTCACCCTCATCCACACTTGGGGAGCAGACCCATCACCTCTCCTTCACACTCAAGCTCAGGCCCCCTGGCTGCCTGTCCTGGCTCTGGCCCCTCCCTCCGGTCCAGCCCGACCAGTTGCTGCTGTGGCTGGCAGGACAGTCTCATGGTTAGCAGCAAAGGCTTTGGAGACCCTGACAGGCTGAGATTTGAATCCCTTCTTTACCACTCCCTAGCTGTGTGATCTGGGAAGAGTAGCTTCACCTCTCTGAGCCCCAGTTTCCTCACCTATTAAGTGAGGCCACACAATGCTAACTAATGCATAGGGTGGTTGTAGGGATTATATAAAATTAATTATTTGGTATAAAGTGCTTAGCACAGTGCTTGGCACACAGTACATGGTCAATAAACCTGAGTTCTTATTCTTAAAGTACCACTCTGATCATGGGTAAACACTTTTAATGACTCCCTGGTGCCCCTAGGGAAAAGGTCGAATTCCTCAGCTTGCCATTCGTGGCCTTCAGCCCAGCCCCTGTCTGCCTTCAGCCTCACTGTGTATCCCCAGAAACCCACCCCCAGCCTCTTGGCCCCTCACCGAGAGGGGATCCTTCCTCATATCTAGGCCTAGCTGTCTGCCCTCTTCCCTTCATTCTGCCTCACTGACACTCCCCCCCACCATCCCCATCCCCCCGTTTCTCAGGCCAACTCTAGCCTGCAGGAAGCCCTCCTGACAGCTGCAGCCCACCCTCTCCTCCCCTAGGCTGAGCTCCCCGGCACTGACTGCAGGAGGTGGGGGCACTCAGAACCCAGCCACGTGAACCCCCATTTATTCCCTGACAGGTCCCGCCCTGCCTGGACAGTGAGCCTGGAGCGGGCAGGGCCGGTCAGCAGAGATGACGGGGCGAGGCACTCACGTCTATGTAGTTGGCATTAATGTAGTCGGCATCAGGGTCTCCCAGCATCGGGTGCAGTTTCACTCGGTGCCGATCATCTGGAAACACAGAGCAGGTGGCCATGGGGTGGGCAGGGGCTGAACTGGGGAGCCCAGAGCTGAGGCAGTGGGGGAAGCTTCCTGGAGGCCAGAGGTGGGGCACAGGCAGGTCAGCCAGGGAACCTAGAGGCTCAGGACCAACGAGTAGGCCCTTGGTACTGCTGGAGGCAGGGCAGGCCAGTGGTTAGAGTCTGCGCTGCAGCGTCAAGGCCTGAGGTCCTGTGCTGCTCACACAAGTATATCAGCGGTGTGACCTTGAGCAGGGCGCTTAACCTCCCAAGCCTCAGTTTCCTTATCTGTAAAGTGGGGGTTCTACTACATCCACTTCACAGGGTTACTGAGAGGACCAAGTGAGATAACAGGTGTGATGCTCAGCACACAGCTTGGCATGAGACAGGCCCTCAATAAATGGCTCACTCTGCTGTCCTCCTGCTTCCTGTTCCATCCCACCCACTGCCCCAGACCCCAGGCCCTCCCCCAGGACTCACAGGCAGGCATGGGTTCCTGCCGGCCGCCCTTGACCTTGTCTTTCTTCTTTGTAGCATCCCAGCCTTCAAAAAAGCTCTGCCAGAAGGGAAAGTGGTAGTTAGTGAGGGAGGGAAGCCCCTCTCTCATAAGAGCCCTATCCCCTCAAGAGGATGGGAGTGGGACCACGACAAGGGCCAGGTTCAGGGTTAAACCTGGGGCCTGAAATAAAGTCACTGTAAATTCCTTTGTAAGTGAGGGACTAAGTTCAAGACCAAGCTGTGTAGGGGGAAGAGAGAAAAGAGGGAAAAAGAGGGTTAGAGTTCAGAGACATTTCAGAATGAGGGTCAGGTTTAGGGCAACTCCAGGTTTGAGCTGGGAAGAAGGTAAAGGTGAGCGTCAAATTAAGTCCAGATGGAGGTAGGATGGGATTCAAGTCAGAGTCCAAACAGAGTTTAGGATTGAGAGTCAGGGTCAAAGTCAGACTGGGATTTAGGTTGGAGGTCAGGGTCAGTGTTGGTGGTCAGGTTCATATCAGGAATAGAATAAGGATCCAGGCAGGGTCCAGATGGAGAATGAGATAAGATTCAAGATAAGTTTTCAAGTCAGGGTTAGGATGAGAGTTAGAAACCAGGTCAGTCTGAGGTTAGGATCAAGGTCAAGGTCAAGGTCAAAAAATTAGGTTGAATTTGGGGACTGTCAGAGCATGGGTCCATCCAGGGCTGGGCTGAGGGCTGTCAGGGTCCACAGGGAGGAGCAACCAGGCAAGGCCCTGACGAGGGGTCCTGGCTGGACTGGGGCCGTGCACCTCATACTCCTGCTTGAAGCCATAGCCCTCGGCCGTCTTCATCTGGTTGATGTGCTGCAAGAGGTCGGCCACACGCACCGCGGGATGCAGCTGCCCCGTGTGGTACGGGGAGCCCTTCCGGCCACACGGACGCCGCGGTGAGCCCCCCAGGAGGCTGCTGGCCTCAGTGACCCCACCACTGCGCTGGTCTCCTGTAGTCAGAGAAAGGCAAAGGGGTTTCTGATGCACACGGGCCCCAGCCTGGGGAATCCCAGATGGACTCAGGGGGCCAAGGGAGGGAAGGGAGCACGGCCAGCGTGGAGGACGCCTGGGTTGTTTGCTGGAGCCAAGCAGCTGGCTGGGCCCACCCTGTGTGACCCTGGGTGGCCCCTTCCCTGCTGCATCTCAGTTTTCCCATCTATAAAGTGAGGGGATTGGTTCGTATGAACTTGGAGGGCCCTTCTGGTTCAGCCCCGCCAGCTGTGATCCTGTGGTCCCCTCACCCTCCTGGGCTCCCCTGCAGGGCCCACCCCTCTGTGACTTCACCTGCTGCCTGCAGGGAGAAGTGCTCAGCAGAGCCCATGACATCCCTCCTCCCTTCCCCTCTTCCAGGGAACAATCTGGAACATTGACAACTCCCAGCAATTACCCCCATTCAAAGACAAGCAAGTCCCGAAACTAGCTGCTGCTGCCATCCCTTCTGCAGATTAACAGGAAGCACCTGAATAGACGCGTTTCTCCTGCGTAAGCATTTCTATTGTCAGCCTGCGCGTAGGCTCAGCCCATGGGGGAGAGACAGAGAGGTTCACAGTGCCCCACGTGCCCCAGGAAACTATCCTCTCCCTCCAGACCACCCACTCCCTGGCTCTCCTGGTCAGCATCCCCAAGGACATCCCACCCTGGTCCTTAGACCAGGTCCTGGGATTGAGAAAACAGTCCTGCTCAGCCACACCCACCTTCCAACACTCACTCCCACACCCTCATTCCCTTCTGGCCTGGGAGAGGTGCAGGGGCCTATTCTCCGCACGTCGCACCGCTGTTCTCTGCCCAGCGGGGCCTAGATGTCAGCCCTCTCCCTGCCCTGTGCCTTCACACATGCTGTTCCTCTGCTTCAAACACTCCCCCCTCTATGCCTGGTGAACTCATACTCATCCTTCAGGTCTCAGCTAAAATGACCCTCCTTGGGGAGCCTTCTCTGGCTGGTGCCTGGCCTCTAATTCCTAGTCATGACTCACAGACAGAATGAATGCAGCACCGGGACGGACGCCACCCCCCCCCTCCTCTGTGCAGCTCCACTTCCCCAAAGTCCAATCTCTGCCTCTTCAAATCAGGGAGACTGCAGGCCCTGCTTGGGTTCCCCTTCCTGTGCTGAGGTTTGAAAACTGCCTCCAAGCAGAAAGGTGATGCCAGGCAAGGCTCACCTCATTTGTTTCTCTTCTCTCGGGAATCACAGTCATGAGGTGCGTGGCACCCGATGTCTGAAAACAACTGTTTCACGTATTTTATCCAGATTTCTAGTTGCTTACAGCTGGAGGGCAAGTCATGTGCCAGGTACACATTCGTGGTCCAATGCCCCAAACCCTTAGATTTTCAGATAGGGAAACTGAGATCCAAAGAGGAGAGATTTGCCTGATGCAGTAGTTGTCCAAGTGTGTTCCAGAAAATACTGGTTGTGCCAGATGACTCAACGGTATTCCATTAAAAAGAAGAGAAGGAGGATGAGGAGGGGTTCTACGTTTTAAAGGAGTCTGTGAAATGGTTTTAAACAAAAATAAGTAGGTTTTTTTTCCCTGTTAAACCTCTCAAGGCTTCCAACAAGTTAGTGTGTATTTTAAATCTCCAAGAGATGGAGGAAAATAGCAATGTTTCACCTCTTTCACCACGGAAAGCTTGTTTCATGAAACATCCTCAGGGGAACACAATGTAATATGGTGATTAAGAGACATGCTCTGGAGTCAGACAGGCCTCAGATCAAATCCCAACTCTGCATGTGACCTTGGGGATGTGAATTACTCTCCAGAAATTTCCCTTTTCATATGACAAATGAAGATTAAAACTGTTACTCTCCAAGATGATGATGTAAATATTCAATAAGATAATGTGTATAAAGCACCCAGCCCAGTGCCTGGCACATGAGCACCTGCAGATGGAGCTGTTGACATGATTAGGAGCTTCCAGGAAAGGGAGGAACCTCTGGAGTCCCAGAAAGCCAGGGCAGCTGTTTGAAAAGAGGTGGCCTTTCTGTCTTGGTCCTTCTCCACTGTAGAATCTTGGTCCAGGACCTGACAATTCTAAAGACCATCTACCACAAACACACAAGACAAGCACAAAGGTTTGAAGAAAAAAAGATTTCTGCTGGCTCAAGGAACTCAGAAATGAAGGAGTCCTAAGTGTTCTTCGTGGAAACCATGCCAACAGCTCCATAGAGAGCTCTCCGGGTGCAGAATCCAACAGCTCATCCCAGAGATCTTGAAGGGTTGGAAGCCCTGATACAGCCTCACGAGTAGGCATGGAATCATCTTGCAATGGGTGAAGACAAGCCAAAAATCCCACTTGCTCGGGGTCCAGACAGGAAGCCAGAGCCAAAGCTGGGCGGCTTCCAGCTGAGCCCAAGAGCAACACAAGATGTTCTACAAATAAGACCACCAGAAGACAAAGGATGATGAACAATTATGCTGCCAAGAAGATCCTCCATTTCCTGGGGCCCAGAGAAGACAGGTCCTTACTCTTCTCACCCATGAATTACCATGGGATTTCACTCACACTCATACACACACACACACACACACACACACACACACACACACACTCCCCACCCCCCACCGCCGCGCCTCTCCCATACACACACATACCCTAAGAACCAGCTTGCCAACAGCTGGAAGCCCCTGAAAGGGAGGAAAAGAGGAAGGAAGGTAAGAGCCAGCCATCAGCTTCAAGGTCACCACTCAGGGGCTCTCCCAGGCTCTCTCCAGCTCCATTATGATTGTCGGACAATTTTGGAGAGTAACCACTGGACAGCGGATGTTTTGCGGGGAGGGCTGAGGCCCAGAGGAAAGAACACTGGGTGTGGAGTCAGAGAAGCCTGACTTTTTTTTTTTAATGTTGAGCCTTCTTTTAATTTATTAATTTTTATTTTTGGCTGTGTTGGGTCTTCGTTTCTGTGCGAGGGCTTTCTCTAGTTGTGGCGAGCGGGGGCCGCTCTTCATCACGGTGCGCGGGCCTCTCACTGTCGTGGCCTCTCTTGTTGCAGAGCACAGGAGAAGCCTGAATTTGAATTCTGACTCAAGCCACTTGACTTCTCTGGACCTCAGTTTCTTTATTTGAAAACAGAGATCCTCAGACTTTCCTCAAAGATGGGCACTTTCCCCGATTCCCATCCACCCTCAGATGAAGACAGGCCACCGGTACAATCTAGCAGCATATTATATTTTTCCTTCACTATCTGCAATTAGCAAATAACTTTAAAGAAACACAGTCTGTAATAATAGCTAACAATATCTAACGTACTGAGTGCTTTCATATGCCTAGCATGATTCTTAAGTCATTCAATCCTTAGAATATCCCTATAAAGTAGGTGCTATTGTTATCCCCCCTATTAAACAAGGAAACTGAGGCCCAGAAGGGTTAAGTTACCTGCTCCTTAAGTAGAAGCATCAGGATTCAAACCCAGGCCCAACTGACTCTGGGATCCTGTTGTCTTTCTCTGTTTTCGCCTCCCTGATAAAGGGGCATTTGTGGTGTCAAGTAAGGGGCACTTATTTGACAAACCATTTGGCCGGAACCCACTGGTTCCCACCCAGGTCAAGAGCTCCAGATGGACAAGGGCCCAGAGGGTTTGAGCGTTTTCATAGCCAAGATCAGAGACGACAGGGGCACATTCCAACATCTTGGGAACATCCCAGCTCAACATTTACTCAGCATGGGAAGTCCCCATTTAAAACTTCCATATTGAGGATACATCAAAATCAACATGGCTTTCTGTTCTAAACCACAAAACTCTGGCCTCCACTGTTTGGAAAGAAAAGAAGGAAGTGGCGGCTAGACCAGCATGGGGCATAAAGAGAGAGAAGCCTTGAGACTGAGCTCCAGTCTCCTGAACACACCTTGAGCTTCCCAGCCGTCACACCTTCCCCGTGCCCTGCACCCTGCCTTCAGTGCCCACGCCCTCCTCACCATCAGTCAAATCTTATCCATCTCAGCCGAAACCCTGACCTTCCCTGCCCAAAGGTGTATCTTCTCAAGACTATGGCAGCACTAACTGTCCCCACTACCCCCCGACAATTAGCCTAGTGTGGACTTCCCTGGGTCAATCTCATCTCCCCAACTAGTCAGTGAGTTCCTTGGGAGCAGAACCCATGTTTCCTGCCTCACCGCATCTCTCCATAAGATTCAGCAGCAAGGCATGTGCCCACACCACCTTCACCTCCCACTCTCCCCAGCACCCACTTGAGTTTTCAGCCCAAGCAAACCTCTCCATGTCGTCCTCTGTGCCCACCTCCATGCATTTACACATGCTGTTCTTCATGCACATTTGCCTTTTTCTTCTCATCTCTGCTGGTCCAAATCCTACCCGGTCCTCTAGGCCCAGCATGATACAGCAGAAACAGCAATTTGCAATTCAGAAAGACCTGAATTTAAATCCTGACTCTGCCACCTTCTGCTTGATCTGGACAAGTGATTCTCCTCTCTGGGTCTCTGTTTCCTCATTTGTAAGATGAAGGGTTGATAACAGCTACTACCGTGTGTGTAAATTTAATGAGGGAGGTCACAAAGAGAATGTGATGCATAAATGCATGTCAATGAATTTGAAAACATAAATGAAATGGACACATTCCTAGACAAATATAACTTACTAAAAGTGTCTTGAAAAAAACAGAAAGCTTGAATAGTCCTTTACTCCTTTAAATAGATTGAATTAAAAGTTTAAAATGTTTCCATAAAGAAAACAACAAAAAAAGATTGTTTCACGGGTGAATTCCACCAAACTTTCAAGGAGTCAATTACTCCAATCTCCCATGATAAGGAAAAAAGAGAAGAGACCTCAATGCATTTTATAATACAAACAGAATCTTGATACCAGAAACCAGACAAAGACAGTATAAAAAAAGAAAAATTATAGGCCAATCACACTCAGGAATACAACTTTAGAATCTTGAACAATATTATAATTATACTGAATCCAATAATTCATTTAAAAAATTTATGTATGATGACCAAGTTGAATTTACCCCAGGAATTGAAGGTTATTTTAACATTAGAAAATCTAAAAATGTCACTCACCTCACTAACAAACTAAAGGAAAAAAATATGGCATCATAGTAAATTCAGAAAAAAAGCATTTGCTAAGTTTAATGCCCATTTAAAATAAAATCTCTTAGCAAACTAAAAACTGAAAGGAATTTTGTTCATCTGATAAGACATTTCTTCCAAAAACCTATGGCAAACTTCATTCTCACTGTTTTAATGTTAGAAGCATTTCTTTTAAAACCAGGAAAACAAGACAATGATTTCTGCTATAACCACTTCCATTTGAGGTTCCAGCCAGTGGCATGCAGAAAGATAAGGAAAAAAAGGATAAGAAATGAGAAATAAGAAACAGAACTGTCAATATTCACAGATCCTTTGTACTCAGGAAATCTAAATGATTCTACAGACAAATTAGAATTAATCAGAAAGCTTAGACCCTGAATAGCCAAAGCAATCTTGAGAAAGAAGAACAAAGCTGGAGGTATCAAGCACCCTGACTTCAAACTATACTACAAAGCTACAGTATGGTACTGGCACAAAAGCAGACATATAGATCAATGGAACAGAATAAAGAGTCCAGAAATAAACCTACATACATATGGTCTATTAATCTATGACAAAGAGGCAAGAATATACAATGGGGAAAAGACAGTCTCTTCAACAAGTGGTACTGGGAAAACTGGACAACTACAAGTAAAATAATGAAACTAGACCATTTTCTCATACCATATTTAAAAATAAACTCAAAATGCCTTAAAGCCTTAGGCATTTTTCCAAAGAAGACATGCAGATGGCCAACAGGCACATGAAAAGATGTTCAACATCACTAATCATCAGGGAAATGCAAATCAAAACCACAGTGAGCTATCATCTCACACCCATCAGAATGGCCATCCTCAAAAAGGCAAGAAATAACAAATGTTGGTGAGGATGTGGAGAAAAGGGAAGCCTCCTGCACTGTTGGTAGGAATGTAAATTGGTGTAGTCACTATAGGAAACAGTGCAGAGGTTCTTCAAAAACTTTAAAATAGAACTACCGTATGACCCAACAATTCCACTTCTGAATATTTACCCAAAGAAAATGAAAACACTAGTTCAAAAAGAGATATGCACCTCAGTGTTCTTTGCAGCACTATTTATAATAGCCAAGATATGGAAGCAACCTAAATGTCCAATGACAGAAGAATAAATAAAGAAGATGTGGTATACATACATATATATCTATATCTATATCTATATCTATATCTATATCTATATAATCTTGCCATTTGTGACAACATGGATGGACCTGGAGAGTATTATGCTTGTTGAAATAAATCAGACAGAGAAAGACAAATATTATATGTTTTCACTTGTGTGTAGAATCTAAAAAGCCAAACAAATAGACAAATATCACAAAACAGAAACAGACTCACAGATACGAAGAACAAATCAGTGGTTGCCCAAGAGGAGAGGGGTGGGAGGATGGGCAAAACAGAGGCAGAGGATTAAGAGGTACAAACTACCAGTGATAAAATAAAGTAGTCACAGGGATATAATATACAGCAGAGGGAATCTAGTTAACAATATTGTAATAACTTTGTATGGTGTATAATCTATAAAAATATCAAATCACTATATTATATACCTGAAACTAAACCAACTATACTTCAATAAAAAAAGAGAGTTTATGAAAAGTTTCATGACATCAGATTTGGCAAGGATTTCTGGGCTATGACACCAAAGGCATAAGCAACAAAAGAGAAAAAAAGACAAAACGGATTCCAACAACATGTAGACGTTTGTTCATCAAAAGACACTATCTGGGCTTCCCTGGTGGCGCAGTGGTTGAGAGTCCGCCTGCCGATGCAGGGGACACGGGTTCGTGCCCCGATCCCGGAAGATCCCACATGCCATGGAGCGGCTGGGCCCGTGAGCCATGGCCGCGGAGCCTGTGTGTCCGGAGCCTGTGCTCCGCAACGGGAGAGGCCACAACAGTGAGAGGTCCGCATACCGCAAAAAAAAAAAAAAAAAAAAAAAAAAAAAAGACACTATCTGCAGAGTAAAAAGGCAACCCACACTACGAGATAAAATATTTGTAAATTGTTCATCTGATAAGGATTAATATCCAGAATATATACAGAACTCCTAAAACTCAACAACAAAAGGACAAAGAACCCAATTCAAAAATTCTCCAGCTAAAATCCACAAATGGCCAATAAACACAGGAAAAGATGCCCAACATCACATCACTCAGCATTAGGGAAATGCAAATCAGAACTATGAAGGGCTGCCCTGGTGGCGCAGTGGTTGAGAGTCCGCCTGCCGATGCAGGGGACACGGGTTCGTGCCCCGATCCCGGAAGATCCCACATGCCGTGGAGTGGCTGGGCCCGTGAGCCATGGCCGCGGAGCCTGCGTGTCCGGAGCCTGTGCTCCGCAACGGGAGAGGCCACAGCAGTGAGAGGCCCGCGTACCGCAAAAAAATAAAAAAATAAAAAAAAAAAAAAGACACTATCTGCAGAGTAAAAAGGCAACCCACACTACGAGATAAAATATTTGTAAATTGTTCATCTGATAAGGATTAATATCCAGAATATATACAGAACTCCTAAAACTCAACAACAAAAGGACAAAGAACCCAATTCAAAAATTCTCCAACTAAAATCCACAAATGGCCAATAAACACAGGAAAAGATGCCCAACATCACATCACTCAGCATTAGGGAAATGCAAATCAGAACTATGAAGGGCTGCCCTGGTGGCGCAGTGGTTGAGAGTCCGCCTGCCGATGCGGGGGACACGGGTTCGTGCCCCGGTCCGGGAAGATCCCACGTGCCACGGAGTGGCTGGGCCCGTGAGCCATGGCCGCTGAGCCTGCGTGTCCGGAGCCTGTGCTCCGCAACGGGAGAGGCCACAACAGTGAGAGGTCCGCGTACCACAAAAAAAAAAAAAAAAAAAAAAAACTATGAGATACCATCTCACATCCATTACAATGGCTGCTATAAAAAAAGCTGTCTTGAACAGAAAACAAGTGTTGGCAAGGATGTGGGGAAAACTGGAACACTTGTACACCATTGGTGGGAATGTAAAATGGTGCATCCACTGTGGAAAACAGTATGGCAGTTCCTCAAAAAATTAGAAATAGAACTACTATATGATCCAGCAATTCCATTTCTGGGTATATACCCAAAAGTATTAAAAGCAGGGCGCCAAAGAGATATTTGTATACACCCATGTTCATAGTAGCATTATACACAAGAGCTAAAACATGGAAGCAATCCAAGTGTCCATCAACAGACAAATGGATAAGAAAAGTATGTGTATACATACAATGAAATATTATTCCGCCTTAAAAAGAAAGGCAATTCTGGGAATTCCCCGGCGGTCCAGTGGTTAGGACTCTGTGCTTCCACTGCAGGGGGTACAGATTCGATCCCTGGTTGGGGGACTAAAGATCCCACATGCTGTGCGGCGTGGCCAAAAATGTTTAAATAAATAAATAAAATATTTTTTAAAAATCAATTTTAAAAAACACTTAAGAAAACAAAGGCAATTCTGAAAGATGCTACAACATGGATGAACCTTGAGTACATTATGCTAATGGAAATAAGCCAGTCCCTAAAGACAAGTACCGTATGATTCCACTTAATATGAGATACAGTAATCAAAGTCATAGAGACAGAAAGTAGAATGGTGGTTGCCAAGGGCTGAGAAGGTAGGGAAGGGGGCGTTTAATGGATACAGAGTTTCAGTTTTACAAAATGAAAACTGATCCAAAGATTCAAAGCAAATTCACCCAACAAAGTTTTCCAAGGAAATTGAAAAGATGATTCTAAAATCTGTAAGAAAGAGTATGAGTGCAAATAGAGCCAAGACACCCTTGATGAAGAACTAAGTTGGGAGGGCTTGATGTGTCAAAAAATCAAGACCTAGATAAGTAGTTTGCTATTGGTACAGGCATCACCAAACCAGCTGATGAAAGAGAATAGGGAGCCAAAACACAATCCATATATGTATGGGAATGTGATATATGATAAGGGTGGCACTACAAATCAGTGGTGAAAATATGAACTATAATACCTGATGCTGGGACAGTTGGTTTTCCCTATAGAAAAAATAAAATCCTTAATTTTTTTTTCATATCACATATAAAAATTAACTACAGATGGATAAAGATTTAAATGTGAAATGCAAAATATTAAAAGTTTTAGAAAAAAGTAAAAAATATCTTACGACCTTGCATAAGGAAGAATTCTTTAAGCAAGCACAAAAAATAGAAATCAAAAAGGAATAGATTGATGACTGAATTGAAATAAAAATCTGTTCCTCCAAAGATACTATAAATAACGTGCAAAGATGAGCCACAAATTGGGAGAAGATATTTGCAATTCATAAGGGACAAATGAGTCCCATCCCAAATATATAAAGAACTCCTAAAAACCACTAAGATAGCAACAGAAAACCGAACAGAAAATTAGGTAAAAGACATGAACAGGCATTTTATGGAAGAAGAAACCTGAATGGCCAATGATGATTTGCAAATATATTCAACCTCACTAGTAATCAGAGAAATGTAAATTAAGACTATAGAGAATTACCATCTTACACAAACTAGTTTGACAAAAGTGAAGAAGCCTGGCAAATTTTGATCTTGATGTGGAGCAATGGAAACTTACACCCTGCTGCTAGGAGTGAACACAGGCAAAGACACTTTGGAAAACAATTTGACACTGTCTTATAAAGCAGAACAAGCACATACTTTATAATCCAGCAGTTCTACTTCCAGAATCTGCTGTGCAGGTGCATCTGGAGATTCATTTAAGAATGTTCACAGCAGCCTCGTTTGTAATAACAAGAAAACTAGGGGGCTTCCCTGGTGGCGCAGTGGTTGAGAGTCTGCCTGCCGATGCAGGGGACACGGGTTTGTGCCCTGGTTCGAGAAGATCCCACATGCCGCGGAGCGGCTAGGCCCATGAGCCATGGCCGCTGAGCCTGCGTGTCCGGAGCCTGTGCTCCCCAACGGGAGAGGCCACAGCAGTGAGAGGCCAGCGTACCACAAAAAAAAAATAAAATAAAATAAGAAAGAAAACTAGGAACAAATCAAATGCCCACGGATGTCAGAATGAAGAAATAAATTGTGATATAGTCATACAGCGGAAAGCTATACATCAGAGAAAATAAATGAACTACAGCAAAACATCCACCTGGGTAAATATTGGAAACATGGTGTTGTGTTGAAAACTAGAGAGCAATTTCATTTCTATCAAGCTCGAAAATGAGCAAAATTATATAATGCACTGTTTGGGGACACATGCACATATGGTAAAATTACTCCCAAAAAGGTGAGAAAGTTATAAACATAAATTTCAGGGGAATATTTACATGTAAGAGGGAGGTAGGGGATATGGAAGGGGCACCCAGATGACGTTCAAGTTCACTAGCGGGGTTCACCGGTGTTTGGTGTATTATTATGACTTTATGATTTTCATAAATGTTATTTTTTGTACAAATCAGCACTAAGTAGAATAAAAAGCAATTTATGACAAGCTCCTAGCATATACAGCTGACTCACTATACTCTCCCTGCAGGCCAGGTACAGCACTAAATGATGTACACACATTCTCTTATTTAGTCTTCCAGCAGCCCTACCAGCAGAGATGATCTTTATCCTCACTTTATACATGAGAAAGCAGACATCCAGAGAGATTAAGCCACTTGCCCCAGGTCAGGCACCTAAGGGGATCTGAGATGCAAACTGAGGTCTGACTCCCAAGCACTTCATCTCACACAGCAAGAAAGAGACTGCTCTGATCCCACAGCAGCGCTCCCTCCTCTAAGTCCCCAGAACTCTTCCCACAATTAAACTGTGAACTCGCACTCCTCTTAGATGAATCTAAGTCCTCAATTTTCCTAAAGCTCCTCCAGTACAAAGATAATACCTGTGCCTTCTCTGTATTCCCAGGGCTGGTGCTGGTACCCAGCAGGATGCTTAGTACTGTTGGTTCGGGGTGTTACAGAATCATCTGATGTGGGGTTCTGGGCTGTTGGCTCACAAGTCTGGGGGAGGAGTGCCTGGGGGCCACGAGGAAGGGCCGGGCACTCACCCCGGGGGCTGTAGCCATGGCCGTCCATGAAGGAGAGGCCCAGCCGCTCATCCTCCTGCAAGGTGCTCTGGTCTGTGAAGCTCCGGTCCACGGCACTCATCATGTGGGTCTTCTCCTGGCGGTAGTTGACCGTGGCCTTGGTCATGTTCACTGGCTTCCTGCAGAGGAGGGTTGATGGGAGACATGGGTGCTCAGCTGGGCAGGACAGCAGCCAGAGGTTGATGGGGGGCCTTGAGGCCAGGAGCCCGTCTAGAAGCATCTCTGGGTGCTGAGGGGGCTCTGCCTCCATCCTTTGCCCACCAGACCCAGTGAGCTGATGCCTCCCCCAAGAGGGACTGGGCAGGGTCCCTGTCCTGGGGACCTTTGCTGACAGCAAGGGATGGAACAGCAGTGGCCTCAGGCTGGGATCTGCCTCCTAACTCTCACTGGCCCCGAGGGCTCAGGAAAGGGGAGGAAAGTCACTCCGGTTGACTATTTTGGTGTCACAGCAGACAGTCACTGCACCCCAAACAAGGGAGATGCCTGCCCCAGCTCCAGCTCCAGCCCCAGCAAGCCCCATAGGTAACCTTCCTTCCTCCGTCCTCACCACACAGCTGCCCTGGGAACTCTTCCTCCTGCAGTGGGGTTGGACTACACTCCTTCATGGCAAAGAGTCTGGCTAGTACTCCGTCAGTCTCATAAGTTTTCACTGGGCACAGAATGACTCCAACCATGTCTTCTTCTTACCCACCCAGAACCCCCAGGATGGTTGCACCACAGGCCACACCAGACTTATAAAGAAATCCACACAGGGTCCCTATTCCCGTCACTTCCCACCAGTCCATCCAGCCACCGGAAGCAGCAGAGAGAGAAGGCGAGAGGCTCCGGTCCCTCCCGAGAGGGCAGAGCTTCTGGAGAGCCCCTGGGCAGGGGCCACACACAGTCCAGGCCTGCAGCCCAGCTTTACAGATGAGGATGGCAGTTTGTGACCCCAGGGAACTCGGAGGAAAGTGGGAGGGAGAACGGGGTGGGGAGGCAAGGGCCACAGCTCCAAGACCGAGGGGCTGAGCAACGGGCAAAGGGAAAGGACTCGGGACCTGCGCTGAGACTGGAGAAGAGCCAGGGCCCAATCACAGGGGGGGCTCGAGACGAGAGAGCCGTTCACCTCTAGGCCCTACAGCATGCAGGGTGTGGGGCAGACCTGAGAGAGGACTTCCGGGTCATGTGGGCTCAGGGACGCTGGTCATCCATGGAGATGAAGAGGCCAGTGCAGGGATCCCCCAGACAAACAGGCAAACTCCACTCAGCCCCTCCTGGCTCAAGAGCCGCCTGGGGCCCAAGGGGGACAAGATGACCTCTGGACGCCCCTCCTGCCAGGACCTCGACGTCCTTCCTGTGCTAAGATGGCTCTGTGTCCACACTGGGGACCACTGCTGCCGTGCACTGCGGTGGGTGCGGCCTTCCCAGTCTGGACAAGAGATGGCTCAGCAGGCCCAGGCCTCCTGCTCCCAGCCCCACCCGCGGGCTCTGGGCATCACCCTTACTGTGGCCCAGGGCAGAGCCAAAGACCCCTTTGGGGGCAAGTGAGAAGAAGCCTCTGTGGCTGTGACCTTGACCATCAACATAAGAGAGACGGTGGAGGAGGAAGGGAGGTGAGGAGGGGCAAGAGGACTGACACAGGAGGAGGAGAGTAAAGGGACAATGACAAGGAGAGAGAGAGAGAGGGAAGGAGACAGAGGGAGGGAGGGACAGGTCAGACACCAGCAACCACAGGGAAGACAGAGGACAGCCCATCAAACTGGCTGAACAATGGTGCCCAAGGAGGACCTGTCACCATGGATACTGGCCTAGAAGGTCTGCAGTGGTGTACCCCAGGGCTCTGTTCCCACCCAGGCCTCCTGGTCCACTTGGAAGAAGAACCTGAAACACCAACCATCCAGAGCCACAGACACAGCCAGGAGGGACACCTCGCACTGAGGCTTCCAGCCGATCTCAGGGTGAGATCAAGCAGATGCCACGTAACATGGACACTTGGAAAAGTTCTGCATTTAGGTTCAAAATTAGCTGCAAAGTAGAGAGGGAGGGCGAGCTGCCTTGTCAGCAGCTCCTGGAAAAGCCGAGCTGGAGGCTCCACATGAGTTGACAGGGGTGTGGTTGCTGGAAAAGCCAGTGTGACGGTGGGTGACTTCAATGCAAGAAGAGGGTCCAGGGAGGAGGTGAGAGACCACTATCCTCTGGGCTGGCCCAGGGCCACCTGAGCCTGCTGTGCAAGGAGGGGACAAGTACAGGTAAGGGGAATGTTCTGGAAGGCTTGCAGGGTCAGCGATCACAGAGGCAGCAAACAGAGCAGCATAGACAGACCATGGAGTCTGACGGGGCCTGGGTTGTAACCCCAGCTCTGCCCGTCCTGTGGCCTCTGAGGAGTCCCTTAACCTCCCTGAGCCTCAGTTTCCTCATCAGTAAAATGGGGTGATCACGGTGCCTCTTCTCAGGGTTGTTGTGTGAATTCTGTGTGAAGAACTGAGCCCAGGGGAGGTGCCCAGGAAATGGTGGGTCTGAGGAGCTGGGGTCACCAGCTGGAGAAGGACTGGTGGCACCCTGGGAGCTGGGTGCACCATGTGGAGAGCTGCCATCTGTCTGCCCCCCACACATGCGCACAGAGCTGTGGATCCAGAGCGGAACCCGGGTGAGGACCTTCCTAGATGCGGACTGCGGTCTGATGTCAGGAGGTCCCACCCAGCAGGAGTGGCTCAAGACACAAGGGGCTGCCTCAGGGGCGAGAGGACACAGAGGCTCAGGGAGGTCGAGTGACTTGCCCGGGGTGGCTCAGCAGAGCCAGGTCTGAACCTGAGACCCTGACCACAAAGCCAGCCCTTGTAACCTCCACGCAGGAGGACGACAGCGAGAGGAGAGACAGAGCAGAGGAGGGAAGCTCAGAGACAGGGTGGCCGTGGAGGAGGGGCTGATGCCAGGCCAGGCCGGGGTGGGGGCAGGGGCTCCCCAGGAGGGGCGGGGCTCTGAGGCAGGTGAGCTACTTACGGGTAGTAGGAGTAGGCATAGTGGTCTCTCCTGGCAGCGTGCAAAGAGAACAGCACAGGTGGGCCGCGGTCCTTCCCCAGGCTGGGCCCAGGGCAGCACCCCCAGCAGGGAGGGGCTTGGTGCTTTCCGTGCCGGGGACGGGGTTGGCCGGGGACCGACAGGTCAGAAGGGCCTTCCTTGACCCAAGGGCTGGCCGGGCTCAGTCTCTGAGGACCAGGACCCAAGGTCCCTTCTAGAACCTTCCCCAAGCCCACTGCTGGAGTGAGAAGGAGGTGGGGAAAGGGCCTGGAGGGAAGCAGAGCTTTCACACACAGTCATACACACATGCGTTCACTAAGAGAAATGCACTGCACGCTCACATATGCAGACACACTCATCTGGATACACACGCTCATACATAGAAACACAATGACACACTCATGCACTTACAAACACAGATATTTACACACATGCAGACACTCGTACACATGTATTCAAACACACACACTGACACACACAGGTACATATACAAACACACATTCACAAACACACGCTCACACACAGACGCCTGCGCTCACACACACGGACACCCCCACTCACACACTCAAGGTAACTGCCGCACTCTCCCCTGCAGACAGTCCCCACTGCGGTCCCCGTGCCGCCCACCCCTGCAGGCCCCTCTGCCCCTGATGGGACAGCCCTCTGCACGCACCTGTGCCTGGGAGGGAACAAGTGGCCGGGGCAGGGGACACTGCGGCCTCATCATCCACCCAGACTGCTCCTGGGTGTGGGGTCCATGAAAGGAGCCAGATCACCCCCTCACGGGCACTCAGAGCACAGGGGGTCAAGAGCCCTGACCTGACCGCCAGGCACCAGCAGCGAGGAGGGGGGGCAGGTCTGCTTCCCAGCTCCCAGGTGGGGAAGCCGGTCCCGGAGAGTCACGGTCTGCCTGGGGCTCTTGGGGGTCAGCGAGAGTCCAGAGCAGGCCCAGGACCCTGCCCCCAGAGCCAGCTCCCCCTGCGGCCCGTCCAGGCCCACTCCAGGGTCCTCCACTCACCTGCCCCACGTCACCCATCAGTGGGGGAGGGAAGGGAAGGAGAGGGGAGGGGAAGGCTGAGGCCCAGCCAGGGCAGGAGATTGGCTCAGAGGTCACACAGCATGTCACCCACCCCAGGGACAGAGGGAGGGTCCACGGCCCTGAGCTGGTCACAGAGGCCCTGAGGGGAGGGGGGAGGGGCTGAAGGAGTAGCGTTCTTCTGGTATCAGCTGAAATATCATGACTTTAAAAGAGCCTTCCCTAAGGGGTCCCCCACAGTCACCAACTACATTATGTCCCCCTTTACCCTCTCTCTGCCCCCCACCCCGACACCCTGGTCTTTTCACAATTTGTAATTACGCATTTGTGCTTTTTCTAGTTTAATGTCAGGCCCCCCACTTATAACCACAAAGCACAAGAGGACAGCATCTTGGTCGCTTTTGCCCACCACTGGATCCCCAAGGCCCAGGACAGTGCCCAGCACATTATATTCCCTAGATATTTTATTGAATTGAGTAATCAATAAATGAGGAAAAATAAATAAAAGAACTCCACCTTTATGAGCTTCCATTTCCTCCTCTAAACAAGTGAGGTTAATAATAATCCCCCCACGGCAAGCACGCGCTCAGCCCTTCCCTGCCCCCTCCTCCTGCTGGGTTGGCGGGGGCAGTTCGGGAGGACCCAAATCCCCTGGGCCAGACACTGGGGACACACAGCCAACAAGACAGAACTTCCTCCACCCCCATGCAGCTCTCAGTCCAGCAGGGAAGAGAAATACTGAGCAAAGCGCTGCAAGCATGTGAATGAAGTGCCAGGGTTGGGGGGGCCGGGGCGGGGAGGGCTGCAAAGGGAAGTGGGGAGGGTCTCTGGAAGCAGAGCCAAGGGATCCAACTGGCCAGGGGCACCCCGGAGTTCCCCAGGGCAGGTGCATCCAGCCTCACTGTCCGCAGGGCGGACCAGGGTGCACGGGGGCTAACTGGGAGCTGCCCTCCCTCCGCAACCTCCTAATCTGTCCATTACACCTGTCCCCCGGTTGACCTGAACACCCCCATCCCTGCCAGAGCTGCTCTGTCCCATGGCACCCCACAATGCAGACTAGGGGAGCCCTTAGGAGCACAGTGGGCCCTGAAGGCCGGGCAGGATTCAGGGGATGCAGTGAGGTGCTACAGAATGGGACCGAATGGCTTTTAGAGGACCTAAGGAGGGGCAGGGGGGTGGGGGGTGGGGTGGATCCTAGAGGCTCCCAGTAGCAGCTGCATAAAGTGGAGGGTTTCCTAGTGAGGCTCTGGCAGCATCTCTGACCCATCCTCTCCTGGGCCTAGCACTCTCTTTGCAGGAGTGGGTAACATCCCCTACTTTGCCAATCTTCCCTTGAGGGTAAATTTCTAGAGCCTCAAATACCACCTGCAACCCCCAAGATCTGACCCCTCCCTTACAGCCCTCTCTATCTGCACCACTACCCAGCCCCCAGGGCCTTGCCACTTACAGGAACCTACTGTGTGCCAGTTGTGGTGAGGCCCTTCACGTGCCCAGCCGTGAGGAGGATGGGCTTTGCAGTCAGGCCTGGGTTCACTCAGGACCTGCCACTTAGCCAAGTGACATGGGCAAGTCGCTTAATGATAGTTTCCTGACCTGTCTAAGGGACTTAGACCTGCTTCGTGGGCCAGGATCCAAGAAAGAAAAATACTCTGATGTATTCTGAGTCCCAGAACAGTGCTTCGTACACAGTAGGTGCTCAATAACTCCTGTTCTAATGGCTGATGTGTATAGAACTCCTGGCACAGAGTAATATTCATTAAATGATAGTTTAAAATATTTTGTCTCAGGAATCTGTACAGGGACTACAGGAAGGGAAAAATCAGAGCCCAGCACTCTGGACTGGACACCCCCACGCCACCCCAGCGGTGGCATGCCCCACCCCCAGACGCTCTAGGAGAGTTTTTCTCCTATCGTTGCCTGGCCTCAGGCAAGGGGGCCCTGGCCAGTTCTCCCTCATCTCCCTGGATCCTGCTTATCTCCTCCTGGCAACCCAGAGACCCAGAGCCAACACACCCATGTGTGCCCAGCCTGGCAGCAGCAAGAGCTACAGAAGCCAGAGCCCAGGCGGGGAGAGGGTGGAGCAGGCTCTGCCTCTGGCTCCCTGGGTGACCTTGGGCAGGTCCATGCCCCTTCTGGGCCTCAGCATCGCCATCCCTCAATTAAGGGGCTTGGACCACAGTGTCCCGGGGCTGCCTGGTGGGGAATGCAGTGGGGTGGGGAGGGAGAGCAAAGGGGTCTCAGAAGTCCCTACTTGGCTCCAACCCGAGGCTCAGCCTTCAGCTGCTCCATATACTGAGCTCCCAGGAGAGGTTTATTTGGTGTTTTGAAGATGGGTTCTGCTGCTTTTGAAAGACTGGAAAACCACTAGACTAGACGTCCTTGAGCTACATGGCAGCTCTCAGTTTCTGGGCTCTGAGCCTCTATAATTCTAAATTCTGAGATTCTCAGAATCTCCAATCCTGGATTTCTAAAACTCCAAAATGGTAAATTCTGGATTCTAAGATATGCTGGGATTCACTCTGCCCACTGCAACATGCACTGGGAAAATGCATCCCTCACAAACACAAGGACTGGACCTTTGAGGCCCAGGAGATGGCACGGGCAGGAAGGAGGTCTCCTCTGAGTCATGGTCCCAGGAGGACTCCTCAGGGATCAACAGTAACAGAGTCCAGGGCAAGCTGAGCCCAAGAAAAGGTGGGGCCTGGGAAGCGCAGAGGGTCCTTGCTTTGAAGTGGAGTGAGCCCTGCCCCCACCTCAGGATCAACACCACAACCTCGTGGTTAGGGCAGACAAGAGAGCAGAAGACCTTCGGGGGGCTGAGGGTTCGAAGTCAGGTTACCTCCACGCCATCCCCATCAGAACAGCCCAGCAGGCACAGGAGGGTGGTGCCCACTCCCAGCACGGCTCCTTGGCAGCCGGCAGTGAGTGCCCTTGCCTGGACAGTGGCACCTGGCACCAGCCAGAAGTGGGCTCCAGCCAAGCCACTCTAAGGCAGCTCCATTTGCAGAGTCTCGGGCTTCACCCCACCCGGCTTGGGTCCATCTACAGGCCTGATGCCCAGGCTGGCAGCCCTCCACACACCGGCCAGGCGACTGCCTGACCAGCCCCCAGCCTCCTCTCTGCTCACCAGGCCTCTGACGGAGAGAAGCCTCGGGTGGGCCAGGGCACCGGCCTCACTCACCCCTTTCGGATGATAATGATAATGGCCCCCAGGAGGAGGATGAGGACAGCAAGTCCCCCTGCACAGATGCCCAGGATGAGCCCCATCTCCTCCGACTTCTGGGACACCTCCAGGGGCTGTTTGCTTTCCTTGCAGGCAGCTGGGAAGAACAAAGCAGAACAAAGGATCAAAGGGGAGATGAGGACCACCTTAAGCCCCAAGGAATAAACCCGGCTGCACAAACAGGTACACAAAGACATCTGCCCCTCACCCTCAGCACGTGTCCCGCCTTTCAATCAAACCTATCTCCTCATCATCCCTCACACCTTCTGCATTCCCGTGTCAGAGGCTTTACGTGCCCTGTGCCCCTATCAGGGATATTAGCTCCCTTCACTCTTCCTCAAATCCTCCCCATCCTTCAGTGGACGGGAGATGGAGGATGTGTGGGGCCTTCAGACCCCACCCTTTTGCCCTCCTGGGAGGCAATGGGGGGAGAGAATTATGTACCCAGGGCATGGTTAGGGCATCTCAGGATGGGGAACCAACCACATTCCCCATGTGGGAGCAGGGACAATCCCTACACCACAGGGTCCATGCTGTCCCCACTTCTCCCCACCACAGGAAAGGGGCAGATACAGACCTCAGTGTCCAGTACCCACCACCCCCGTGGCCCGACCATAATGGCTCCCCCTCCTCCAGGCCCCTGCCAAGGCCCCTTCTGTGACCATGGCAGGATGAGGGTTTGTCCCCACTGCCCAGTCTGGAAGAAGGAGCCCTTGAGGTGGGGCACATAGGGAGCAAGAAAGGGAAATGTTTCCTGACCCCCAAGCCTGCCGGACCACCCTCCTCTGCTCCCACAGGCCTGGGGACCCGGGGTCCACCTCCCCAGAGCCCAGCAAGTAAGAAACCCGCTACTGAAGGACTGAACCCAGGGGGACTTACCCTTCCTGGCAATGCGGATGCAATTCAGCCGGGTCTCCTGGAGGCACAGATGGGGGTCTCAGCACCGCTGAAGCCAAGACCTGACCCTCCCCAGAGGGAATCGTAGACAGCGTGTCTTGGGCCTGGTCAGGGCTTTTTTGGCGTGGACTGTTACTAAAGACACCCCACCTGGCAAGAGGGCCTGGGGGGAACCAGGGAGGGAGGGGCCCAGAGGGAAGGAGCCCGCAATAGGGTAATGCCTTAGGAAAGGGGGATGAGATGAGTGGAAACAGAAAGAAACAGCATGGGAAGAGGGCTGGTTGGGGGAGGCACTCAGAAATGAGGGTGGGGCCTAGATCCAGGGGTCTGCTTAGGAGGGGGGCAACCTGGGAAGGAGCGATCCGAGGAGGGAGGAGCCTGGAGAAGGGCGGGGCTTCAGGGAGGAGGCGGCTCCCAGGCCTCCTCAAGGTCTGGTGAAGTGGGAACCTGAGATGGACTCCCTCTGGAGAGAGAGGAGCCTGAGATAGAAGACCAGGGCCTCAGGGGGCAGCAGGGACCAGGCTGGGAGCTTGGATAGAAAAGAGTCTGGGGAAAAATGGTTCAGGAAGGGGGTACTGCTGGAGAGAAACTGGCTGGGGTTAGGAGGGCGGGGCTCAGGTGAGTGGGCGGGGCTGGGAGTGGGAGGAGCTATCGGAGGGCAAGGCTCATCAGGACGGGGGTAGGGCCTGGTGGGGGTGGGTCTCTGGCCTCTGTAGCAGCCTGCTCCAAGGTGTCGCCAATCCTGCCCCCCAGCCGTCCCCGCCACCACCCCGGCCGGCCCCTCACCCCCTTCAGGTGGCTTGTTGCCTGGAAGTAGATGAGGTAGGCCTTCCTGGGCTCAAGCGGTGGGTTCCAGAAGCCACGATAGGTATGGTTGTCACCCACGGTGAAGGGCATGGCCTCAGGCAGACTGCTGGCCGCCAGTTCGGCCCCGAAGTAGTGCACCAGGCCTCGGGCCAGCGCCGCATCGAAGGTCAGAGGCACTGGGAAGCAGTCCTGGCCGCCTGGCTCCCGCCGGAGTCTCCGTGGCCGCTCCTCCTCCACGATAACCTGGTACACACTGGCCATGGGGAGGGGAAAGCGCAGTGGTCACGGTTGCCAGACAACAGGGAGAGCCGTCCGGTGGCTAAGGGTGTGGGCTTTGGGGTCAGGCCCAGGAGAGGGCTCTCATCTCAGCTCTGCCTCTTACTAGCTGGGCAAGTCACTTAAGCTCCCTGGGCCTCAGTTTCCTCCTCTGTAAAATGGGAGTGATTACAGGACTGTTACATAAGGTAGAGGTGAGGAAGGAGGCAAGTTTAGCAAGCAGCCAGTGCCTGTCAGCTGTTATTACTGTAACTAAGGCTGAAAGAATGTGAGCCCTGCTTAAGGGAACCAAGCCCTAAAGCCCCACCCTGACTCCTCAATGAGTCCTCCAGGGCCTGGGAACCCCAAGCCTCAGGCTCCAGCCAGGTTCCCGACAGGTCCCTCTAGGCCACGATAAATTCGAGTAAGACATGATGCATTCACTCATCCAGAAAGTGTTTACTAAGCTCAGACATGAGCCCTGTGCTGGGCACTTGGGGGATGTAGGCTTCCTGGAACTGCCCTCCAGTGGGGGAGCCGGTCACTTAGCAGGCAAACGAGGTCACACTAACCCTACATCTCGAGTACCCTCCCAACCCGGAGGCAGCCTCGAGACTGCAACTCTGAGCGTGCCATCTCCCAGTCCTGATGGCTGATTTGTGTTCCCTGGGCTGTATTCCCTCTGATTTGTGTCTCCTGATCCCGACTTGTGTGTTTCTATTTATTTTCATCACTTTACTGAATGGCCTTGCTGTGAACTCCTCCACATCCTCAGTGGAACAAGGCCAAGAGTAAATAAATGAATGCTGACAAATTTAAATATTTCCAGTCCCAGCCTCGGTCACGTCTTGGCATGGGATACCCCATACTGACAGCCTGCACTCTGGCAAAGTAGAAATGCCTTTTCCTTGCTCTCCAGCTGTTTCTTTTGAGCTTCCAAGTTGGGAGGGAATCACCCCAGCACCCTGGGATTTGGGCCAGACAGGTTCATTCCATCACTAACCAGCCCAGGCCCTTCTCAACCCTCCATTTCCCAGGCTGATGTGAGGCCTCTCCTGGCCCAAAGTCCCACCAGGAGATGATAATCATCATTAGCCATGAACGAAGCACATCTTGATCTGGGATGATCCCCGTGATACACCTAAGGGAGGCTCAGAGGGGTGAAGGGACATGCCCAAGGTTGCACAGCCATCAGGCCCCTCCCCCTCACATGGTCCACCCCTCGCCCAGACCCAGCCTTGCCATCATCATCCCTGAGAGACGCTGACCAGGCCTGCTCACAGGATCCCCCAAGGGAAAAGGAAAGGAGAAGGTGATGCTGGTTTCCCAACTCCTCCCAGATTCAGAGGCAACAGGGCCCTGAGGCTCCTGCAAAACGCCAAATGCCCCTGAGATGCCCAGACTTTTTCCTGGGGTCTGGGAATCAGCCCAGGGCAGGCTTTGCAGTGGCAAATACAGGGGAGCCAAAGCAGGAGAAAAGAGTGGAAGGGGGGAGGAGTGAGGAAATGAGGGGGTGTCAAGGGCACCTGGGAAACCCACTGCCTTCTTGGGGGGCTTAAGAGGACCCTCCCATGCCCAAATGCAGGCTGTCACCCTCTCCCAGTGCATGAAACTTTATGGTAGGAGGGGGTGGACCAGAGGGGCAGGGAGGCTCTGTGACTTCAAGGAAAGGTACAGGCTTTGCAGACAAACCTGCCTTCCAAACCTGGAAGCTTCCAACCTGGCTTCTGTGGCCATGGGGGCTCATTATTCAGGCTCTCTGAGCCTGTTTCCTGATGTGTAAAGTAAGGGTACTAATACCCACTCCACAGGCTGCCACGAGGATAACATGACTCATGCAGCTAAAGCCTGTAACACGATGTCTGGCTGACAGGAAGTATGTG
Organism: Mesoplodon densirostris; assembly: GCF_025265405.1. NCBI lineage: Eukaryota > Metazoa > Chordata > Mammalia > Artiodactyla > Ziphiidae > Mesoplodon > Mesoplodon densirostris. The sequence continues at coordinate 23,992,495 of NC_082662.1, read as the reverse complement.
CACACATTCCACAAACACGCTCACTCTCTTTCACATACACACTCACACATCACACACACATCACGTGTCTTCACCACACATGCACACACACACATACACACACACACACACACACACATCTTGTCTCCAGCACCTTCCCCCCAATAGAAACAGCCACTGTGGCATCAGCTTTCTCTGCAAAGAAATGGGGAGACCAAGCTCTTGGCCACTCCAGAGAGATGGCCCCATCTGGCTAGCTGCACTAGCCTTCCAGAAAGCCCATCTCTGTGTCTCCCTGGATGGGATCCTCCAGGGAAAATGTTGGGAAAAATAAGGCCCCCAGAGTTCACTTCTCCAAGGTGTCAGAAGGAGGCCCTCTGGAGAGGCCTGCACAGTCCCCTCTCCAGGCTGGATGTTGTCCAGAGATCTCGTGACAGTCACCACCAGGCACCCCGCAGCCTCAGAGGGGAGTGACTGCAGGCATCCTGCCTGCCCAGGATCACAGAATGTCCTCCTCCTGACACTCTGAACCCTTAGTGCGAGACTGAGGAAGGACAAGGGTGAGCTGGCCTGGGTGGGGACTCTGGGTCAGAGGAGGGGCCTCTTCCCTATGGCCCTGACCCCCCGCCCCTCCGTGCAGGCATCCCCACCTGATGGGCGCCCCACGGCCCTGCGCCGGCCTCAGCAGCACGGTGATGGTGTTCTCAGACTCGCCCAGCGGCGACGGCATGTCGGCATAATCAAAGCTAGGAGCTGGGGAAGGGGACAGGACATAAGCACAGAGCCTGGCCACTGGACCAGGAAGGTCAGGCCTCCAGCATCCTTGACCCCTGTCCTCAGATCTCTTCCCCTTCAGCCTTCGCCTCCTTGTTCCCTCTGACCTGAGCTTCCCTGACCCCTGACCTCAGCCCTTGGATTCCACCGATCGTAGTCTCTAGACTCCTCTGATTTAATCTTCCCTGACCCCTGGCCTCAACCTCTAAATGGTACGTTTATCTCAGCAGGAGCCCTCCATCACCACCCCCAGGAAGCTTCACCCCCTACCCATGGAACCCTGAGACTCTGTGCCTCCTCCAAAGGGGCCAGGGCGGGTCAGGCGGGGCTCACCTGAGATGTTGGTGGTGATCTCAGTGAGCGCCGCCTGGCCAAAGCCTTTGCCCGTGCGGGCCCGCACGGAGAACAGGTAGGTGGTGCCCGGGTGCAGGTTGGAGAAGACGTGGTAGGTCTCATTGCGGAGCTTGGAGATGGTACGCCGTGGGCCCGGCACATTCACCGCCGGGTCTGATGACTCGATGCTCTGGTAGCTGATCTGGGGGCAGGATGGGCAGGTAGGCGGGCACAGGGATGGGGAAGGGCATCACTAGTCCCGTAGCCTCCCACCCATCATGGTTCAGGTGAGCTAGGGATAAGGTTGGGCAAAGGGGAGAAGCTTGGTGGGGGGACCGTGGATGCCCCTTAGTCCAGGCCTCTGGGCACCTTCGCCTCTCTCTTCTGCCTTCAGGGCCCCTGTCCCCATAACACATGGGGCACAGACCCCAGCCATAGTGGAAGGAATCCCGATGATCACCTCTGTTCCTCCGCCCCATACACTTCCCTCTCCAACCTGTGGGCCCACCTTCCACCAGGGGCCCCAGTTGTAATAGGGTCCAAACCCACCTCATACTGAGTGATGAGGCCATTGGGCTCCTGGGGCTCCTCCCACTTGAGGAAGATCATGTCCTCCAGTGGAGTGAAGGTCAGGGACTCAGCCGCAATCCCACCAGGCACTGCAAGGGAAAGGCGACATGGGGCAGGGGAAAGCAAGCTTCGGAACAAGATAGCTGAGTTCAGATTCCAGCTTTGCTATTTCCTAGCTGGAATGCTTGGACCACTCAGCCTCTCTGAGCCTCAGCTTCCTCATCTGTGAAATGGGGATGATAATAACACCTCCCTCACCAGAATTAAATGATGTGATGTACATAAAGCCCCAAGGCAAATAAATATCAGCACTCTCATATGGTTCAGTCTACGCCTGAGTACTCGAAAAGGGCAGCTGGCACTTTCATCACTGTGCAGGATGCATTTGGCAGAGAAGAATGAATGCTCCTATTTTGTTCCAGTTGAGTGGTTTTCAGAAAATATAAACATTTGCCAGAAAAATGAAAACAACCGCATTAGAGTGGCAGGATTATGGGTGGAGCTGTTTTCTTGTCTAAAAATTACCAATTACACAAACAATATGTTCAATGTAGAAAATCAAAATAGGCATAAAGAAAATTAATGGCACCTACAATTCCATCACCCAGAGATAAATACTGTCAACATTTCAGCAGAAGCCCTTTCAGGTATGGTTTTGTTTTTGTTTTGTTTTGTTTTAAGGTATCATCTTAACAGCAGGCTCAAGGAATTTCTTCTAGGAAGAGAACGGCATTTGTTTGGGAAAACACCTTGATAAGCCATTGTGGGGAAGCTGAACTCCTAAGATAGAGGAAAGCAGAAACCCAGATAACAATCAGGGACAGCTCAAGTGCCTTGTGTTAAAATGAACAGTTAACAAGGCAACACCACTACCCACCCACCAAAATGATAAAAGGAAAAAGACAATTCCAAGTGTTGGTGAGGATGCAGAGCAACCGAAATTTTCACACACTGCTAGTGGGAGCATAAACTGATACAACCACTTGGGAAAACTGGATGTATCTACTTATTATGAACACATATCCTATAACCTAGCCGTTCTACTCCTAGGCATAAACCCATCAGAAATGTATATATCTACCAAAAAAAAAAAAAAAAGAATCTACAAGAATTTTATTTGCAGCACAATTTAAAATAGTTGAAAACAACCCAAATGCCCAACAATAGTAAATAAGAAAAATAAATGTGGCATATTCACATAATGGACCATTCAGCATTGAGAATGAATTCTCTAGAACTGTACACACAACATGGCTGAATCTCTCAAGCATAAAGCTGAGAGAAAGAAGCCAGTCATAAAAAGAGTACACACTGTATGATTCCACTGATGCAATGTTCAAAACCAAGCAGAAATTAATCTGTGGCATTACAGGTCAGGATAATGCCTACCTTTGGAAGGTTGTGAGGGGGAAGGTGCATAAAGGGGGGCTTCTGGGCTGCTGGTAATGCTTTTTCTTGGTCTGGGTGTGGTTATCCTGATGTGTGCCATCTTTGCGTATGCTTTGAGCTGACCACTTAAGATAAGCACACTTCCCGTAAGTATGATACTAGTAATTCAGTGAAAAGTAAAAAATATTAAATAATGAGCAGTTATCAGAGGGAGGGGGAGAAGAGGGACAGAGAAAGAAGAAAGAAAACCAAGTAACCCAAGTGAGGCCTGGCCAGGGTTGGGGGAGGGGGTGTAAAGCAGCCACAACAACGTACCTAGCAGGGGGTGAGGGGAAAGGTCAACAGATTTTAAGAATGGAGCAGTCTGATATTCAGTTTGAGGTTACTTAATAAGGGTATCAGTATATGCTACCCAAAATATGCCACTTGGTATAAGGATTATTTTGAGCTGAATTGAGAAGGCAATGTAGGAGCATACATGAGAAAAAATTCTCTGCCCTCCGCCTATTTGCCTAAAAGTAGGACATAAATTTGTAAAGGTGTCCCCTTCCCCTCTCTGCCAGGAAGGAGAGAAGTTAATCACTGAGAAAACTAGACCCTTATCAGCCTGGAGAAATCTACCTAACAAACTTTACAGACTACCATTAGTTTCCCCATATATTTGACTTACCCTAATTTGCTGCCCCTAGAAGCTCAAAGTCCTTTTCCTTTGTCTTGTCACTTCTCTAAAAATTCATTGTTCTTTTGTTAGGACACTATATAAGTCCAAGTTCTCACCATCCCTTTGAGTTACTAATCACTGAGCATTCCCCTGTTATGGGTGATGCATGTGTTCATAAACTACTATTTCCTAGAATGGAAAATAATCCAAAAAAATAAGTATATGAATATATATATATCTTATATCTGAATCACTTTGCTGTACACCTGAAACTAACACAATATTGTAAATCAATTATACCTCAATTTAAAACTTTTTAATAAAATAAATAAATAAAAATAAACATAAACTCCTGTTTATTTTTCTCTTGTTAATCTGTCTTTTCTCCGTCTAATTTACAAGGCCCCAACCAATGAACCTAAGATGAGTAGAAGAAAAAAGTTAAGTTTTTCCTTTCCTACATTTGCAATGATTCAGGGTAAACGCCTCTAGTCCTCACTCCCATCCCCAGCAAATCCTCAGCGCATCAGTGCAGGGCACAGAGGATACCCATTGCCTCAGGTGAGTGGGGTTTTCTGGAAATCAAGGAAGGAGTTGAATTTTATATCTGGGATGCTGCTGTGCAGAACAGAAAACTGCATGTGCGAGGAAGCAAAAAACAAAACAAAACAAAAAACCATTAACCAAGGAGCTTGGGGTTACCTGGGATTTTACAGCAATCTGGAGAACGCTTTTGCTGGCATTAGAGTGTAGCTGTTAAGAAAAACAACTCTCAAACAGATGGCCAGGTTTGAAACCCAGCTCTGCTACCCATCTACTAGCTATGTGCCCTCATCTGTAAAATGGGAATGGTAATAGTAAATAACCAAATAGGGTTGTCATGAGGATCATATGCATTAATACATGAAAAGCATTCAGAATAGTGCTTGACATATAGTAAGTGCTTAATAAATATTAGCTTGACATAAGTAGAACAGTACACCCAACAAGGACAGAACGCCTATTTTTTTCAAGTAGATATGGAACATTTATCAAAATTTAACCATATGTCAGGCCATAAAGCAAGGATCAAATTTCAAAAGACCAAAACTAGAGTATATACTCTGACCATAGTGGAAGTAAGCTAAAAATCAATAACAAAAAGATAATTAGAAAAATCCCAATTGCTTAGAAATCAAGCAATGTAATTCTAAATAACTCTTGGGTCAAAGAAGAAATCATAACAGAAATTAGAAAATATTTTAAACTGAATGATACTGAAGATAGGATATATCAGAACCTGTGGGATGCAGCTAAAGCAGGGCTTAGAGGGAAATTTATAGCTTTAAATGTATATATTAGAAATAAAGAAATGCTCAAAATCAATGATCTAATAAGTTTCTATCTCAAAAAGCTAAAAGAAAAGCTGATCAAATCCAAAGAAAGTATTTTTTTAAAAAAAGAAATAAAGAATAGAAAATATTCAATAAAGAAAATAAACTAGGGGCTTCTCTGGTGGCACAGTGGTTAAGAATCTGCCTGCCAATGCAGGGGTCACAGGTTTGAGCCCTGGTCCGGGAAGATCCCACACGCCGTGGAAGCAACTGAGCCCGTGTGCCACAACTGCTGAGCCTGCACTCTAGAGCCGGTGAGCCTAGAGCCCGTGCTCCGCAACAAGAGAGGCCACCGCAATGAGAGGCCCGTGAACTGCAATGAAGAGTAGCCCCTGCTCACTGCAACTAGAGAAAGCCCGTGCACAGCAATGAAGACCCAACACAGTCAAAAATACATAAATAAAATAAACAAATTTTTAAAAAGAAAGAAAGAAAGAAAATAAACTAGGCCAAAAGTTGGCTCTTTGGAAAGATTAATAAAATTTATACACCCTTACCATGAGAAACATGAGAATAAGAGAGAAGACACAAATTACCAATATCAGGAATGAAAAAGGGAATAGCGCTATAGCTCCTACCGATGTTCAATAAATATAAGAAGACAGTACTATAACCGACTTTATGGCAAGAAATTTGACAATTTAGGTGAAATGATCAAACTCCTTAAAAACGCAGTATACCAAAACTGATACAAGAGTAGAAAACCTGAATATTCCAATATCTGTTTTGAAAATTAAAACTACTATTAAAAAACCCTGCCACAAAGAAAACTCCAGGCCCAAATGACTTCACTGCTAAATGTTCCCAAACAATTAAGGAAGAAATATACCAACTTAACCCAAAGTCTTCAGGGGAATAGATATCGGTATCATTACTTTACTGTTACACAGTCGGTTTAATCCTAAGCAAATAATTTCCTATAGCAATTTCAGTCTCAGACATGCAGCGTCTGTGGGAGGCACTGAGGACACTGGGAATAAGGGGGCCTCTTACCATCCTCGTCCGTCTGGAACGTGACCTCCTTGCCCTCCTTGCGCCCCTCGGGGTTAGTGAGGACGAGCCGCACGTGGACATTCCGGTAGGGCAGTAGGTTCTTGATGGTGTAGCGGCTGACACCCTGCTCTATCTTCACACATTCCCGGATGGTCTGGTTGTGGCTGCTGCCCAGGGTGTAGTGATAGCACAGGGACACAGTGTAGGTGTGGCAACGTGTCACGTTGTAGCCCAGTGGTTCCCACTGCAGGGTCAGCTGGCGGGCCTGGATCTCAGCAAAAGCCAGGCCTTTGGGGGCCCTCATGGGCTCTGGGCAACCCAGGAAGCAGAGAGAAAAAGGTAGAAGAAATGGGAAAAGAAGAGTAGATGGGAGAGAAAACATCATTCAGCTGACTGATATCAACCTTCCTTTGCCCCCAAGAGTCCAAGAGACCCCCTAGAAGAGCAAACAGTGCGTAAAAGTGTGTTTGGAGTCAGGCGGGGCCACATCTGAATCCTGGCTCTGCTACTTGCAGCTGGCAACCACTGGCTAAGCTGCTTCACCTCTCTGAGCTTTAACTGCAAAATGGGATAATAGGCCCTACCTCATAGGATGGCTGTGAGGTTTAAGGTAATACATGCAAAGCATGTGCAATAATGGCTAATACACAACAAGCCCTCGAAAATTTTAGCTATAATTTTTTTAATAATACAGTTCACCTCCTATTTCAAGATCATGATGGAGGACGTCAAGACAGTCTGAATCAACCAACTGCTGTATTTTCCTTTATTTATTAATTCCAAACTTGTTCTAAAACAGCTTATAGTAATATATACGATACAATAGTATAGAGAAGTCAGGATGATGGGGGAAATGAGAGGCAAAGTTAAATAATGCCAGAGAATGTTAGGAAAATAGAAATGCATGTCATTAGGTTCTATGTGGAGTTAAAGATAAGATTCAAATTAGGTGGTGAGTTTCCTGGCTGCCAAAGCATAAAGGGAAATACAGTCTGTTAGATGGTGATGATGATGATGATGATAATGGCTGTTAACATTTATTAGAGGCTTTGTATGTGCTAGGCATTGTTCAGAGGCTTTAAAATGCTCTATCTCATTTAATCCTCTCTGTAATCCAATAGACAGGTGCGATTATTAGCCCTGTTACACACATGTAGAAATGGAGGCACACAGGAGAGATAAGTAACTTGCCCACAGTCAGACAGACAGTAAGTGGTAAAGCTGGGATCCAAACCTGGACAGGCTGGCTTCAGAATCCACACTCTTAACCACCACTACCCTGCCTCCCCATGAGGAATTCACTGTCCAAAAAATAAAAATAAATCACACCAATGCCTCTGGAGAGGCAGCTACCCCAACACAAGGGAGGTGTATATTACTCTGCTTTACAGCCTCTTGATGATTCCATAAAACCAGAAAGTTATCCTCATTTTATAAGTAAAGAAATCAAGGCTTCTGAAGCAAAGCCAGGATGGAGCCCAGGGGGCTCAGACCCGTCCTGCATCTGCATTGACCAGCTGTGTGATCCTAAGCAAATCTCTGGGCCTCAGTTTCCTCATCTATAAAATGATGGAAAAAGCCAAGATTACTAATGATCCTCTTCTCTCTTGCCCCCTGACTGTGCAGGTTCTGTGACACCTGCAAAGTTTCCCCAGTTAGAGGACCTCAGGACACACCTTAATGAACAGGAAAGCAAGCACTACTGCTTGGCCTCTTAAGATCATTAAATATGACCCTATTATCATTTTTATATGATTAATTTGCTCAGAATGCTCTTTACAAAGATGACACAAAGAGAAACATCAGGCTGCTCTTTACTTGGGAATGTCTGGGTAGGCGGCACAGCTTTAGACACTGGTCCCAAGGACAGCACAATGCAAGTTTGTTTCCGCCCAGGAGCTTTCCTTCCTTCCTTGGACCACAGGCAAGTGGCAGTCTCCAGTCATACATCAGACCACCAAAGAGAGATTTCAGCACATGCTAAGAGCAAGGCCCACCTCTTGACTTCTTACAGAGCCTGGCTCTCTTCTCCCCACAAACGAGGCAGACCAGATCCCCACCCGACAAAAACGTTAAAGGGCTGGCTCCCTGCTCACTGCAGCCTGAGGGTTGCCGGCTGCAAGCCCACTTACCACACTTGTGTTTTCTCTCCCGTTCCTGGCCCACAGAGATTTTCCTAATGGTTTTCCATATAGTTTTGTTTTAACCCATCGTTCTTATGTGTTTGGAGAGGAGTGGGAGGATTTTGTGTGTGCTCACTCTGCCATCTTGTTCAGAGATCCTTGCTTTATTCCCTGACTTTCTGGCTCTGGTCCTGGCTGCCCAATGTGTCCTGTCCCAAGGTGTCTATGTCTATGTCGGTGTCTATGTCTATGTCTATGTCTATGTCTACTAAAGCCAAGTACCATGGCTTTATTTGCACTAGTGAGAGTGGATCTCGTTTCCCTGCAGCTCTGCTCACACCATCCCTACCCCCGGGAACACCTGCTCCACATTCTTTGCCATCCTTCCAGGTTTGGCCAAAATGCACTGCTTCCTTCACCATCTGGCAGCATTTAGAGAAGGACATGAAACGTTAAATATAAACTGGTAACACAGGCTGGGTGGGGACTATGACCAACAAGACTGTAAGTGTCCCATCCAAAAGGGGCAGCTGCCACTCAGTTCCAGGTGATATCGCCATGCAGGACTACAGGTTCAGGGTTGCCAGATCCTCACATTTCTTAAGAGAAGCCAGAAATTCCGATTTGTGTGTGTGAAATCTCCAGATTTTTAAATACTGGCAACCTACTCAGGTTTCTTAAAACCACTTTGCAGGGCACAAAATGGTAACCTCTAACTTGGAGGATGAAACTTTCACCCTTGTGCTTCCGGTAGGGCAGTAGGTTCTTGATGGTGTAGCGGCTGACACCCCGCTCTATCTTCACACATTCCCGGATGGTCTGGTTGTGGCTGGGTATCTCATTCTCCAACAGCTGTGTTAGCCCCCATCCGTCTGGCTAGAAGAAGGGGTCTTTGAAAAGAAAGCTCACTCCTCTTTCTCTCCCCACCCTGAGCAAATCTGGGCAGATCTAGGGGCTCAAATAGTTTGTTGACTAAAGGCTGATATGTTGATTGAGGGGTGTGAATTCATGAGTCTCTCTGTGTTTCCAAAAACCATCTGGCACCCAGACACACTCTCTTCAGCTGCCAGCACACACTGGCAAAACAGAACTTGGCGACCTCAAAGCCCCATCTCTCTAAATTCCATATGGCTGTAGGCTACTCAGAGATCAAAGGTCAAAATGCACATTAAAACAAGAAGGCTAACAGTTAACATCTGTTAAATTAGGCCAAAATGTGTTGATTTTAATGATGTTAAGGAGGATTCAATAACCTTGAGACATTAACTGTTTCTTGAGGAAGGGCCTTTGGAGTGGGGTCGGGGGCTCCAGAGTTCAAATCCTATCATCTCCACCTCTCATTAGTTCTGTGACTTCAGGCAAGGGATTTAACCCCCTTTTGAACATCAAGTTCCTTGACTAAAAGGTGGAGATATAGTAACACCTACTTTGAAAAGCAAGTGTGAGAGTTACATGAGATGGTCTAACTTATAGTAGTTAATTAATTAATATGTGCACGCTAAGGGTGAGATACACCCTTCTATACAGCAGCACCCTTTATAGTAACAGTATAAATTAGTGCAACCATTTTTAAAGCAATATATGTCAAAGTCCTTTCTTAAACCACCCCTGACTACTTATCTGAAAGAAATAACTCAAGGAGGAAACAAAGCACAATAAGCACTAAATTTTTCAATACAGTCTTATTCACAATAATAGGAATCTAGAGACAAATAGCCCAGCCATATGGAGACACTCAGTGGACTCCTAGAGCCAATAAACATAATTATAAACAACATAACACATGTAACACCACCAAGAAAAGGAAGCAGAATACAGAATGCTTTCTACATCCCAATGACAAGGGTGTGAAATGTGTACTGTAGGCATGTGGGCAGAGATTTGAAGAAGGCAGGAAAACTAAAACAGCTGTTGGGCTAGGATGGTAAGATTTAGAGTGATTTCTTTTTTTTTTTTTTTTTTTTTTTTTTTTCGGTATGCGGGCCTCTCACTGTTGTGGCCTCCCCCGTTGCGGAGCACAGGCTCCGGACGCGCAGGCTCCGGACGCGCAGGCTCAGCGGCCATGGCTCACGGGCCAAGCCGCTCCGCGGCATATGGGATCCTCCCAGACCGGGGCACGAACCCGTATCCCCTGCATCGGCAGGCGGACTCTCAACCACTTGCGCCACCAGGGAGGCCCTAGAGTGATTTCTTTTAAATGCCTTCTACTGACGTCATATTATTGTCTTTACATTAAATAATATTGTGGGAGCGGAGTTTCATGGGGACCAGGGAGATGACAACACAGCTGGCCAATAGCAAAACAACTATGGGCCAAGGCGCCTAAGCAAGGAGGGGTGGTGATGCCAACGAAGAGAAGGCAGGGTGAGTTGTCCGGATCCTGTCTGCCTGGCCCCTGCCCCAGGTCCCATCCCAGCCAGCCTATGTAAGGTGTTTAGCAGTGCTGGCACAAAGTGGGCACTCAGCCCACAATGGCAGCTGCTGCTGCTGTTCCTGATGGTGTGGTCATGATGGTGGTGGTAGTTTCAAACACTAGACTGGAAGGCAGGACATTCCAACTTTGGTTCTGACTCTGCTACAGACTCACTGCGTAGATTTGGGCAAGTGACTAAATCTCTAAATCTCAGTTTTCTCATCTGTGAAATGGGAACGAACAACAGCTGTCACCATAAAACATGCGTTCTTAACCCACTGTATGATCACAGGCAAGTGCCTTCCTCTCTCTGGGTTTCATCTGTACATTAAGGAGAGTAGAAGAGAGATTCTCTGTGGATTCCAGGCTCTGATTTCTTTTATTCTAAGTACCTGACCAGAACTGGCTTTGAAGAGTTAAAAACACCATAGCAACAACAGTTGTCATTTACTGAGTGCTCACTGTGTGTTAGGCGCTATACTTCACAGGCATTTAATGCATTTGCATGCCATCACCTGCATTTAACCCAAAACACTGGAGAGTCCCCCGGTTCAGGCTTCACTGCTTTTCTCTTTTCCGCCTACACTTATTTCCTAAAATCTAAGGACTAAATCAGGGGTTCTCAACCTCAGCATTATTGACGTTTCGGACTAGATAATTCTTTGTTGAAGAGGCTGTTTATACACTGTGGGATATTTATCAGCTTCTCTGGCTTCCTCTACCCCTTAGACGCCATTAACACCCCACCCCCAGTTGTTACAACCAATATGTCTCCAGACCCTGCAGATGTCTCCTGGGAGATAAAATCACCCCCCAGTTGAGAACCACCAGCATAAGAGATCTCATCCAGTGTCATGGATGTAAATACCATCTACACCATGTCTCTACTGATGACTTTCAAATTTATATCTGCAGCCCGAACCTCTTCCCTGAACTCCATACTCGTAAATCCACCCACCTGATAGATATCTCCACTTGAACATCTAATACGTATTTTAAAGTCAACATTTCCAGCACAGAACTCCTTATCTGTGGCACCCCGTCTACTACACCTGCCCCTCCCGCAGTCAGCTCCCTCGCAGTAAATGATAACTCCATCCTTCCAGCTGCTCAAGCAAAACACCCTGGAGCCATCTTGACTTCTATTTCCTTCTCTCACTGCACATCCAATCCATGAACAAATGCAGTTAGCTCTACCTTCAAAACAAACCCAGAAAATAAACCACTTTTCACCACCACCACCACTACTTCCTCCCAGCTCCCAGCCTCCACCATGTCCCAGCTGAATTGTTGCAGTAGCCTCCTCACTGGTCTCTCCTCTGGTCCCCTTGCCCTCCTGGAATCTGTTCTCCACAAAAGGACCAAAGCGATCCTTTTAAACAGTAAGTGATGTCATTCCTGCTCTCCAAACCCGCAATGGCTCCCCAGCCCACCCAGCGTAAAATGGCTCCGAGTCCCACATCCCCAGCGTGACTCTGACCTTCTCTCCTGCCAGCTCCCCCTCAGTCACTGGACCACAGTTCTACTGGTCTCCTTGCTGCTCCTCACACGTGCCAAGCACTCTATACAGACTTCCTTGCTATTACGTCTGCCTGGAATGCCCCTTCCCCCAGCAATTCCTCCAGCTTCCTGCATGGCACTGTCCCTTACCTCCTTCAGGTCTCTGCTCAAATGTCCCCTTCTCAGCAAAAGGGTTCCTGAGCCTTTTTGAAATGACAATTCTCCTGCCCCCACACCCCATCCCCCTTCCTGCTTTAACCTTCACAGCCCTGGTCACCATCTGACCATCCATATATTTCACTTGTTTACTGTCTCCTCCGCCAGAATGTGAGGTCCATGCAGAGCTCCGGCATGAGGAACTCACTCACTAGTGGCTTTTGTCTGTCTTGGTCACAGTCTTATATCCCTAGCAACTAAACAGTACATGACACATAATAGGCACTCAATAAACATGTGTTGAATGAATCTTCACACTTACCCTGTATGGTAAGGATTATTATCATTCCCATGTTATAAAACAAGGGGACTAAAGCTTGGGGAGGTTAAGTAACCTGACTCAGCTAGAAAGTAACTTCCACTGGAATACTCTTACCCAACACCCAAGGGTCTCTCTAAATATGGCATTAAACTATATTTTAGATGGTTCCCGGATCAGCTTTTTAAAACCCTTAAGAATACTGATTGGCAAAAAATAAATAAACCTCGACCCTAAGCATGTAGCTTATCCAAAAATTAACTCAAAATGGATCACAGACTTGCATGTAAAACTATAACACTTTTCTTTTTTTTTTTTAAAGGAGAAAATTTTGGGGATCTAGGGCTAGGCAAGGAGTTCTTAAATTTGACATCAAAAGCACAATTCATAAAAGAAAATTTTGATAAATTGGCCCTCATCAAAATTAAAAATGGTTGCTCCATGAAAGCTCAGGTGAAGAGGATAAAAAGACAAGCTAAAAGCCAGGGGAAAACATTTACAAACTACACACCCAAAAAAAGACTAGTATCTAGAATGTGTAAAGAAGTCTCAAGGCTCAACAATATAAAGTGAATAATCCAATTAGAAAATGGGCAAGGGCAGGGACTTCCCTGGTGGCACAGTGGTTAAGAATCTGCCTGCCATACATACAATGGAATATTACTCAGCCATAAAAAGAAACGAAATTGAGTTATTTGTAGTGAGGTGGATGGACCTAGTGTCTGTCATACAGAGTGAACTAAGTCAGAAAGAGAAAAACAAATACCGTATGCTAACACATATATATGGAATCTAAAAATAAAAAAATGGTACTGATGAACCTAGTTGCAGGGCAGGAATAAAGATGTAGACATAGACAATGGACTTGAGGACACAGGGTGGGAGGGGGAAGCTGGGGTGAAGTGAGAGTAGCATCGACATATATACACTACCCAATGTAAAACAGTTAGCTAGTGGGAAGCAGCTGCGTAGCACAGGGAGATCAGCTCGGTGCTTTACGATGACCTACAGGGGTGGGATAGGGAGGATGGGAGGGAGGCTCAAGAGGGAGGGGACATGGGGACATATGTATACATATGGCTGATTCACTCTGGTGTACAAAAGAAACTAACACAGTATTGTGAAGCAATTATACTCCAATAAAGATCAATAAAAAAAAGAGAAAAAAAGGAATCCTCTTGCCAAGGCAGGGGACATGGGTTCAAGCCCTGATCCGGGAAGATCCCACATGCTACAGAGTAACTAAGCCTGTGCGTCACAACTACTGAGCCTGTGCTCTAGAGCCCACGAGCCACAACTACTGAGCCCGACTGCCACAACTACTGAAGCCCGCACGCCTAGAGCCCATGCTCCACATCAAGAGAAGCCACCACAATGAGAAGCCTGTGCACCGCAACAAAGAGTATCCCCCGCTCACCACAACTAGAGAAAAGCCCGCGTGCAGCAACAAAGACCCAATGCAGCCAAAAATTAATTAATTAATTAATTAATTTTAAATGGGCAAGGACATGAATAATTCACCAAAGAGGATATACAGATGGCAAACAGCACATGAAAAGATGTTTAACATCACAAGGCATTAAAGAAATGCAAATTAAGACCAGGATAGGATATTACTACACACCTCTCAGAATGGCTAAAAATTTTTTTTTTAAATAATAATAATGACAGCACCAAATGCTGGCAAGGATGTAGAAAACTGGATCACTCATATATTGCTGGTGAGAATGTAAAACAATACAGCCTCTCTGACAGTTTCCAATAAAACTAAATATCCAATTACCATATGATCCATTAATTGTACCCTCAGGCATCTATCCCAGAAAAATATGAAAAATTATGTTCATGAAAAACTTGTAAATAAATGTTCATAGCAGCTCTACTTGTAATAACCAAAAACTGGAACCAGTTCAAGTGTCCTTCAACAGATAAATGGTTAAACACACTCTGGTATATCCACACCATGGAATACTACTCAGCATTAAAAAGGAATGAAATATTGATTTACACAACAACTTGGATGAATCTCCAGGAAATTACAATAAGCAAAAAAGCAAATCTCAGTGCCAAGACAATTCAATGGGAAAAGAATAGTCTTTTCAATAAATGGTGCTGGAACAAGTGGACATCTGCAAGCAAAAGAATGAGATTGGACTCCTACCTCACACCATATACAAAAATTCACTCAAAATGGATCAAGGACCTAAATGTAAGAGCTAAAACTATAAAACTCTTAGAAAAAAATAAGGGTAAATCTTCGTGACTTTGGATTAGGCAATGTTCTTTTAGATATGACATTGAAAGCACAAACAAAAGAAAAAATAGATAAATTCTACTTCATCAAAATTAAAAACCTTTGTGCTTCAAAGGACACCATCAAGAAAACTAAAAGACAACCCACAGAATGAAAGAAAACACTTGCAAATATATCTGAAAAGGGTTTAGTATCCAGAACATATAAAGAACTTTTACAACTCAATAATAAAAAACTGAACTTAAAAATGAGTAAAGGATCTGAATAGACATTTCTACAGAGAAGACATATAAATGGCCAATAAGCACATGAAAAAAGTTCAATATCATTAACCATCAGGGAAATGCAACACCAAAATGAGACACCACTTCATACCCACTAGGACGGTTATAATCAGAAGACAGGTAATAACGAGTGTTAGTGAGAATGTAGAGAAACTGGAACTCCCATACACTGCTGATGAGAATGTAAAGTGGAGTGGTCGCTTTAGAAAACAGTCCAGCAGTTCTCTAAATGGTTGAACATAGTTACCATACTATATATATATATATATATATATATATATATATATATATACACACACACGCCCAGGAGAAATGAAAACATACGTCCATACCAAACCCTGTACTTTAATATTCATAAGAATACTGTTCATAATAACCAACAAGTATAAACAACGCAAATGCCTACCAATGAATGGATAAGTAAATTATGGTATGTCTACAAAACAAAATATTATTCAACAATAAAAAGTAGGGCTTCCCTGGTGGCGCAGTGGTTGAGAGTCCGCCTGCCGATGCAGGGGACACGGGTTCGTGCCCCGGTCCGGGAGGATCCCACATGCCGCGGAGCGGCTGGGCCCGTGAGCCATGGCCGCTGGGCCTGCGCGTCCGGAGCCTGTGCTCCGCAACGGGAGAGGCCACAACAGTGAGAGGCCCACATACCGCAAAAAAAAAAAAAAAAAAGTACTGGGACTTTCCTGGTGGCAGGATTTCCCTGGAGGCACAGTGGTTAAGAATACGCCTGCCAATGCAGGGGATGCAGGTTCGAGCCCTGGTCCAGGAAGATCCCACATGCCGTGGAGCAACTAAGCCTGTGCATCACAACTATTGAGTCTGCACTCTAGAGCCCGCAAGCCACAACTACTGAAGCCCGCACGCCTAGAGCCCATGCTTCGCAACAAAAGAAGCCACCACAGTGAGAAGCCTGTGCACCACAAGAAGAGTAGCCTTTGCTTGCAGCAACTAGAGAAAGCCCGTGTGCAGCAACAAAGACCCAACGCAGCCAAAAATAAAATAAATAAATTTATTTTAAAAAATACTAATGCATGCCACAACATGGATAAACCTTGAAAAATTGTGCTAAGTGAAAGAAGCCAGTCACTAAAGACTACATATTGTATGACTCCATTTATATGAAATGTCCACAAAGAGGCAAATCTATAGAGACAAAAAGTAAATTAGTGGCTGCCTTGAGCCGAAGGAATTAGGGGGAAATGAGGGGAGGGGTGGACTGCAAAAGAATACAAGGTTTCCTTTGGGGGAGATGAAAAATGTTCTAAAATTGATTGTGGTGATGGTTGCACAACTCTGTGAATATACTAAAAACCATTGAATTGTACACTCTAATGAGTGAAATGTATGAGGTGTGAATTATATCTCATAAAGCTGTTACCAAATAAAAAAGCCGATTCAAAAGGTTATACACTGTATGATTTCATTATCTATATAACATTTCTAAAGTGACAAAATTTTAGAAATGAAGGACAAATTAGTGGTAACCAGGGGTTGGGGGGAGAGGAAGGGACAGAAATGATATAAAAGAGCAACGAAGGGGGCTTCCCTGGTGGCGCAGTGGTTGAGAGTCCGCCTGCCGATGCAGGGGACACGGGTTCGTGCCCTGGTCTGGGAAGATCCCACATGCCATGGAGCGGCTGGGCCTGTGAGCCATGGCCGCTGAGCCTGCACGTCCGGAGCCTGTGCTCCGCAACGGGAGAGGCCACAACAATGAGAGGCCAGGGTACCGAAAAAAAAAAAAAAAAAAAAAAAAAGAGCAACGAAGGATCCTTAAGCTGATTGAACGGTTCACTATCTTGACTGTGGTGATAAATACACAAAGCAACCAACACATGTGATAAACTGTATAGAACTAAATATACACAGATACACACAAATCAGGACAAATTAAACTGGGGAAGTCTGAATAAGATCTGTGGATTTTAACAATGTCAGTATCTTGGGTGTGATTTACACTACAGTTTTGCAAAATGCAGGCAACAGGGTAAAGTGTATAAGGAAATTTCTCTTACATTTTTTCTTACAACCACATATGAATCTTTTATATCTCAATAAAAATTCAACAACAACAAAAACGCTGAAATCACAGAGTAAGAAAATTGTTCTGTTGTCAATTTCTCTTCTGATTAAACAATAAAGTCTCCCCTGGTGCAGGTGTGCCATTGCTCGTAACAGCTGCATTACCCTTTGAAACAAGCAAAAGCAGACTTCAGGCTCAATTGCCCAGACAAGAGAACCCAGCTAGAATTTAATAACACTTTTATTTTATGGTGTTTAGTTGTTTATTTTATCTAGATGATATAATGTAGAATTAAGAACACAGATTCTGAAGACAGCCGGTCAAGGGTTCCAATCCCTTACTGCTCTGCTGCTTACTAGCTGTGTGACTTTGAGCCAGTCACTTAACATCTCTGTTAATAATGATCTGTATAGAGGTTACAGATTTTACACCTCATCTGTAAAACGGGTATGACAAGACTACCTAGATCATGGTGTTGTTCTGAGTTTTAAGTCAATAAATGACACACACACAATATATGTATAAATGTCCATCACAAAGTGAAATGTTAGCTATCATTATTTTCTTTACCATAACTAGGATTGAAGGAAGGTCACGATGTTTTAGAAAGTTTTAGAAGCACAGATCGAGGCCATACTACCGCTCGGAATGTACCCTTCGCCCCTCGGTTGCCCTGAGTCCATACCCGGGTATCTGGAGGAGGGAGTGGAGCCAGGAGGCACCCACCTGCGCACTTGGTGCGGCTGACGAGGGGCGGCCCGGGGCGGCCGGTGCCGCCGTCACCGGGGCGCGTGAGCAGGACGCTGATCTCGTACTCCGTGTCGGGGTCGAGGTGCCACAGCTTGTAGGTCTGCAGGCTGACCGCGTGCACCTCCGCCCACGGGCCGCGCGCCATGCGGTACTCAATCTCCTTACGCACGATCGGCCCGTCGCCAATGATGGAGTTGGTGTTGAGCTGGATGATGAGGTAGGTGGGACCAGCGCGCAGCAGCTGCGGGGGCGCAATGGGGGTAGGGGGCTCTGCAAGGAGATGGGAGAGAGACGGAGCCCGCGGATGCCGCTATGAATCCCTGGCCCTCAGCTCCGCACCCCACCACACCCAAAAACCCAAGAGCCCTCCTGTCCCCCCAGGCTCCTCACGCAGCCCCCAAGCCCTAGACTAGACTGACTCTCCCCACTAAATCCCCAGGCCCTAAGAAGCTCCCCATTCCAAAAGCTGACCCCGACCTCACCCCTCAGCCTACACCCTCTCCCTCACTCCCTTCTGAATCCCCAAGTCCTCGCCTCCAAGGACTGACCGCTTGCCCGCTCCGGTCAACCCTAGGGCCCAATAGCCAGATCCCGCCTCGCCGGGCTCACACCTTGACCCAGTCCCCACGCGGGCCCACCTCTCAGTCACATCCCCTCACCTCCAGTTGGACCTGATCGCGGGTGAGATTGTGCCCCTCCGCAAGCCCCGCCCCGCGGTCAGACCACGCCCCCGGTCAAACCCTTCCTTCCCTACCCGTCCATGGGCCACGCCCCCTGACAAGACTCCGCCCCCTGGTAGAAACTGCGCCCCCACCCTCCGCTCGCCCCGCCCCTCGGAGGCCCGCCCTCCGCAAGCGTCCCCGAGCTCACCTTTGACGATCAGCTCTGCGAAGTTGGAGACGCCCACGCCACGCGGGGCCTGGGACACGCAGCGGTACAGGTCCTGCTCGGCGCGGCGCACGGCGGCCAGCGGGAAGGTGGCCAGGAAGCGCCGGTGGCTGATGTGCCTCACGCCGGCCGCGGGCACCAGTGCCCCGCTCTGTCGCTGAGCGGGGAGAGGGGCCAATGGGTCATGGGCGCCGGGGAAGAAAGGTCCAGATCTCGCTGTGACCCGGGCGAGGGGAGTGGTAAATGTCCCGGCCCCATTTAGCCATCCCTACTACACAGGGGCATTTGGGGTTCCTGGAACCAGCTCTGCCACAGGAAGGTGTGGGTCTGATTAAGGGAATGTGGTCGCTCTGCCTTTGATGGAAGGTGTGGTTGGAGGATCCTGGAGCCGCTCTCTGTCCTCGGGGGATGGGGCACCCAAGAGGGCAGAGCAGAGCCTAGGGAGAGCCAGGACGCATGTGTTTGGGTGCTGGAGAATAACGGAAGGACTCAGCATTCCGCAGAGGAGCCAGAACTTTTCATAAGAAGTTGGCCAAGGTCCCCCCGCACTCCCACCCCACCCACCTCACCTGCAGAAGGAAGCGCTCGGCCTCCGCTGCTCTGCCAGCAGCCATGCACTGGAACGAGGCGTTCTGGCCCGCGTTGACCTCCACGTCACCCAGGCGGGAGAAGTGCGGGGCCTTTGCTGCCAGAACAGAGCCTTGGCGTGAGCTGGGCTCGCGCCCCCTGTCAGCAGGAGCCGCAGCCTCCCGTACCCCCTCACCCTGCACCCCAGTGGGCTGGGACTCACCGCAGGGGTAGCTGAGAAGCAGGATGTCATCTAGGCCCATGTAGCCCCTGCGGTCTGAGGAGATGAGGGCCTCAAACAGCACCTGGGGGAGGTGGGAGGGTCCCTGTCATGCTGACATCCCTCCAGCCCTGCCTGGGGAGATGCCCACAAGAGCCCCCTTTCAGCTGTGCTCCAGCCCCATCCTCCTCAACAAGCAGCCCAGCTCACAGTTACCCTCCATACCAAGACAGCTTGTTGTGGAAGGGGGTGTCAGCACCCAGAGCTAACAAGGTCAAGGCCAGAGGTTCCATCCCAATCCTGGACAGTTACCTTCAAGCCACAAAACTTCCCAGCCAGACAGTGTTTCCAAGTCAGCACTATTCCAACTCACCTCGACCCCAACCATAAACTATTCCTAATAACAATGACCTCTGACACTGAACCAGACTGAACCATCACTGAAGAACCCAGTGCTGACCACAGACTGGCCGCTGACCTTGACCACAGACTGACTCCTGATGCTGACACAAACTAATTCCAACCTTGGCCACTTGCTTACTCTGATCTCATGCTGACACCCCTCTACCCACACCCCCAAGCACAGACTGACCGCAGACTGAACCCAGCCCACCTGATATTCATTGGGCCAGAAGGTGCTGACAGCCAGCTCAGCCTGGTGCCACTGGCGGCCGTGGGATCCAGTCATATTCCAGACAGCACTGCCCAGGGGACCCCCATTGACACGCACATAGATGCCCAAAGTGCCCGGGCTGTGCCCATCCCGGCTGTACAGGAAGTAGCTGAACTGCACACAGTGGGTGTCATTCTCACTCAGACTCTGGAAGATGACATGGGCCCGCTGGCCTGGAGCATGCTGGGAAGCATTGACCATCAAGTAGGAGCCTGGAAAGAAAGGAGGAAGAGGCAGGAGCTGAGAACTCAGGGGAGGACCAGGGTCAGGTGGGCACAGAGGAGGAGGCAGAAACAAAGGAGTCCAGGCATTTGGACCCATCTGGAGTCAGGGGCCTGAGTTCTGGTCCCAGCTCTGACTCACTGGGTAAGTCCCTTCATTTCCCTGCATCTGTTTCCCAAAGTAAAGACTTGGAGCAGCAAAAAAACACACAAATCTGGCTGTGCCAAAACCCCTTTCTGGCTCCTCACCTTACCCTTTATGATCCCAGTCCAAGCTTGTGCTAATCCACAGCTTTCCCCACATTCTGAGCTGTCCTGGGAGGCAAGGACTAGGACATTCATCTCAGGAGTCAAGAGTCCGGCACATGACAGGCCCTCAACATCCACCTCTTCTGAAGCCCTCCCACTCCAACCCTCTATGGGTGTCTCTCCTGGCCCTTGGATCATTAATAAGGTATGTATCGCTCTCCCCACCAGCCTGTGATGCCTCAGGGCTCCGCTGTGTCCCCAGCACAGGTCTGCAAGCTGAATGAACTTACAGAACAGAGATGGAATGAAAGGGTTCTAACTTCCCTTCCAGCCCCCAGCCCCTCAATCTAAACTCCTGGGATACAACTCTCTTGATTTCGAACCTGGAGAAAGGCAGCCCTGCCCCTTCCCCAGAGATCCAAGCTGTATGCTGGGAGTGGGGGAGAGGGGGAGAGGGAGAAAGGGGGCTGGACTCCTCAGGACCTGGCTGGGGGATTATGGCTTTCCTCCTGTGGGGAGAAGGCCCCAGCAGCTGCTAACGGGGTGCCTGCAGCCACCCAGGGCCGCCCCCTCCCAGGCCTGGCTGCCAGCCCACACAAGCCCATTCAGATCCCAAACCACGAGGCTCCCTGCTCCAGGAGGGCTCTCCAGGGACTCTGCTGGAGGGAACCGCATTCATCTCTGGGAGCCAGAAGCCTGTGAAGAAGGCAGCTCCTGCATCAGTCCTGGTGGGGTAGTAAACAAAACTCCAGGTCCCCATTCCCCCCCAGGAAGGGGCGCATCCCAGCCCCCGCACAGTCTCCCTTGGCCCACTCCCCCATCCTCTCTCCTCTCCCTGTGAGCTGTGGGTGTGTCTCTCTCCCCCTTTCAACCTGACACTTTGGTCTTGCCTCTTCCTCCTGCTCGCCCTGCCTCTCTCCCTTCTTCTTCCCTAGTCTTTTCTCACTCTGCATCCCTCCACCTCTCTTCCATTTACTCCCTTCATCCGTCACCCCTCCTTCTCCTCTCTCCTGCTCTCTGACTCTGAGTGTGAATCTCCCTCCTTCCTCCTCTCTCCACCTCCAACTCTTCCCCAGAATGTGAGCACCAACACAGCAGAGAGACTGTCCATCTGGCTCACCACTGCATCCCCAGGATCCAGCCCAAGGCCCACACTACATACAAAATTTCTCTCCCCCTTTCATCACTGGGTATGTCTCTGCTTGTGTGGGGGAGAGAGAGAAGCAGAGCCCACACAGGGTGGTCAGGACTGTAAGAGGTGAATTCAAATCAGCAACCTGTACCCGAATGCTAACCTGTACCAGGCCAAGGCTGGGCCCTGGGGATATGGAATCGGCCCGCTCAGCATCCCTGCCATGGTGGGCACCTTGACAGATCACTGTCACACAGGTCAGACTTTGATACCTGCCAGGACAGAGGTCAAACAAGGAGCTGAGAGCCCTGGGAAGGCAGAGAGGAATGCCCCAGGGAGGGCACAGTGTGAGCAAATGCACAGAAGAGGGGAGGCAGGGGGGCCTCCGGGAGTCGAGGCGAGGGGCAGGAGCCCAGGCTGCGGAGGCTGCCTGTGCCAGGTCGTGGAGGGCCTCTCTCCTGCTGGCTTCAATTCCTGGTCCCACACTGAGAACCTTTGCTGCCCCTCCCACGCACCCTTGACAGCAGATGCGATCTCGGCCATGCTGTGAGCTGAGCAGCAAAGGCCCTGGCCCACTACTATGACAGGGCAAAGGGCAGGGGCCATAGGCTGTCCCATTCTGGGTTCCCACAGCAAGCCCTTTTGGTCCTCGCACTATGCTGTGTCCTCCGACTCAGCCTTCATCAGTAATAAAGGCGATAATTTGGCCTCCACCTGTCTTATCCTTTTCTTAATCCCCAGTTGCTTCTGTACCCAGTGAAGAGGAGTGCTAGTAGTTGGACCCCCTCAAATATCTCCAACAATAGCATCTAAGCATTAATTGAACCCTTACATGCCACCCCCATGTTATGTACTTTATAGGCATTATCTAATAATCCTATGAAATGGATTATTGTGCTCTCCATTTTATAGTTAAGGAAATGGAAGCTCAGAGAAGTTAGGTGACTTGCCCAGAGTCACAAAGATGGTAAGTGATGAAGCAAAGATCTGAAGCCCAGCCTTCATGACTCTGGAACCAGTACACTAGAGGCCATCATCAGGGTAGAAGGCCAAGACTAGAATCTACATAATTAGTCTCCTCTCAGTCCAGTGTTCACGACACCAAATATTCCCCATCCTGAAAGAGGGGCAGGGCAGGGCCGAAGTCGGGAAAGATCCAGGAAGAAAGGGGCAGAGGCAGAAAGGTTTTACACACAGCCAGCCCCCAAGGTTACTGCTCTGTCAGCACCTTCAAGTCCTGGGAGACCAGGATTCAGAGGCTCACAGGGAGAAGAGAGCCTCCCTGAAGGTGGAGGGTTTACGAAGACCTGGCAGGAGGAAGGTGGATCCTGAACTAAGCTGCCATAGGAGTAATGGGGGGTGGGCTTTATCTTACAGTTTGCAAGGGTCTTTGATTACTTGAACCTGCACCCATTTTACAGGTAAAACTACCTGAAGTACACAGTTGGTTAGGGTCCAGAGAGCTCCATGTTCACAGTGTCATTCGTGTCATTACAGATGCCAGAGCAGACGGAGGCCCGGAAAGATTAGGCAATGTACCCAAGGTCACACAGCAGGTGGGCAGCATGCCCCTGGAAGGAGGTGAAGGGGGACTGGTGATTGCGAGTAGGCTCACCATGGGGCAGGTCCGCAGGAGCCCGGGTGCCAGGGTGGATCCTCACTTGCTCCCACTGGAAGTCGTCATACTGGGCCTGGCTGTACTCACAGGGCACTGCTGGGTCACTCGCCTCCTCGAAGGTGCAGCCGGCTGTGAGGGAGGGGCCTGCTTAGCCCAGGCTAGAGCAGGGCTGCTAGCCAGAAGGGCTCCTGGGGCTACCCTCTAGGTGCCCCCCACTGTCCCTTCCTACCCAGGCCCACCCTCATCCCCTCCGTCTCCTCAAGCCCTCCCCCCACTGCTCCCTCCCTCTAACCAAACACTCCCTCCCCCACCCTCTCCTTCTTTTCATTGTCTCCTCCCAATGCCAAGACCTCCCCACATTGCCCACCCCCCAGTACTCCCCAGGACCCCCCACTGCTCAACCACCAATCAAAGACCCTCCTCAACAAAAACCAGTTATCATTACTATCCATTAAAGCCTCTCAACAATTCATGAAATCAAAGCTAGAATTATCCCCACTTTACAGATGAGGAAACTGAGGCCCAAAGAGGCTGTGACCTCCTTAAGGTCACACAGCAGGTTAATGACAGAGGTGGGGTTTGGACCAAGATCCGCCAACTGCTGGTCAGTGTTCCATCACCTGCCCCTCCATCTTTGCAGAGAGGACAGACAGTGGGCCCCAGGACTGGCAGGGTAATGAATGCCCTAGGTCAGCCCTGATGGTATCTCCTTAAAAATAAGAACAATGTCCACTGATGACATCAGGCTTACGACAAGCCCTGCACAGTGCTAAATGCTTTAAGCGTGGAGTCCCATTTAGGCCTCGCCTTCTAAGGAGGTACCACTACTGTATTTATTCCTACTTGACAGATAGGCTTAAGTGATGCACATTATCCAAAGTCACCCAACTGAGGTCTCTGCCTGCAGGAATGTGGCAGGCAAAACAGTCATGTGTGGACTGAGGACACATATGACTAGAGGAAGCAAATTCCCATGATTTGGAACCAATATACGTAGTTTAAATAAGGCGGGTATTGAAATGGATGTGAGTCCTTTGGTTGGTAATGAGGTCCATGTATCTTAGCTGGCTCATCAAAGCCCTGAGTTGGACATAATACACTTGAGAACACCACTGGTTCAGAAAGTAACTGCAGACAGGTCCCTGCACTCACTCCTGAACCTTAGTGTCTGGAGCCCCATCAGGGGTAAATGAAGGCATCTGAGACCCAGAAAAATGCATGGACAAGTGGCGAGGAAGCAGGCACAAATCGTGCCAGGCCCTGTCCTGGGTGCCTATCAGCCACTGGTACTTCTCCCCACTTGACAGATGAGGTGACTGAGGCTCTGAGGGGTGAAGGAATTCATCCACAGTATACGGTGGTAGATAAGCAAGTGGGCTTTGGCATCAGACAGACTTGGGATTGAACCTTGACTCTGCAATTTGCCAGCCCTGTGATGGTGATCCTTTCTCATCTTCAGTTTCCCCACCCACAAGTGGAGATGTTGAGGTTTCAGTGCGGGGTCCACTTAGCACAATGTCTAGCACATGCAAGCACTCAGGAGATAGCAGCTCTGCACCTGCTCCACCTGAGCCACCTGAGTAACAGAAGCAGGATTTGAATCCATGGCGGTCAGAGGCCGAAGTCCACATTTCTCACCAGAAAAGCCTTCACTATGAGAAGGAGCAAGTTTTAGCTGCTTCCCAGCCTCAAGAAGAGGAGGGACAAGAAACAGAGAGTAACTGGGGAGTGAGTGCCACATGCCAGGCACAACGGTGGGCATCTGCACGCACTGCTGGTGACCTCACTTTCAGGAGGCTCTGCTGTTTCATCTGCAGCAGGGACTTCTCCAGGTTTTTGCAGATCATGTGAAGCAGCATCTCGAAATGCACAGCCAGGCACAAGGGACTTGCCACTATTGGTGGTGGGGGGGGGGGGTCTCCCTTTCCTCTTTATGGACCCCATCAGAGTGTAAAACAGTAAAAGGTGGGCAAAAGGCTGGCACCAGGTGGATGGGATGAAATAACAGCAGCCTCTCTCCAGAGCTGGGGTAGGACATTGGCTGAGCTCTTTGCCTCATTGTGTGAAGACCCCTGGTCAGCATGTGCCCTATGGCCTGTGGAGGTGGGTTTTAACTCCATCTGTGCTGGGGAGGCCTCAGCTCTCCCCCTAGAAAATGATCCATAGCACAGCATGGAGAGAGAACATAGCTAGTAGGGATGATCAGGGAGGGCTTCCTGGAGGAGGGGACAGCTGACTTCATTCAGCCTGAGCTGAGTCTGTGCCTGAGGGTCTTAGCCAAGGCCTCCCTGAGCCTCCAAATTACCAGAGAGGGAACCCCAGGATCTAGAGTCTCGCTGGGGCTCAGATCCTTCCTGTTCCTTCTCAAGTAACAAGGCAGCTGCCCCAGATGTCTCACCCATGGCCCTGCGGCGAGCCTGGGAATGCCGGCTCCTTGGCTTCCTCCCATCCATTCTGAGCCAGGCCACGTAAGTTTCCAGGACTCCCAGCCTGACTGACCTGGTCAGAGGGACCCCCAGACTGTCTGACCTTGGCCAGAGTAACCCTGAGATTGCCTGATGCAGGTCAGTGACCCCCAGACAGATAGACCTGAGCCAGAGTGGCCCCATCATCATCCAGATGACCACCAGACCATCTGACTTCGGCCAGAATGACCACCAGACTGACTGACTGAGCCCAGACCAGCTGACCATGTCCAGAGTGATCCCTGACTTCTGTCAAAACGGAAGTCCTGCACCTGTCCCAAGCCAGGGTGATCTCCCCGGCTGACCATTCCCATCCAGAGTACCCCCTTCCAGAGGCAGAATGATTCCCTCTCCCTGATCCATGCCCATCCCCAGCCCTGTGTTTCTGGGCCAGGCCCATTCCAGCCACAGCTCTCAGGGGGTAACATCTCTGGGGCCAGGTTCTCCAAGGTGAGCCCCACCCCCACCTGCTCCCCAGCTCACCCTGGGATGGGAACAATCAGCCCTCCTAGATCCTGGGAAAAGCCCCATCACCTCCAGTCTGGATGGCTCAGGAGCTAGGAGTCCCAATGCCAAGTCCCCGCTTCTACTAGAGACTCAACTCCTGCTAGGGGCCGCCAGCCCAGGGGGAAAAAAAATAGACCAGACTTTGTGTCGAGAGCAAGAATGGTCAGGGAATACCTCTCGACTCCATCAACACAGACGTGGGCACAGATATGCACACACACATCAACACCATCACAAGAGGGCTGCCACTTACCACCATGACCCCTGTGCCACTGATTCCTCATAATAACTCACAAGGTCAGTACTATTATTATTCCTATTTTACAGATGGACACCGAGGCACAGAGAGATGAGGTGGCTTGCTCAAGGCCACATCTTAAGTACCAGAAGCTGGGATTTACACCACCTATCGTTTTTTTTTTTTATCTTTATTGGAGTATAATTGCTTTACAATGGTGTGTTAGTTTCTGCTTTATAACAAAGTGAATCAGTTATACATATACATATGTTCCTATATCTCTGCCCTCTTGCATCTCCCTCCCTCCCACCCTCCCTATCCCACCCCTCTAGGTGGTCACAAAGCACCGAGCTGATCTCCCTGTGCGATGCGGCTGCTTCCCAAGAGCTATCTGTTTTACGTTTGGTAGTGTATATATGTCCATGCCACTCTCTCACTTTGTCACAGTTTACCCTTCCCCCTCCCCATATCCTCAAGTCCATTCTCTAGTAGGTCTGTGTCTTTATTCCCGTCTTACCCCTAGGTTCTTCATGACATTTTTTTTTCTTAGATTCCATATATATGTGTTAGCATACGGTATTTGTCTTTTTCTTTCTGACTTACTTCACTCTGTATGACAGACTCTAGATCCCTCCACCTCACTACAAATAACTCAATTTTGTTTCTTTTTATGGCTGAGTAATATTCCACTGTATATACGTGCCACATCTTCTTTATCTATTCGTCCAATGATGGACACTTAGGTTGCTTCCATCTCCTGGCTATTGTAAATAGAGCTGCAATGAACACTTTGGTACATGACTCTTTTTGAATTATGGTTTTCTCAGGGTATATGCCCAGTAGTGGGATTGCTGGGTCATATGGTTGTTCTATTTGTAGTTTTTTAAGGAACCTCCATACCGTTCTCCATAGTGGCTGTACCAATTCACATTCCCACCAGCAGTGCAATCGTGTTCCCTTTTCTCCACACCCTCTCCAGCATTTATTGTTTCTAGATTTTTTGATGATGGCCATTCTGACCTGTGTGAGATATCTCATTGTCGTTTTGATTTGCATTTCTCTAATGATTAATGATGTTGAGCATTCTTTCATGTGTTTGTTGGCAATCTGTATATCTTCTTTGGAGAACTGTCTATTTAGGTCTTCTGCCCATTTCTGGATTGGGTTGTTTGGTTTTTTGTTATTGAGCTGCATGAGCTGCTTATAAATTTTGGAGATTAATCCTTTGTCAGTTGCTTCATTTGCAAATATTTTCTCCCATTCTGAGGGTTGTCTTTTGGTCTTGTTTATGGTTTCCTTTGCTGTGCAAACGTTTTTAAGTTTCATTAGGTCCCATTTGTTTATTTTTGTTTTTATTTCCATTTCTCTAGGAGGTGGGTCCAAAAGGATCTTGCTGTGATTTATGTCATAGAGTGTTCTGCCTATGTTTTCCTCTAAGAGTTTGATAGTTTCTGGCCTTACATTTAGGTCTTTAATCCATTTTGAGCTTATTTTTGTGTACGGTGTCAGGGAGTGTTCTAATCTCATACTTTTACATGTACCTGTCCAGTTTTCCCAGCATCACTTATTGAAGAGGCTGTCTTTTCTCCACTGTACATTCCTGCCTCTTTTATCAAAGATAAGGTGACCATATGTGCGTGGGTTTACCTCTGGGCTTTCTATCCTGTTCCATTGATCTATATTTCTGTTTTTGTGCCAGTACCATACTGTCTTGACTACTGTAGCTTTGTAGTATAGTCTGAAGTCAGGGAGCCTGATGCCTCCAGCTCCGTTTTTCGTTCTCAAGATTGCTTTGGCTATTCGGGGTCTTTTGTGTTTCCATACAAATTGTGAAATTTTTTGTTCTAGTTCTGTGAAAAATGCCAGTGGTAGTTTGATAGGGATTGTATTGAATCTGTAGATTGCTTTGAGTAGTAGAGTCATTTCACAATGTTTATTCTTCCAATCCAAGAACATGGTATATCTCTCCATCTATTTGTATCATCTTTAATTTCTTTCATCCATGTCTTATAATTTTCTGCATACAGGTCTTTTGTCTCCTTAGGTAGGTTTATTCCTAGATACTTTATTCTTTTTGTTGCAATGGTAAATGGGAGTGTTTTCTTAATTTCACTTTCAGATTTTTCATCATTAGTGTATAGGCATGCCAGAGATTTCTGTGCATTAATTTTGTATCCTGCTACTTTACCAAATTCATTGATTAGCTCTAGTAGTTTTCTGGTAGTGTCTTTAGGATTCTCTATGTATAGTATCATGTCATCTGCAAACAGGGACAGTTTTACTCCTTCTTTTCCGATTTGAATTCCTTTTATTTCTTTTTCTTCTCTGATTGCTGTGGCTAAAACTTCCAAAACAATGTTGAATAAGAGTGGTGAGAGTGGGCAACCTTGTCTTGTTCCTGATCTTAGTGGAAATTACACCACCTATCTTTATGCAAGGAGACTAGGCACAAACAAAGCAAGGCCCTGGTACTCTGCTGGCCACATGTGCAAATTCGGTTCCATTCATTGGACATTCATTCACTGACAGTACAAAGCACTAGTAGAGGCACAAGAATGGTTAAGACTCTGCTCTGCCCTCAAGGACCCCCTAGTCTGAGTGGAGGTAAGGGAATGAGACAAAGCAGAGAAGGGTCAAGGCCACAAGGGGAGTCCGGGGAGGAGGGTGGGTACAGGGGGAAGGCTTCCTGGAGGTGGGTGCATCTGAGCAGAGGGATGGAAGGATAGGTACCATTCTGGCCAGTAGAGATGGAGAGAGGGGCATCTGAGGTAAAGGGCCCAGCAGGAGCGAAGGAAGGTAGTGAGTAAACACAGGTGGTCCAGGGCACAGAGAGGAGCCCAAACTGGCCAGACAATGGTAGATAAGATGGGAGGGAAGGAGGCTGAGGCCAGATCACGGACAGCCAAGTGCCAGGGTGAGAAGTCCAGCCTCATTTTAAGGGGGGAAACCACACTAGGTATTTGAGCAGAGAAGCACCTGGATTCAGATGAGACAAGTGACACATCCTGTAAGCCATGAGGAGGGCAGGTGGCTTCTCCAGACGGCACTGTAGGATCAGAAGTGGGACAAGCCATCAAGGGGTCTGGAGTCAGATGTCAGGAACTGGTGAGGAAGGGGCCTCAAGTCCCTTTCCTGGGTGCAAATGGCACGCGCTCCAATCACACCGACAGAGATGCACAACACACACAGACACACACACAGTGTTCACATACACACACTCTCTCCCCCCAGCCTCGTCTAAGCCTTGGGGACACAGTCTCAGCTGGGCTGGGGACAGGGAGAAAACCAGACCCCTCCGTGGGTACGCCATCTCTGCCAGGGCCTCCCTGAGAGGGTGGGCTGAATCAACCCAGGACCCCCAGCAGCTCCCCCAGACTCAGCGCAAACTGGCCCAGCTACATTCCTCAGCTAATCTCCACAATCTGGCAGGCGGTTGCCTGAGCAACCGTCAACCACAATTTGGGAAGGCAGGATGATGGTTTATCCACATCCGCTGGGCTCTGGATGGGGTGAGGTAAGGGGCAAAGCAACCTCTGCAGGAGGAGCCAGAGTGCGGGAGGGCGTCTCCCTGGAGTGAGGGTCTCCACCCCTCCATATGCTTGTACTTCCATATGCAGACCTGTGTGTGTGTGCGCGCGCGCGCGTGAGTACACGTGTACATGGCTGTGAGACTGATAGCCTGGTACTGACTTGTGAGTACTCGACTGGGAGGCAGAAGGCCTGGATCTAATTCCTGCTGAGCCTCTGACGTCCTGTGTGACCCTGGGCAGGTGGCTTGTCCTCTCCAAAGCCCTGCTTCCTCACCTATGAAATGAGAATGGGGACCTTGGTGACCTCTAAGGCTGTTCCACCTCTAGAATTCCGATTCCATTCGTGTGAGCATGCATGTGGGCAAGAATAACTTGAAGGCAGAGAGAGATACTATAGGGGAGAAGTGAGGGTGAGTGTGGCTCTCAAAGTGTAGGTCCCTCAGGCACTGTGCTGTGAAGTTGTGGGTGTGTGGCTGTAAGTTTATCTGCAGAGATATATGGGCACATTCAGCAATAAGCATGTGCCTAAGGGGGAGGTGAGCGTACACGGCAGGTAGAGGGGAGTCATGCGTGCATGCGTGTGTGTGCGCGCGTGTGCACGTGGGCACCACAAGCATGGAAGCACCAGACTTCCTCGCCACCAGACAGGGAATGGTGTTCTGTGCCAAGTGTGGCTGCCAGCCACCATCAGTGTTTTTTGAAGACCCTAGGTAAACAGAGGCTGTTTGCAATGAGATTTTTGTTCCCTCTGGTTTGTCAACAGAACATTCAGTTCCCAAGGGACGGCCCCAGGAGAAACAAAACTCCTCCCAACAGATTACAAATTTAGGGGCTGGCATCACACGCAACCCCTGGCATAGCCCCAACCCTTGCCTGGGGAACCCAAATACAACCCCAAGGATAACACTGGTCTATTTCACCATCTGAAGCCACACCCCCTTTCTAGGTAGCCCAACCCAACCCTAGAACCAACACAGGCTCAGCCTTGGACATTCCTGCCCAACCCAGCCCCAACCCATGTTCTCCACCACAACAATAGCTCCGTCTCAGGCCTGTCTAACCCCTACCTCCTCCCTTCTTGAGATCAGAGACTGTCTCTTAATGCCTTTGAGCCCCATCCCCAAGCCCTGTGTATAGTAGAATGCCAACAGTGGCTGGACTTATCGACCCCATGATCCCAGCTAGTCTGATCTAGGCTCAAGGACCCAGGCTCAAGGACCATGACTCCAGCCCAGAGACCTGGCCCAGCCCACTTCACTGCTCTCCTGGCCCAGATCAACACAACCAGACCTTGGCTAGGGCTCCCCGGAGCTGCCCTCCAGAGCCCGGAATAATTGATGTGCAATTAACAAGGGCAGGGCTGGCAGCAATATGCCCACCTTTTAATCACCCAGCATTCAGCAGAGCTGCAACCAAGAAGAACACCCAGGGCCAGGCCACAGGGAGAGAAAGCTGAGCTGATATTCCCTACAGGAGCCAATACAGAACCCAGCGATGCCAACATCCTTCCATCTCTACTGAGAATAGAAGGAAGCCAACTACAGCAGGGGAAACTTCGGCCAGGCTCACTCCCCATCTCCCGGATCAACATGCCCAGCAAATCCCAAAGTTAACAGCAGGGTTGCCAGGTTGGTAGTGTAAGGGGAAGGCACAGGGCGAGGCCAGACTCCATACAGAGGCAAACGGCTGAATGGAGGGTTCTTTGCAGAGGTACAGCGGGCAAAGGGTACACAGACCCCTGTAGTGCAGACACCGTGTGTCATATAAAAACACAGTGCAGCGCAGAGAGGCAGAGGGCTGTACATGAACACGTACAGTGCAAAGGTCTGGACTTTCTAACAGTCCCGTGGCAACAGAGGGCTACGTGGCTGCGGTGTGGCATGTTGTGGGTGCAAAGCAGCAGCTCCACTGTACAGAGGCAGAACACAGTTATACAATACAGGGGAGCAGAGAAGTGTACACAGACCCCCACACAACACCTGGCACAGCACGGCAGGACTGGTCGGTGCCATGATGCAGTGGAGAGGTGCCCCATCCATCGTGGCCATGACCCAGAGCTGCAGAGGCACAGTGCAGCAGTGAGCACTTAGTGGTACATTGGGCTGGCGCTCAGCACCAAGGGATAGGTGTATGCAGGAACACCAAGGGGTTATGTCCAAGCCTCACTAGGCTTGGCACATAGTTGGCGCTCCATGAATTCTCACTGAAAGGATGTCTAGTGGAGGCATGCAGAACATGCAGAGATATAGGGAAGAGAGAGACGTGGTGCAGTGCAGAAGAAATTGCTGGGTGCTCGATACAGTCCCAAGGAGTACAGTAAGTGTAGACTTGAGAGCAGGGTTAGAAAGTGGCACCAAAATGGAATGTAGTAAAGACACCATGTGGAACAGGGAATTCAGTGCAAGAGCTCTGCATCTTGAAATCCAGTAGAACGCACACAACCCAACAGTGAACAGGTATAGTGCAGGGTAGAGGCCCAGGACAGTGACCGTGTGCAGTGCACAGACGCAACACCAGCTACTTGCAAAGGTAATGCCTGCAAAAACCCACGCCAGTCCCGAGCCCAACAAAATGGCCTCAAGCTGCAGTGTAGCTACTGACTCCTCGGGCAGTGAGCAGTGGGGGCCAGAGGAACACTGCAGTGAGGCCACTTGAAGCAAAGATGTTGCTCAACTGGGGCTGCCAACAGAAACCTGGGGAAGAACACCAGCTGACACCTCAGTGGCTATACAGAGTGAGATAAGCTAGAGGGCGGCATTACAGCGGCAGTGGTACAGTATGACGGGCTGGGCCAGGAGATGCGTATCTCCAGTGCAGTGCAGTGAAGCAGTGGG
Organism: Mesoplodon densirostris; assembly: GCF_025265405.1. Lineage (NCBI taxonomy): Eukaryota > Metazoa > Chordata > Mammalia > Artiodactyla > Ziphiidae > Mesoplodon > Mesoplodon densirostris. The sequence continues at coordinate 23,959,450 of NC_082662.1, read as the reverse complement.
ACAGAAGTGCTGTGCCGGGCAAAGGGGCACTGTGTTTGTACAGCGCGACGGTGGACTGCAGACAGGCTGTGCCCAGCCATACGCGATGCAGTGCAGATGCCCACTACAACAATGCAGTGCAGTACAGAGAGGCCATGTGATGCAGATGCAGTGTCGTGGTAGCACGGCATCTGTTGGCACAGTGCAGTGGTGCGTTGCCAGGGACTGTGCACAATCCCAGGAGGGCCCACCAGCCCAACACAACATCGTCATCCAATAGAGTCACACAGCACAGAAGAGAGCCGCAAAGACACAAATGGCGGCACAACTGCAGAACAGAGGTAGAGCACAACGGGACAATGCGGGTGGAGCATACAGACACGCAGGAGAGTCCACACAGCCAATGTAATGCGGAATCTCACACAGTGCGGCCATGCAGCATAGGGCTGAGATGCAGTGCAGTGCAAGGATGCAATGCAGTGGCCCAGTCCTGAGGTGATGGGTCCAGGACTCCCCAGAGAGAACACACCCAGAGCTGTCCAGGCCTTTGATGCAGAGCAGTTCTTAGTGTGAGGTGAAGACGTGGCACACTTCTCCCTATGATGCACTGGAGAGCAGGGAAGCCAGGACCCCCAGAAACCCTTGTGCCTACAGCTCTGCCTGGCTGGGCTGGCTACCCCATGGGTTGGGGTGAGGCCTCATCTGCCCCGGGGGCTTCCCCCAACCTCACCTCCCACTCCCAGTATCTTCCACCCCAGGTACTCTCCAAGGGCACAGGATGAAGCCACTGCCACCCGTGGGGCAGACAGCCAGAACTGAGCACATTGTCCAGGTATTTCTATCTGAGCAGGGCCCCAGCACGCAGGCAGGGGAACAATGAATTCAGATTCTGCTGAAAAGCTTTTGGACAATTAAAGCACATCCCCTGGCCTCCAGCCCAGGGCCAGGCAGTGTGGGGCAGGACGAGAGAGAGAGACACGCAGAGGGAGACCTATTGAATTAGGCCCTGGCACAGGGTGGGCGGGAAGTGGAATGAACGGAGGGGAGGGGGTGAGAGGCGAGCCAGACCCAATGACCTGGATGGTCACTCCAGCACTCCCAGCCACCATTACCCCTCCCAGGCCTGGATTTCATCAGAAGCCAAGAACAAACTTTTCTGAGCACACAGGATGCTGCACACATACACACACCCTTAATAATAGTTTAGCACATACAGTGCTTACTACATGCCAGAACCTGTTCTAAACGATATACGTATGTATATAAAATATATCCTCACAGCAACCCCGTGCAGTGGGTTCGTTCCATTATTATCCCCATCTCACAGATGAGAACACTAAAGGCCCAGAGAGGTCAAGTAACTTGCCCAAGGGTTACATGGCTAGCAGTGGTAGAGTGAGGATTCGAACCCAGATGGTGTGGCTCCCAAGTCCATGCTCTTCACCACCACACTCTAGGTACAAACACACAGGCACACATGCACAACCACAAGAGTGTACACATACACACATGCAAACACACACATACGCACATAGACACATCCTGAGCAATGTATTTCCCACTCTCTCAGCTGAGACCCACCTGTCCTGTCCAGATAGGTTTCTGATACCTCCCAGTTGTCACCTCTTATCCCCCCTCAGCTGTCCCATATCCCCCTTCTATCCGTCCCTCACCTGTCCCCCAACCCTCAGTTGTTCCCCCAACACCACCTGTCCCCTCATTCCCAGCTGTTCCCACCCCCCAGATATATCTTTATTGCAAGTAACCTCCCATCCCCCCCGTTGTCCCCCACCCCCAAGTTGTCACTCCACCCCAGCTGTGATCTTGCTCATCAAATATCTCCAACACCCCTTCCCAACGTCCCTATCCCAATCCTTCATCCTCCCCACCTATACTCAGCTCCCAAACCTCAGGCCCCCCTTTTCCTCATCCCTTCAGATTCACCACCAGGTCCTGGGGTCTGCACCCTGGGAATCTGCTCAAGACCTCCTGAGTCATCCAGTAACAGCTGCCTTCTGAGTTGTCAACCCCAGGGGTCCTCCCCAGCCGTTCTTCAGGCAATGGCAGCCCCACCCAGGGCCAGCCAAGGGGGGATACCGGCCCCCAACCATGACTGCCCTCTGGAGCCCCAGCTCCACTCCCACTCCGAGCCTTCCCTGTGTACCCAGGGGTCCACATCAATGCAAACACTGAGTAGGCACATGCCATGTACAAGGCCCTAGGGACAGGAGATGACAATGACCCAGCCCAGCCCTTCCTCCCAGCCTAGTGGGGAAGGAGACGGAAAACACTGCAGCCCACTGACACATGTGCACGGTGGAAGAAACCTGGCCAGCCGTATTGGTTGGCGTCTGGGAAGGCTTTCCTGGGGAAGTGACATCAGAGCTGGACTTCTGAAGGCTGAGCGAGTAGCCAGGCCTCCAGGAAGCAAGACGGGTGGGAGTGGTGTTCTCGGCAGAAGGCACAGCACGTTGAAAGGCAGAGAGGCATGAAAGGGCCTGGCAGGTTCTGGGACCAACATTGGCCCGGTGAGCCTGGATCATAAGGTGGACGTGGGGAGTGGGGTCAGGGGAGGAGAGGCATAAACATGAAGCTGTCATAGAAAGCAGAGGCTGGGTCATACAGGGCCTCATCTGTCATGTTAGGCTTTGGTCCCTGGGTGCTGGAGAGTCTTCAGCTTAGAACAAGGGAGTGGCAGGATCCTATGCCTGCCTGAGAGGTCATTCAGATCCCGGGTGGTAGAAGCACTGGCAAGCTGATGGCAGAATGGAGACCAAGGAGGGGGCTGCTGCAATCGTCCAGGCAAGAAATGATGGGGCTGGAGAGAAGGGGACATGGATTCAGCAAAACCTTCTTCAGTGGCCACTGAGTGACAGGCCATCCACTCCTTGAGGTGCCCGGGCCTCACTAAAGATGCTGTAGGCCTTGCACCTCTAGACCAGCACTGTCTATAGAATTTTTTGTTGTGACGGAAATGCTCTCTACCTTCACAGACTGACCAATTCCATAGCTACTAGCAACAGGCGACTCTTGAGGACTTGCAATCTGGCTGGTGAGACTGAGGGACCGAATGTTTATTTTAATGAACTGTAGCTAAGTGGCCACATGTAAGTGGCCACCATACTGAAGAGAGCAGGTAGAGAACATTTCCATCATTTTAGAAGGTTCTATTGGATAACGCAGCTCTAGAACGACAAACCATAGAGAAGCAGAACCGCTGGGGTCTCCTCCAGTGGCAGCACCCTCTGGCTGCTGTAGGGAGGTGAGAAGGCAAGCCCCAGGGCAGGCGGTGTCACAGGCTGAGCGGGCACAGCCCCAGTCCCTGATCCATAGCTGCGCACAGTCACCGGGACACTCCCCACCCAAACATGCTTATCCCTTTCCAGGAGACGCAGAGACCTAAATACACAAATAGACACACAGACCACCGGGCACCCCACAGCCAAACTCACAAACACCCGGGTACTCCAATGCATGCGCATCCCACTTCTGGATACATAGATACCCCACACCCGGACACTTGGGTACCCACACCCAGACACCCAGGCACCTGGGCAGCCTGGGCAGCCCCACAGCTGGACACAACATGGCTACACTCCCACACACCCATTAACCTGAGGACTCCCAGACACCTGGATACACCCACCTCCAGATCCAGAGACACTGGGATATCCTTATGTTGACACACCCGGTTCCTCCCACATCCTGGTACAGGGACACCCACACCCAGAACCTGAGACACCACCCACCCACATAGCTCCACCCCCAAACTCCTGGAATCTGACACTTGGATACCCAGACACCCCAGCATCAGGCTCCCCAGGTTCAGACCAGCTTGTCGCCTCCTTACTCCAAATTCAGATCCTGCCACACAGGGTAACCAGATGGCTGGACTCCCTGAGAAGCCACACATGTGTCCTGTGCCCCAGGCTGCAATCACAACCACACACACACACACACACACACACACACACACACACACACACACACACTCTGACTGCCCAGATGTCAGAATCACACCTGCACACACCTCAGCCTCCTCCCCAAACCCCACCTGCAGGGGTCAACACAGGGGGCAGCTCTCCTCCCTTCCTGGGCTCACAAGCAGCCAGGACTGGGGCTGAGACAGAGGACAGAGTCTGTGCTCCCACTGCAGGGCCCTCCCCCTGCTCCCCAGACGCTCAGACTGACAGTTGGGACTCGATGCCTCTCACCAACTGCCGAACCTCCAGCACAAAGAGCTGAGACCAGGGGCCAGACAGGCCCTGCCAGCTGCTGGGGGGCAAGGGCAGTGGGGGTGGGGCTGGGGGAGGGGGGCACGGAGGACGGTGGCTGGGGGGAGGGGCTGGCAGGCAGAGAGTTGACCTCTCCAACTCACAGCTCCCAGACAACACTCTCTGCATGGTCTTTTCACACACACCATCCCCCAGCAGAATTTTCCAGATTCCTGGGGGGAAACCTATTATCTGTAATCTCTACTTTCAGTGGAGTCAGTGCGCCCCCATCTGGCATCTCCAGCTCAGAACCTGACCAACCGGACATCACTCCTTTTTTTTTTTTTTTGCGGTACGCGGGCCTCTCATTGTTGTGGCCTCTCCCGTTGTGGAGCACAGGTTCCGGACGCGCAGGCTCAGCGGCCATGGCTCACGGGCCCAGCCGCTCCGCGGCATGTGGGATCCTCCCGGACCGGGGCCCAAACCCGTGTCCCCTGCATCGGCAGGCAGACTCTCAACCACTGCGCCACGAGGGAAGCCCATCACTCATTCTTTCATGCTAGGTGTATTTACTCAGCAGGAGTGGGCCAGGCCTTGTACCTGGCACTAAAGATTCAGAAGGGAACTAAATACCCAGTCCCTGTCCCCACAGAGCTCATGGTCTGTAAGGGAGAAAGGACAAATAAACTGTAATTACAATAATTACAGTGTTATGGAAAAATCTAATCAACCCCCACCCTCCCTTTTTAGGCTAGAAGGGGGAGTAACCAAGGAAGGCTTCAGAGAGGAGGTGATGTCTAAGCTAAAATCCAAAGGAGGAGCAGGAGCTCACCCAGTGAAGAGGTGGAGTTAGAGAGCTCTGGGGAGAAAATATAGCTTGTGCAAAGGCCCAGAGAGATGGCAGGAGTGGACATTTAGTGGGTATTAGTAAGTGGATTAGACTGGCCACAGCATAGGATGCAAGGCAAGTAATGCAAAGCTGATGGGACTGGACAGGCAGGCAGGGGTTAGAGCAGGCAAGAGGACATGGGGGAGGGACTTAACCCAGGAGGTAACGGGGAGCCTTCAAAAGGTTTCAAACCAAGGTTTCAAACATATGTTTTAGGAAGATCCCTGACACTATGGAGGGAGGGGTGGAGGAAGAGGCTGGAGCCTTCCTGCCTGTGAAAGATGGATGAGGATGGAGAGAAGGGGACAGGTGAGAGAGATCCTGAGATGGCATAAAGGTAGGTTGCATCAGGATGCAGGGAGAGCAGCTTGGAGGAACGAGGGGGTTAAAAGAGGAAGGAGGGCACAAGGTACCCCAGCAACTCTAGCTAACCCAGCCCTGCATGAAAAGCCACCACCCACCCCATTCTAGCTTAGCTGATGAAGGCATGGAAGGATGGCAGCATGCCTGGAGCAAGCAGGGTGTCCACCCTGGATCTTCCCTGACACCAGAGCTAGGAGAGAGGCCGTGCAGGAGCTCAGCACTACCCCCACTCTGGCCACTCGCGCATCTTCCTGCTGAGTCCCTCCCCCACCCCCAGGGAGAAGGGCCAGCTGCCCAGACAAGCCTTTATTGCCCAACCTGAAACCACTGGGCAGCCTCTCCCTCATTCCTGCTGTCCACAACTCCAGCAACCAAAAGGACAAAATGAGCTAGAACGCAGCAGAATAAATTACTGCCAGATTTGCATGGCTCAGAGACATCACCACCCACCCTTTGTGGGGAGGGAGACTCAGGAGGCCTTCAGGGAGCTGGGCTGACTCTAACCAACTTGGGGACAAGGGGAGATCACACCCCTTCTACTAAGGGCTTCTGAATTAAGCTCAACAGTAATAGCTACAGGTGCCAGGAACTGTAGAAGTGAAGTGACTTGCCCAAGGTCACAGGGACGGCATGTGGCAGAGACAGATTTGCACCCAGGTCCCCCGGCTTCAAATCACAGTCTCTGGCTCTGTAGCAGTCCTCAAAATCATCTTTTGTTCCCTGGTACTCACAAACAGAGCTTTAGTTTACAATCTACCAAGTACCATACACCTTCATTATGAAGCCCATGGGGCAGGTGAGGAAACGGCGGCCCCAAGAATGGAAGTAACCCACTCAAGATCTCACTCCCAAACCTCAGTCTTTGACAGTCTCCCCTACTGGCAGGAGTTGGGGCACCTGAGGGTTCTTGGAATCAAGATGATGGTGGCAGAGATGGGGGAGCATGTACCTTTGGTTTGATCTCAGGGTGGGGGAGGGGGACAAAGTTGCTGCAGGACAGGGGGAGGGATTGGGGAAGGATAAGGAGGGAAGTCGCCTTAGGCGTCCTCTCAGGCACCGAGCGGTCAAAGCTAAAGCTGTGCGCGATGGTCTGGGGCCGCTGGGCCCGGCCGAGCTCAGGGCCGGTGGCCGGAGCGGCTGCAGGTGCCCAGGGAGCTCCGCCCGAGGGGCCGGAGGGAGCAGCGGGGCAGCGAACGCGATCGGGAGAGGCCAGTTCTCGGAGACCGGCGGCCTGACGGAGTCTCTGGGGCCGACGTGCTTCTGCCTGTGTCTTGGCTCGGGTACCCGTCTGGGGCGTCTCCCCGTTACTCAGCGCCCCGGGTACCAGGCTGAAGCCGCCCACCTGGAGGGGGTAGGGGTGCTGAGGCCGCCACCGGTAAGGGACCGGCCACCCCCGCCCCAGGGGAGGCATCGGGCGCTACTCCGCAGGAGAGGGCCGCAGTCTGGGATCCCAGGCCTCAGGGTAGGATGGGGGGTTGGGAAGGGGGTGGACAGACACACCAACACATACACAGACCACACACGGTCCACAGCACACACGGGTACACAGACACAGCTTTAGATACACACATTCAGAAACGCTATCACACGTACAACTACACACACACACACAACACAGCCCAAAAGACTTCAGACTCCAAAACACACCCGGAGACAGCGCGGTCATACAGCACACAGAAGCACGGAGACACACGCTCACACACGTACACTCACTCACGGCCGTCCCGGCCGGCGGGGAGGCCGCACAAAGTTGCGGAGTCGACTGAGGGGGTGTCCCGGGAGACCCTTGCATTCGCGGCGCCCCCAGCGCGCAACGGGATGGGGCGCCGTCCGGCCGCCCAGAGCCAGGCCCGGCCCGCCCGGACTCACCCCCGCCCAGCTGCCCTGGAGCAGCCACGGCCCGGCCCCCGCAGGAGCGCCCGGCCGCCCGGCCTTCCCCTCCCGCCGGCCTCGGCGCGCCCCGCGGCCCCCCGCGTCCGCCACCCCCCCGCGCCGGGCCCTCCCCAGCCCCGGCCCGGGCGCCCCGCAGCCCCGGCGCCGCCTCGGATCTGCCGCCAGCCAGCGCCGCGCCGAACTTGCGAAACAACAAACAGCCCGAAATGTCGGAGTCGGCGGCCACCGGGCCCCCACCCCTCCCTGGCGAGCCTCAGGCCCGGCCCGACCCGGGAGGGGAGGGGAGGAGAAGGGAGGGGGCGCCGCCACGACAACTTGTTCCGGGCCCGCGCGCCCCACACGCACACCCGAGGGACACACACACACACACACACACCCTGCCACCGCCCCCTCGGGCGGCCCCGGGCCCCGTGCACACACTCAGCCACGGCCCAGGCGCGCACCTCACTCGCAACATTCCCGGACACGCAGCCAGCACGCACGAACACACTCACATCCGTTCCAGAAACGCTCCTACACACGCATTCCCGGCACACTTGGCATTCACTCGGACCCGCGCAGCCCCCCCGGCGGCGCACACCACCAACCCCAGACACTCCCACACGTACACATTGCGCACACGGCGCACGGACACACACGTTCCGGACCCGTTCCCACGCCTTCACACACGTACACGGATCTCACAAGCACACACACCGCACACGCGTTCCCTGTTCCACACGCGGGCAGAATCCACAGAGGACTCTTCGCCACACGCAGAACACAAACACACGAGCCATTCTCGGACACACAGCAAACACTCCGGGCTAGGGCACACAAAATGCCCACAAATGCAACACATTAGCAGACACAACTCCTGCCACACAACCAAACTCAAATGTACAAACAACAGGCACACAATCCTACTTGGCCCCCCACACACTACACAGTGGCAGAGACACAAGACACTCAGCGCACACTCCATGCCTCCTCGATGCACAGAACATTCACCCCAACATACTCGTGGACACACAACACACACAGCACCTCTTCTTGCACATAACTCAGGACACACACCATTCGCAGGCACACAACACCCTGAGCACACGATCGCACATCCAACACTCAGACACACAGGGAGCAGGCTCGCAACGTCCGGTCACCCAACACTCCCACTTTCTTTCGAGCTACGCCACGGGCGCCGGGGGCTCCGCGGGGCAAGATGGGTCCGACCGACTCGCGCTTACCTGCAGGAGTCTCGGTCTCTGGTGCGCAGAGCTGGAAGGTGAGCGCCAGGACGAGAGCCTGGGCGCGGGCCATGGTGCGCTGCAGGCTGCCCCGGGGGCCCGGCGCGGGGGGCGCAGCCGCCGGAGCCCGAGCCGGGCCCGAGGCGAGCCAGAGCCGGAGCGAAGCGGCGCGGCGCGGAGCGGGACTGGCGCCGAGTCCAGAGCGGGAGCCCAAGCAAGCGGGGCGCTGACGTCAGGCTCGGCCGCGCGTTCCTCGGTCTCGAGGCGCCCCCTGCTGGCAGCCGCGCGCGCCGCTGCCCGGTTCGGTCGCCCGCGGCCCTGACGCGCCCCTCCCCCACTCCCGGACCCCCTGGAGATCCCGGGCTGGGCCCGGACGCCCACCAGCCTCTGCACTCACCGGGCACCGACATTCTTAGGTGAGCAGATCCACGCCTCTGCTCACTGCCCGCGCCTAGCTCCCACACAGCTCTCCAGGACAGAGACCAGGGACACCCGGCCTCTCAGTTCCATCCAACGCTTGAATCCCCTCTACCTAGATCCCGTCAAATGCGCATCCATACATACCTCCAAGGACAGGGAGCTCATCACCTACCAAAAGCGGGTGGTGGGGTCTTTGGGAAAGCTAGCTTTTAACGTCGTTCATAGTATTCCTTTACCATCCTTTTAAAGTCCATGGGATCCGTAGTGATGTCCCCCCTTTAATTTCTGATATTAGTAATTTGTGTCCTCTCTCGTCTTTTCTTGGTCTGGCTAGAGGCTTATCGATGTATTGATCTTTTCAAAGAACCAGCTTCTGGTTCGGCTGATTTTTCTCTATTGATTCCCCATTTTCCACTTCACTGATTTCAGCTCTAATTTTTGTTATTTTCCTGCTTCCTTGGCATTCAATTTGCTCTTCTTTTTCTAGTTTCCTAAGGCAGAAGCTAGTTTAGACGACCAATTGCAGATCTTTCTTCTTTTCTCATATATGCATTCAGTGCTATAAATTTCCCTCTGTGCACTGCTTTCCCCACGTCCCCCAAATTTTGATAAGTTGTGTTTTCATTTTCATTCAGTTTTCATTTAGTTTGAAATTTTAAAATTCCTCTTGAGATTTCTCCTTTGACCCATGTGTTATTTAGAAGTGTGTTAATCTCCAAGTATTTGGGGATTTTTCAACTCTCTTTCTGTTATTGAATTCTAGTTAATTCCACTATGGTCTGAGAGCAATCACTGTATGATTCTTTTCTTTTTAATTTGTTAAGGTGTGTTTTATGGCCCAGTAGGTGGTCTATCTTGGTGAAAACTCCATGTGATCTTGGGAAGAATGTGTATTCTGCTGTTGTTGGATGAAGTAGTCTTTAGATGACCTCTATATTTAGTTGATTGATGGTGTTGTGGAGTTCAACTACGTCCTTTCTGATTTTCTGCCTGCTGGATATGTTCATTTCTTTTTATTTATTTATTTATTTACTTATTTATTTTTGGCTGTGCTGGGCTTCGTTGCTGTGCATGGGCTTTCTCTAGTTGCGGTGAGCGGGGGCTGCTCTTCGTTGCGGTGCACGGGCTTCTCCTTGCAGTGGCTTCTCTTGTTGCGGAGCACAGGCTCTATGCGTGCAGGCTTCAGTAGCTGTGGCATGTGGGCTTCAGTAGTTGTGGCATGCGAGCTTCAGTAGTTGTGGCTCATGGGCTCTAGAGCACAGGCTCAGTAGTTGTGGTGCATGGGCTTAGTTGCTCCACGGCACGTGGGATCCTCCCAGACCAGGGCTCAAACCCATGTCCCCTGCATCAGCAGGTGGATTCTCAATCACTGCGCCACCAGGGAAGTCCTATGTTCATTTCTGACAGAGAGATGTTGAAGTCTCCAACTGTAATAGTGGATTCAGCTATTTCTCCTTGCAATGCTGGCTTTTAAAAAGTTCTTCCTCTTTATGCCGTGAAATCTGGCCCCCTCACTGACTCTCATTGATTCTAGTCTATCCCCTGGATACACAGCTTAAGTCCATTTGGGCATCTGCCCAGTATAAGCTCTTGTACAATGACCACAAACTAGTTGTCCATTAGTACATAAGACCAGGCACCTTCTATGTGCTTCACCCACATAGACTCATTTAATCCCCACCACTATTATTCTTATTACACACTTGAGAAAATTAAGGTACAGAGACAGAAAGTGACTTTTCCAAGGTTATGAAGTATGCAGCAGCACCAAGATTTGAATCAAGGCTATCCGGCTTGAATTGAAGCTGAGACCTGTCTTCCATACGGAACAAATCAACGAACACTGGATACTGATTCATCTGTTCAACACTTACTCTAAGCCGAAGTGGAGACATAAAACAGACAAAAATCCCTACCCTCACGGAGCTTATATTCCAATGGAAAGACAAGAACAATAAACAACCCAAAAAAGCAAATTATCTGGTATGTGAGACAGTAATATACTAGAGAAGTGGGGGAGAGAAACAGTAAGGGGGAAGGGAATTACTGTAGTTTTAAACAGAGCACCTGCTATATGACACATTCATTATGTGTCTGCACCTCTAGAACATGAGCCCCCTAAGGGCAAGGACTCTGTCTTATATCCCACTGCTTGGTATCTGGCATGGAGTCAGCACTCAATAAATATTGAATGGATGATTAGATAAATGAATGAATGTAGACATGGTTATTGCCTTCATGAAGCCTACATTTTAGGGGGAGAGACCAATAGCAAACATGCAGAGAAGAGACAGAAAGGATCATCCAGAAAAGGAAACTCAAGGAGAAACATCTGATGAAAAAAAGAAACAACCAAGGATGCTGCTGTTTCTAGAGGACTCTTGCAGGAGCCTCATGGCAGGAGTTTACCATTGGTCCTATTTGGGAGGATGTGGAAACTGAGGCTCAGAAATCATAAGGCACTTCCCCAAGGTCACACAGCTAGTAAATGGTGGGTCCAGAGCTCAGACTTAGATCAGACTGATTCCACAGCTCTCTGCTCTTTGTGCAGGGGAAGACTATGGGCAGAGACTGTGATGGAGGGAGAAAAGGAACACAAGTAACAGATGGACAGATGAAAAGAGAACATTCTGCTCCACTTGAAAAAGACCACAAGCTTCTATAATCCTTGAGAGAAGAAGGAAGGGAAACAGAAAGTCTTGGCCGGGAGTCACTGGCCCAAATCTAGGGAAAAGGAGATGGTACCACAGACAGGGCCAGGCCATGAGGAAATTGAATCACTTTCAACTCATGGAATATTCATGACACCTACCCTGTGCCAGGCCCCATATTGGGTGCTGGTGTCATGGAGATGCGCTAAACATGGCCCCACTCTTGCCTGGAGGGGGAAATGGCACATAAATAAATAAGAGACTATGTCCTAAAGGTCATAACACCAGTCCAAAGAAAACACAAAGGCAGCAGGGGTTAACTCAGCCTAGGGGAGTGGAAAACAACATCAAAGAAGGGATATCTGAACCTGGAGTTTCCTAGACAGGCAAGGCAGAGAAGAGCATTTCAGGCAGAAGGAGCAGACTGAATAAAGGCACAAGACATGGAAGTACTGGGAAAGGGGGGTGTCAGGTATGGTTGCATCATAGTCTCTACATGGCCCAATAGCAGGAGATAAAGACAGTGTGGAGGTTGGGGTACAAAGGGTCTTAAATGCAAGGCCAGGACAATTGGACCTGAACCTTTCACTCAGTGGTTCTCAAACTGTGCCCCTGCGGAAACCCTGGTGTTCCTCAAGCCAAGCTGAGGCGTCCTACTGTTGAATTAAAACCACAGCCATATTTTTCTAATTTGCAAGAAGGTAGATTAATTACAACGAGTAGAAAGTTTTGGTTGTCATTTTAAGGTGTTTTTCCTCCACATATTTTTCTGAAGAATTTAGAATGTGTTAGTAGTGTGAGAGAATGTTAGAACTAGCATAGAATCATAGTTTTATTTACAAGTTTAATATATCAACAGTTCACAGTGTTCTACAAAGAACTGTAGTTTATGGTTCTCCCTGAGTTTTGAGGAATCATGGAAGGACTTTAAGCAAGGGAAAGACAAAATCTGGTCTTTCTGCTAGGAAAAAAAAAGTCATTCTGGAGGCCTGAGAAAGAAGGAAGTGGGGAGGGAAAAAGAAGGGAGAGAATCTCAGGAAGAAGGTTGTTGACACAGTTCCACCAAGAGCTGATGTCCTGGGCCAAAAGTGAGGCCTATCAGGATGGACAGGGGACTAAGTCCAGCCCCCAAAGAGGAAGACCTGCTGGGTAATTCTCCACAATTCCTGGCTAAGATGCCCAGGAAATTCAGAGGAAACGATTTAGTATAGAAGATAATGTCAACAGCTCAATGTCACCTAGGGAGTCTTCCAACAGAAGTAGAACTGTGGGTCACTGTGAAAATAGAAGATAGGCAAGACTGGGTATTTGTGTGTGTTTGTGAGTGTATTGCGGGACCAAGTCCCACCATGGAACACCAACTTTCTCTAATAATAAAAATAAGTACAAACACTTTTTAAGCATGTACTATGAGCCAGTCTAGATGTTTTACATATGATGTTTCTTATTTAATCTTTACAATAACCCCCAGGAACATTTATCAAATGCTTTCATGTGCCAAACATTGTGCTAAATGCTTCAAGTGAATAATATCTCACAACAGCCTTGAATCAGATACTATTATTTCCTTCCTTTTACAGGTAAGGAAGTGGAGACAGAGAGGCCAGGTGACTTGTCCAAGGTTAAATGGACTTGTCCAAGTCCAGTGGCAGAGCCAGGACTCAAAGCCAAGTTTGCTAGAATGCAGCACGTGCACTCTTCATCATGACATTTTCTTTTCTTCCTCAGAGGAAAGGCTCTAAGTTGGCAAGTTTGGGGTCAATAAAATCCAATGAAAGGAATTCTTCCTTATCCTTTGAAGTCCTGGTTCAGTTTTTCTCAAGTTTGTTCCCCAGGCCACCTCCATCAGAATATTCTTGAGAGCTTCTAAGAAATGTAGATTCCTGGACCCGTCCCCAAGGTTCTAACTCAGTAGGTCTGAGATGAGACCTCAGGTGAGTTTCATGTATATTGAAGATTTTGAGTCACAGGACCGGCTCCAACAGCACTCCCTCCAAGGGTGCCCACCCTCACCCCAATCCCAAAACACCTCTCTCCTTCAGACTCCAGCAGTGCCCTCTGTCATGTCCTAATATTCAACTGGGGTGTTAGTTATGCTCATGTCTTCCTTCCACTAATAATATGATCTAGCAACTTTCCTGGGCTACACCTTTTTACCCATTGTCCCATTCAATCCTACTGCACCCTGAGCATTCTGAGAGGGGGCTCTCCTTATGATTCCTCCCTTGTACTCTGAGCACACTTGGCATTTTACAATGTGCTATCCGGTCCACGACAACATTATTCTGTTGTTCTATCCAATCCTTACAACAATCTTGAAGGAAGTATATTAGCCCCGATGAGAAAGCTGACTCACAGTTTCAGTCACTTGCCCGAGGTGGCCAAGCTAAGAAGTGGAGGGTTTAGGATGTGAACCTAAATCTTCTAACTCCAAACCCAGTACTCTTGCCTCTATATCAGCTTACATCTACTCTACTTGGTGTAGGGAAGTAAGCTTTGCCACCCTATGCTAGCAGAAGACAGCGGGGATTAAGTGAGATAATGCCTTAAAGGGCCTGGCAGAGTGAACACTCAAATGGTGGGGAGGAGGAGAAACTGAGGCCAGAGAAGGTGAAATGTCTTCCCCCCCCAAGTCAAACACCAATCGCAGACCATAGACACAGCCTTAAGCCAGTGTCAGACGCTCCTTGTTAGGAGTTCAACTCTGGCAGGCTCAGAACCTCCGAGACTCCCTTATGTCCCTCCACCGACCAGGCCTCACGCCCCTGGCAGTCTCACCAAGCGCCACCGCGCGGACCGCGGAGGAAGGGGACGGCCTTCTAAAAGGAGCAAAGGGCGTGGTCACGCGACGGGGCGGGGCGCAGGCGCGAGGTCGCTGGAAGATGACGTATCTCACAGCGTCCGGCTCTGAGTTAACCGGAGGGAGCATGTGGGTCTGCGGGGCGCGAACCCCGGCTCAGCTGGGGCGGCGGCTATTACCCGCGTTCCGCCGCCGCCGGCCTGCTGCCGCCGCCTTCTCCGCATCTGCCGAGCCCTCCCGGGTCCGGGCGCTGGTCTATGAGCACCACGGGGACCCAGCCAAGGTCGTCGAGTAAGACACCGCGCCGAAATGGGGCAAGGGGGCTCGGGTTCCTGGAGGGTTTTAAGATGGGCTGTGGAAAATGGGGACTGGAAAGGGAGGGACAAGTCCCGAGGAAGAAGGCAGCGAATAGGACCGAAACTGTAGCCCAGGGCGTGTGTGGTAGCTCAGAAAGTCGTTGCTTGGAAGTTGAAAACCCGAGAGGCACAGTTATAATTGTAGTAATGGCTGACGTTCATTGATCCTGTACTGTGTGTCGGGCAATCCTTGTGTAAATGGATGCTATCATTTCATCGTCACAACAACCTTTTGGAGGAGGTACTTGATTTAGCCCCGTTTTGCAGATGAGAAAATGGAAGCATGGGAAGTAAAATCACTTGTCCAAGGTCACACAAGCCAGTAAGTGGCAGAGTCGGAATTTTTGAACCCAGGTCTGTCTGACTGGCCTACGTGAGTTCCTACGCTCTATTATATTTTGGAAGGAATTTTCAGAATACTTTTTCGTCCATTTGGATCTTCACATCTCAGAAAGTAGGTCAGACATCATTGTTTCTATTTTACAGAAGGCAGGGGACTTGTCCAAAGTAATATAGCTAATAAAGATTGGAACAGAGACAGGGATCCATGGCTTCTGCGTCCTGTCTCGTGTGATTTCCTCTCCACTGCGCTGTGTATGTGCCTTTAGTTAAAAAGAGATCCTGTTTTGGAGCCATACAGACCTAAGGTCAAATACAGGCTCAGCCTCTTAGTAGCTGTTTGATCTTGGACAAGTCGCTCAGCCCTTGTTACTTTTATGATTATGTCCTAAAACTCTGTTGGATTTTAACCCATGATTTTCACATGTGGCTCATAAAAACAGTATGTGAATTTTCAACGATTATAAATCTGCATATAAGTGATTATAGTCATTCAAAAGAGCTAGTAGGGTCACTAGTGGCGCTAGGGCAAAAGCATGGGTCTGGAATCAGAAGACCTGGGGTCAAATCCTTGCCTCTCTGTCCTAGCTGTGTGTGTTTGGCAAGTTACTGAGATTCTCTAAGCCTCGGTTTCGTCACATTTAAAAATGGAGACAATAGGGGGCTTCCCTGGTGGCGCAATGGTTGAAAGTCCGCCTGCCGATGCAGGGGACACGGGTTCGTGCCCCGGTCCGGGAAGATCCCACATGCCGCGGGGCGGCTGGGCCCGTGAGCCATGGCCGCTGAGCCTGCGCGTCCGGAGCCTGTGCTCCGCAACGGGAGAGGCCACAACAGTGAGAGGCCCGCGTACCAAAAAAAAAAAAAAATGGAGACAATGTAGTCGTAGCTCATAGTGCTAATCAGCTACAATAAAAGTAATGCTGTTCACCAGAAAGCACCTGCATACTCTCTTGCAGTCCCTTATTTCCAACTCTTTGATTCCCAGCAAATGGTTTGATTGTTTTCTAAAGGTCAGGCCGACAAGGAATTATTTTCATGATTAAAATACAGGCTAGAGGGCTTCCCTGGTGGCGCAGTGGTTAAGAATCCGCCTGCCAATGCAGGGGACACGGGTTTGAGCCGTGGTCCGGGAAGATCCCACATGCCGCGGAGCAACTAAGCCCGTGCGCCACAACTACTGAGCCTGCACTCTTGAGCCCGTGCACCACAACTACTGAGCCTGCGTGCCACAACTACTGAAGCCCATGCTCTACAACAAGAGAAGCCACCACAATGAGGAGCCCACACACAGCAAAGAAGACCCAACACAGCCATAAATAAATAAATTTATTTTTAAAAAAATACAGGCTAGAGTGCTGGCTTCAGCAGCACATATACTAAAATTGGAACGATACTGAGATTAGTATGGTCCCTGCACAAGGATGACATGCAAATCTGTGAAGTGTTCCATATTGTTACTTAAAAAAAAAAAACACAAGCTAGATGTTTTGACAGCCGAAGGGGTTAAGCCTCAGATAATTTCATGGTCATGCACTCCGCCGAGCCACATCCACCATTAGAGCAATTGAAAAGAATGTTGAAAGACACGTCAGTCAATAAACCCAAATTTGTATATTGATCATAGGTAATAAATCACCATGTTGGGAAGACATCTCCCTGAGGATTGGTGTAATGAGTTGGTAAAGCTCTGATGAACGCTTTTTTTCCAGGAGTGCACCCCAAACAGGAACGATGTAGTGCCTCTCTCACAGGCTTGTAATTTATGCGTCTGGTGCAGGACCTGCCACACAATAGGAGCTGCAAAAAAGTTTGTTGAATCTGAATCTAATTTCTGTAATAAGTGCTCCTTTTATTGAGTTCTGTGGTGATGAGGAAGGCGTCTCCAATGTGCAGGGACCCTGAGAAAAGGCCTGGGAAGGTTAGGCAGCTGAGTGCAGCTGCCTCCTGATTGATTCCCTGCCCTTGGAGAGTCAGGGAAGCTAGAACAGACCGGTCTGGTTGCAGATGCCACTTAGGAAAGAAAGACAGCTTGTCTCCTTGTGTGGAACCCTGATAATTTCCAGGAAGTTCAAGACATGATACTTCCACGAAACATTGTATTCTAGCTTGGCCTCACATCTCAGTCACCTGTGGCACTTAATGGAAACTATGTATTCCCAGGTGCCACTCCCGAGGTACTTAGCAGGTCTAGAACAGCCCTAAACATCTGAGTTTTTAAAGCTCTCCAAGTGACTCTGATGCCTAGGCCAGGGTTGAAAACCATTGCCCTGTGGATACGGATTGTCAGGCACACAGTAATTCTCTCTGCCCCTGAAAGGCAGCTTTCCCTCCTGACCCAGATTCAGGTGACCTGACTTGTTCGTGTATGGACTGAGGCCAGAGGCTGGGATTCTCTTCTTTGTAGTCATGTCTTAGGTGGTTTAGGGTAACCACGCTGTCACAGAAAGAATCAGGTGTCCTTTAAACATCCTGGTGACTGGATGTGTCAGGTTACACCAGGCGGGGTCATGGCGTCTGAGCAGAGCCCGAGCAGAGAGTATTCCCCGACCTGCTGTGGTTTGTGATACTTGCACTGTGGGCGGAGCGCTGGGAACAGCAGGGAGGGAAGGAGCAAGGGTCTGCTCAGATCTGAGAGGTTGCAGAACTCCTCAGAATGAGGCCTCCAGGGACCTCCTGTTCTTGTGTCAACATTCTGAATGTCCCTCTCTTCATTCCTCTTGGCCCCAAACATTCCAGCTGTTCTCTACTAAGGCCTTTTCCTTTGGTCTCTTAGAGTTTCTTTCTTTTATGCCCAAAATGAATCCCCTAAATAAGCACTTGGGCCTTTTTCATGTAAAGAATTGAACTGCTGACCTAAATGAAGCAAGACTGCAGGAGAAAATTAGATGGGAGAATTACAAACATTCCAGAAATTTCAGAGGTCCCCATGACCATCAACCCTCATGCAGAGTTCTGGATTCTCTATCACATAATTCCCAGAAACTCCAATGTCCTCTTTCCTTTTGTTCCTGGAAGTCCCATTTTAGAACTTGCTGTTCTCTGGATCTTGTGGTAAAAACAGCTCTCATTTATTGTGTACCTACCATGCGGCAGGCATTGGGCTAAGTTCTCCACGTATATTATGGATTTTAAGAATCACAGTAGGGGCTTCCCTGGTAGCGCAGTGGTTAAGAATCCGCCTGCCAATGCAGAGGACACGGGTTCAAGCCCTGATCTGGGAAGATCCCACATGCCACAGAGCAACTAAGCCCGTGTGCCACAACTACTGAGCCCATGAGCCACAACTACTGAAGCCTGTGCACCTAGAGCCTGTGCTCCGCAACAAGAGAAACCCGCGCACCACAACGAAGAGTAGCCCCTGCTCACCGCAACTAGAGAAAGCCCGCGCGCAGCAACGAAGACCCAACGCAGCCAAAAATAAATAAATAGAATAAATAAATTTATTTTTAAAAATTAAATTTAATTAAAAATAAATAAAAATCACAGTAACCCAGCTTGCTCATTGCTATCACCACTTTACAGATAAGAGAACTGAGGCTCAAGACACTTGAAAGTCACTCCCCCAAGATCATACAACCTGGATGTCCCTTCTTTACTAAAGGTCCATGATACAGACATAGGCCTGAAGAAACAATGACAGTCATATTGCAAATGTTTTTTGAGCATGAGATGGAGTTATAATACTGGGAAGAAGATAGGTCAGAAGAGGTGAAATTCTAGGTCATTCAGGTGACCCCAAGTCTCTGCTCTTCATAGGAAGCACAGCCCCCTCCCCACCCCCAGGGAAGATGGTAGGAATGCTATCCTCTGTCTCGTCCCCTTTTCAGGATCCTGACGCTTTCATAAAACAGCATCCTAGTCATCACGGCTTTCTCACCTGCCTGCTGCTAGCACAGAATTAAATGAAGCTGTGAAACCTTTGGACAAATACCCATTCTGTCTTAGCCAGATGGAATTTGGGGGAGCATGTGGTGGGGACCCAGGTTGTATAGGTGGTGAGTTCTCACTGTAGGGCACTGTTTACTCTTCGGAGGATTTCTTCTTTTTACAGTTGATGTCAATGTTTAAAACCAAAACTCTGTGCAAGTGACTTGGTTTTTAAACCAGAATTACAGTACTTTGAAAAAAACAATTTAGCATTCAGGTTTGGCACCCTGAGAACTGGGATTTGTTTGCCTGTTTGTCTCCTGGAGCTATTTTCTGTGGTCATGAATGGAGGAGGAGAGGACAGAACTCATCGTGCACCTGCCATGTGAACCAGCATTTATTCTTCGAGGGCCTACTAAGCGCTAGGTGCTGAAGGTGCAGAGATTGATCATCTGTGGCCTTTTCCCTCAAGGAGCTCACACTCTAGTCCAGGAGATGGTCCAGGGGCTAAGTGCTATGATATCTATGTTTAGAGTCTGTGGACACCCAGAAGATGAGCACCCGACCCTACCCCCTCGGGGTGGTCAGAATGCTTTCTCTGAAGACATGAGGTCTAAGCTGAGTCCCCCAGAAGATTAGGTGAGCCATATACAAGGAGGGAAAGTAGAAGAACCTGCATGGGCAGAAGCCTGGAGGGAAGAGAAAATGTGGTGTGTCTGACTAAGGAATATTTGTCGGGCGCCCTCATATGGGATCTTTGAGAGAGGAATCCTTGGAAACAGGCTCAGAAGGGACAAGCCTGAAGTCGCAGGATTCAGACTCAAGCTGGATTTCACATCCTGTGACACCGTTACATTACCTTCCCTCTGGACGTCACATGACGCGGCCGGGTTTGGGGCCCAGCCCTTCTACCCTCTTTTCCTCATTCTTTCCTCTGAGGGTGAGACTTGGCAGCACACCTCTGAGGGATTGCACCGTAGACGGGGGGTTCCCAACGTGCAGAGTGTCTGGGAGGAAGTTCTTATATCCGGCCCTCTCCTAGCAGCTCCTGCAAGCACGCTGGTGTGATTCCAGGTCTTTCCCACCCTGGATGGCGTGGGAAGGGTCTTCATTTTAGAGAAGGAAAAGCAAAGATAACATGAGGCTAATCTGTGGCTCAAGGGGTGTCTTGGGGACCACCTGCAAGAGCACTGGCCTGGCTTGTAGTCCCACCCACGCCACTCATTGTTAGAATGAGGACATCACTCCAGTCTCCATTCTTTTCAGGTTTTTTTGTTGTTGTTGTTTTGTTTTGGGGGGGTGTTTTTTATTGAAGTATAGTTGATTTACAATGTTGTGTTAGTTTCTGGTGTACAACAAAGTGATTCAGTTATATATACATATTTTTTTCATATTCTTTTTCATTATAGATTATTAAAGGATACTGAATATAGTTCCCTGTGCTATTCCATTCTTTTCATTTATTTATTTATTTATTTATTTATTTTTGCGGTATGCGGGCCTCTCACTGCCGTGGCCTCCCCCGTTGCGGAGCACAGGCTCCGGACGCGCAGGCTCAGCGGCCATGGCCCACAGGCCCAGCCGCTCCGCGGCACATGGGATCCTCCCAGACCGGGGCACGAACCCGCATCCCCTGCATCGGCAGGCGGACTCCCAACCACTTGCGCCACCAGGGAGGCCCTCATTTATTTTTTGATAAAAGAAAGGGGTTGACCAAGGTCAGCAGCGGTAAACATGGGAATGCGTGCCATCCCCCCGCCCTGTCTTCTGTGCCAGTGACAAATCTTCACAGCTCCCTTTTCTATGTACCTCAGAACCTACACACCGCTTTGCCTCATTCTCATGAAACAACACTTTTTCCTGCCAAGACAAGATGAGGCCTCAGCACCCTTCTCAACATTATCCTGCAGCCGTGGAAATGGTTCTGAGGTTTGAGTCCTCTGATCCAACAATTGTCCAGCTCCGACAAGTCTGTGAAGCTGAAGCAGGTGTTGGACTGCCTGCTCGTCAGTGTTTGCTCCAGGGAGCAACAATGTGACTTGAAATAAGGGGTCCTGGGCACAAGATTTCACCAAGGGCCCCCTTTGCCTTTGGTTAGTTACACAATCAGAGGCCCACCAGGCAGGGGCTGCATGGTCATCGTCCTACCCATCAAAGAGAAAAGCAGCTGCAGGCAGGGCCTCTGCCCCCTGCTGTGGCCCAGTCTTGCTCTCTGAGGCAGCAAGGAGAGTTAGGCCTCAGCAGGCTAAGCAACAGACTGTCTGCAGCTCCCTTCAAGCAAGTTTCCTGATGTTAGCAGATGTAGAGTATTATGGGGCTTGCAGCCTTTCTGGTAATCTTAGTTGAGGGAAGTAGGAGATTGAGAGGGTAGGGAGAGGGTTTCTTTGCCAACCCTGGGTAGAAGCTTCCAGAAGTTGCCGTCTGTCTCTGATTCCCTGGCATTCAAAGCGATTGTGCTACAGAACCAAAAGTCCTGAATGGTGGGAAGGCAAGATGACTTGGAGGCAGAGAACGCGGAAGAGGCGCAGGGAGGAAAGCGGGAGTGTCCGCACACCCCGAAGAAACACAGAACCCGTGAGCTTTGCCCGGGAAAGGCAAAGAGCCCAGGACTCCATGAGAACCCCACCAGCTGTGGCCACCAGCATCCCCTGCTGGGGGGCGAGCTGGAGAACTTCATTCCTCCACAGTTGCCCAGTTGTGCCCTGCTTACTAATGATTAATCAAATGCCAGAACAGTGTTCAAATGCCCAGCACTTCACTAAATCACAGAAGGCGGCTTGTTTGTGACCATGGGGGTTGCATACAGACCCGGGAGAGCCACGTAAGACATCAGTTACCTTCCCCCAGTGCTCTGTGATGGAACACACATTCTTGGCTCTCTGTAATGAGCAGAGGAGAAAGTCTCTGTGGCCCATGACAACTCTTCCTGCGCAAAATGACGAGTGACCACTTTGAGGTGATTGAGTGGAAGATGCAAGATAAGTACAAAAGGTTGCTAATTAAATGCGAAGGCAGGAAAGATATCTTAGCAGAGCTGGCTGATGCCCGCCTTACACAGCCAGTATAACTGAGCCAGGCCCCAGAGTACTGGCCTCTTTTTCCCCCCTCTCAAAAGGGTCTTTCTTCTGCCTGCTTTTGTCTCCCTTGTAGTTCATATGGCATCACAGGTGTACAGCCTTTGCCTCAAAGGAGCCATTGTGACCTTATCCAGTGTGGGATCTGTCGAGTGAAGGCAGAGGCATCCCTCCGAGTCGCGTGGCGCCACTACTCACAGGGGAAGGGCCTGAACAGTCTTAGGAAAGTGACTTGAGATCCAGCCAGGCTGTGTTTGGGTGCCTCCTTTGCACTCCATAACACAGCCACCAGTTCCTTTGGTGAGTTTAAAGCAAAAAAAACAAGGAAGAAATTGCTATCATTACACCCGAGGTCCAACTCCTGGAATTCAGACTCGGCCCGGTTTTCCTTCCTGTCTCGGCAGAATGGTATCCTTGACGACGCTGTTAGAACTGTCTGCAGGAACAGCAGTGTCTGGTATTGATGGCATTCCGTGGGGCAGGCTGGGGCTGGTGTCCCTGGTGAGACGCAGCTGGACCAACACACCTCCCCCTGGGCAAGCAGCCTGTGTCAGGCCTGTCCCCGCCCTCACCCACCTCTGTCTGCAGCTTCAACTTTCCGTCTCCTGCCCCACTCCCCTTCCCTCCCACTTCTGTGAATTTCAACTGGGGCAGAGCAGCTAGGCTCCCAGAAGACAAAGAAGAGAACTGGGAACAGGTTGCAGCGCAGTGCAGCACTTTTCAGACTGCTGTTTGGGGAACTCAGTGTGCTGTGAGGGTAGTGTTCTCAGCTCAGTTAACTCTGGAAACTCTGGGTTACACAAAGCCACGTGGGTTTCTTTACTGGAGGACTTCTCAGAGCCTCTGTGACTCTGATGTGCAGTTTGAATCTTAGAAAGGGAGTTTAGTAGGCAGCGTTTCCCAAAAGTATTGGACCCCAGGGAATACCTATTAATATCTCCCAGGACAGAGATTCCACACACACAGTGTAGGGGATGCCGGCTTAGTGTTGGACAGTCTGAGCTTTGGAGTCAAGCTTAAGATCAAGTCTTGCCACTTACTAACAGTTTAACCTTGGGCAAGTTACTTAACTTCTCTGAGCTTCAGTTCCCATCTGAAAATTGGGGTGATAACACCCTCCAGACATTTTGAGGACTCAACAGCGTCTTGTATATGAACGCTAAACACAGTGTCTGGAGCTTGGTAAGCTGCTAACAGTAGTTATCATTTAACTGTCCAGCCAGATCACCCAGAATAAGTTCATCTACTATCCTAGACTCCACCTACACACCGCTGACTCACCTCTGTGTGTCCAGTGCAGCACACCCTCTGCTCCATTCCGTACTGCAGGCCACCTGCTTCAGGCTTCAGGTGTAACACCTACCTCCCCGCTCCAAGCCACTCTTCTTTCCTCCTAGCTCAACATCCAGTTGCCCAAGCCTGGGAGCCATCAAAGACTCCCCAGCCACCCCCATGGAGTCAGTCACCAAGTGATGTCAATGCCACTTTTTATTTAAGAGATTCCAGGTTATCAGATCCTTCTCTCCATTCCCACAACTCCAATCTAGACTGTGCCTGGCCTACCATCAGGTCAGATTCTTTACCATTCCCTCTGGCAGGAAATCCTTTCTCTCAGTCCACCCCATAAACTCCCGTTTATCCTTCAAGCTTCAGCTAAGATATCACGCCTTCCGAAGTCCCTTTGGTAACCCTTTGCTCTCCCTCTGGCTGGTCACACACTCCGTTGGCTTTAGCACTACAAGCGCCCTCCCAGTGTTTCCACATGTGAGTCCCCACGCCATCAATCTGGGCAGGAGATAGTATTTTTTTCATCTTAAAAGCCCTTGGCACAGTCCCTGGCACTTAGTAGGACTGTTGATAAATATTTGTTTAATTAAATTTACTTGAATTTTCCAAAAAGTTGCCATCTTCCTTTGAGTGATTGATTGATTTTTTTCAAAGGTATAGCCAGCTGTTTCAAAGGTTTCCTTGGATATTCCCACCTCTGACAACAGCTGCCATTTCTTCACCATCTACTGTGTATCAGGTACTCTAGCAAGTGCTTTATGTCCATTAACTCACCTAATCCATGAGCTGACTTCTAGCGTTCTCCCATTCCACAGATGAGTACCGTGAGGTTCAGCTAGCTGGTCAATGACCGAGGTAGGATTCACACCCAGGACTGCCTGTTTCACTCCAAATCCATGTTCTACCCTTCATCTATGAACTGAGAGCCACCTGTATTCTTATCCTGACCATGGTCATCTAGATTTTTAAGAATTACAAACGTACTGCAAATTTGATCTGCACTCTCCTGTGAGGAAAAGAGGCATGGGTTTTTGCTTAGATTGAACTCCCTTAAGGGTAATCTCCATTTTTATTTGCACCCATCGTTCAGGGGTATTTTCCTAAACAGCCCAGGACCAGGGAGAGCAAGTACCAGCCTCAGTAGCTAAGTCCTTGGGGTGTGAGCCCCTTCCCTGACTCCCTGACTGTCACTTTTGCACCGCATTTTCTCACTAAAGAGGAAAATGGGATAATTTCTTTAAGAAGCATTCTCCAGCATTGTTGTGGTCCCAGATGCTGTGCTGAACACTGAGTTAAGACTAAAGGTTCTCTGCCCTCCGTGAGCTTGCAGCCTAGTAGGGAGACAACACACATTCTAACTTGAAAACTCAGTGATAAGTAAAAAATACCCTGACCTGAGTCTGAAAGACCTGGATTCAAATCCGAATTCATATCTGCACTCCAAAATCCAGAAAGCTCTGAAAACTAGCCGTTTTGTTTTTTCATAACTCATTTGGAGGCAAAACCTAATCTGGAGTGAAGTTTTTATATGGTCACTGTTCAACCCACTTAGTGTGAATATTCCTACTTTTTGCTTCAGGAACAATGTG
Source organism: Mesoplodon densirostris (assembly GCF_025265405.1). Classification (NCBI taxonomy): domain Eukaryota; kingdom Metazoa; phylum Chordata; class Mammalia; order Artiodactyla; family Ziphiidae; genus Mesoplodon; species Mesoplodon densirostris. Next base: position 23,934,503 of record NC_082662.1, on the reverse strand, counting down.
TCTGATGGGAGTTCTGCCCCTCCCCCAGGGAGAGGTACAGATAACACACGGGCCTGCACTATGGAGGACATCCAGCCCCAGGAGTTGGAAAAGGAATGTGAATTTATGCTTTGTGATCAGTTGAAGAAAATGTATGAAAAGACTTCATAAACTAGATGGTCTTAAATGGCATAGTCACCCCATCTGTGTAATGGGAGCACTGAGGGTGGAACAAGTGATTTTTTTCAGGGCCAAGAAGAGGGTCAAAAGATGCTTTAGGGGAAGTAAAATTTCAGCCAGGTCCTAAAGGGTGAGTTCAATTTCTCACTTTGCAGAGAAGCTGTGGAAAAGGAATCCTGGGCTGAAGGAAGAACGTGTAGAAAATGTGCAGGAAAAATGTCTTTAAGTAGCTTGAGCACGTGGACTCTGTCAGCTTACAGAAAAACTCTGATTATCTGTCAAACTGCGAGAGAGAAGCGGTACAGATAATATAAAGGGGCAGCTAGTCCACGATCCATTTGCTCTGGGCAGGATTTTTCTCCGGAGGGCAGACTTACGTATGTGTTCACAGAGAAACAGTGCCGTCTGGGCTGACGCCTCCCTGCTTATCCTGGTGGGGAGGCTGTGGAGCCCTCCCCCTGCCCCCCGGCTCCCCAAGCAGGCCCAGCAAGGGTCACGGCTGCCCCCTACTCCAGGCTTCTCTTCCAGCCCTCTGCGTGGTGTGGGGTCAGCCCTTCACCAGCCGGCTTCTCTAGCGTCAGACTGCCAGGTTCAAACCATATCAGCCACTTATGACATTTGGTGGCCTGAAACAAGTTATTTATTGCGCCTTTGTTCCTCGGCTGTAAAATCAGAATAATATGAAAGCTCATACGGAAAGCACTCAGCTGCATGCCTGACTGGTACATACTCAAACAGTAGTTATTATTATTACGAGGACTCTCCGTCCTCCAGCTATACATAAGTACATACATTCCTTAATACTTAACCTAAAAGGGAAAAAAAAAGCCCTTTCTGTATTCTCTCTGCCCTGGTCATCAACTCCTTCCTAGTTAACCATTTTCTGTAGAGAGTGTTTTGTTTTGGGGTTTTTTTTTTTGCGGTACGCGGGCCTCTCCCTGCTGTGGCCTCTCCCATTGCGGAGCACAGGCTCCGGACGCGCAGGCTCAGCGGCCATGGCTCACGGGCCCAGCCACTCCACGGCATGTGGGATCCTCCCGGATCTGGGCACGAACCCGTGTCCCCTGCATCAGCAGGCGGACTCTCAACCACTGCGCCACCAGGGAAGCCCGAGAGTGTTTTTATTTTGATTTTTTTGCAGCTGTTTCTCAATCATGGTAAAGCATGGCCTCCCTTACTTTGGTCATAATCCAGTACAGGGATTCCCAGGTTGGGTCCCCAGGGGTCCTCATAGGCAGTCAGAGGGATTCCCATGCTAATTTCAGGTACTGGTTTAGAGCAAGGTAATTAAGAGAGCCAACTCTGAAAGTGGATAAGCCCGCCCTGACCAATTCTCTTACACTGCATAAGTTTCATCATCTCCAGGAGCCTTCATTTCCTGCTTGATAGAATGTGAATAGTCATACTTTCATCACAGGTGTGTAACATCTTAGATTATGTGTTTAAAGCCCTTAGCACAGGACCTGGTGTATAATAAACACCTCACAAATGCTTGCCACAATTATTACTACTAGTACAAGCCATTTCTTGGAAATCACACTTTTACCCCAAGTGGAGCCTCAGGTATAATTAAAAGATCAGATTTCAGCAGGAAGTGGGTGGAATTACATCAGCTTAGTGCAGTGACACTGTTGCCTAATGCTAAAAACCTCTGGTTGGCTTTCATATGTGCCTTTGGTAAGTAAAAATAAGGAGAATTATTAACAAGTACATTTGGGCAGAGAATAGCACTGCAAACATGAAGTCTTAGAGGTATGGAGAGAGACAGAAAAGGAATCTCTGATAATTAAGTCATGAGGATCCATTGGTCTAATACACTGATCAGTCCTTTCTGGTTGGAAGGTCTCCTTTTATTAAAAATAAAAAAAAGCGCATGGGCATTGACACTGGGCAGGTTTTACCCATTAACCAACATTCCAGTGGATAAAGACGTTAGTCCCCTGATGTCTACAGCGCACCCACTGAGCACTCTGAGTTACCACACAGGCTTGAAATGGGAAGAGCTCTTGGAAGTGATCAAGTGCAAGTGGGGGTGATGGTGGCATCCCCCCCATTTTACAAATGGAGAGACGAAGGCCTAGAGCAGGGAAGAAACCTGCCTGCGGTGACGCAGCCGTGCTGTGATGGAGTTTCACACCTGAGGCCTGCAGCTCTCCATCCAGCATCCTTTCTGACGGACCAGATCCTCATCCAGAAGGGACATCCTTCCAGGGGGTGAACCACAGTCACCCAGGGAGTTCCTTTCCCAACTCCATGGGCCATCTCTATGTCACCACTTGGGGTGCCCCTTATCTAGAGATTCTGATTCAGTAGCTCAGCCCTGGGGCCTGAGGAACCATAATATTAATATACCAGGTGATTCTTAGCATCGCTAACCACTACTAACCAATGCCCGCAGGAGTTTTAGCTACTTTCTGCGCTCGAGTGGGTGGTGGAGTGGAAAGGTCACTAGGGACTTTCCACTTGCAGTTAATGAGCATTACTCTGTGTCCTGTACTAATTCCTTATAGCTCCTCTCTTTCTTAACAACCCTAATTCCCGGGCACACAATGGCAGCTCAAAAATGTTGCTGCCTGACCTACTTTGGGAAGATGATTTGAGCAAAAGACTCCCTGGCTAGCCTGGCTGACATGAACATCTCTCTCTGGCTTTGCGCTTAGACTGAAGAACGTGGAGCTGGCTGCTGTGGGCGGATCAGACGTCCATGTGAAGATGCTGGCAGCCCCTGTCAATCCATCTGACATTAATATGATCCAAGGTAACCTTGGTTTCTGTGGCTTATGTTAATTGGCTTTTTTGCTTAGCCGCCACCTCGTTTTCATTCCTCCCCAGGTGTGGGTGTGAAATTCCTGTGATTAGCAGCAGCTGTTCTCCAGATGAGCCGTCTACAGACCGTGTGAGCCCTCTCTGGCCTCCCCTCCCTGGAATGTGAGGCTTTTTGAGTTAGGAAGGTTGCAGCGGGGAGCAAACCAACCCTTGTGAAGTGTGCGATATGCTGGGCTCATTTCCTACATTATCTAATCTTCCTAATAACCATGAAGCTGAGGAGTATTATCCCCCTTTACAGATGAAGAAGCTCGGGCTCAGAGAGTTTGGTTAGTTACACAGCTGGTCAGAGGCAGAGGCCAGAACAGGCTGAGGTCCGTCTGACTCCACAGTCCCTGCTCTTTCACTGCCCAAGCTTCACTAGATGATGCTCTGTGCTCTTCTCTCTTAGGAAATTATGGCCTCCTTCCCAAGCTGCCTGCTGTTGGAGGGAATGAAGGTGTTGGACAGGTCGTAGCAGTGGGCAGCAGTGTGACCAGGGTGAAGCCAGGAGACTGGGTGATTCCAGCGAATGCTGGTTTGGGTGAGTTTCTCCAGGTGTCTGCAGCTTTTTGTTGTTGCAGATCCTATTTCACCCGCGTGGTACACGTCCGTTCGTTGTCGCTGTAAGTAAGCAGCACAGGGTTTATTATTAAGTCCATATACCCACCTCCAGTGGGGATGGAAGCTGGACCAGGAGAGCGGCAGTTCTGTTTCCTTTGCTCAGGAGGTGATACACCTGCTCTCATCACTGTGGGCGCATGTTGATCGGAGCTATGAGTCTCTGAATCCCTACATCCCTAGGGAATGTAGGGTGCAATGGGGAATCAAATAAGACAGCCCCTTCCCTCCAGGAGGTTAAAATCTAATTGAAGAAATGTCCAAACCAGCAACCTCCATAAAGGGAGTGCTGCAAGTTCACAGGAAGCAGAGGGCACTTCTGGTGACTCTGGGTGAGAGAGACACAGTCTTAAGGAAGGATCAGGGCTTCATGGAGGAGGCTTCATTGGAAGGGACGTTTGGTGGATGAATTTTGGTAGGTAGAGATGCGCCCCAAATTGTGGCATTTAGAGGAAACAAAATGAGCAAAGACACAAGGGTGAGTTTGGGAAATGGAGGAGAACCCCGTGTAGCCACAGCAGAGGATGAGCATGTGAGAGAGGACTGCAGAAGTGAAGGGGAGGTTACAGAGCAGGTGGGGCCGCCTGGGGAAGGCCCTGCGAAAGCCATGCTGAGAGTTAGGGTTTTCTGTGACATGTGGTAAAGAGTCTTTGGTGAGATTTGTGTTTTCGTACTTGGTCGTTTTTGAGGCACAAACATTATACAGATGGATCCTGACAGGAGCCACAAGAGGGAAGCAGGGCTGACATCCACCCCATTGGACATACGAGAAACTGAAACCTAAGAAGAAGCACTTGTCCAAATGCAAACAGCTAACTGAAAGGAGAGCCCCTTGGACTCTTGTCTCCTCCGTTTTTCCCGCTACACTCCAATGGGAGGATCCTTTGGGTTATAACTCTCAGAGAGTCAACTCAAACTTGTTTTACCAGAAAAGAAGTTAATTGGTTTGTGGAACTGGGAAGTGCAAGAGATGGAGGGCTTCAGGCACAGCTGGATCCAGAAACACCAATGCTATGAGACCTCTTTCTCTTATTCTCATTAGCTCTCCAATGGGATCTCCCCACACAGAGATATAGGAATAGCAACAAATATTGACCACTCCCTTTGTACCAGGCACTGTTGTAAGCACTTTACCTATATTTACTCAGTCATTCCCACAAAATGATGTAGATACTGTTATCATTCCCATTATGCAGATGAGACTACAGTAAATGTAAAGGATTAAGCAATTTGCCCAAGGTCACCCAGCCAATAAGTGGTGGAGGTAAGATTCAGACCCACTCTGATATATACCTTTCATAGATGGCCACCAGCAGCCTGAGGTTTACATCATCCTGAGAGCAAACAAAGAAGCATGTCCTCCACAATGTGTCCAATACAACCATATCCATCCCCCAGAAGGGCTCTGACCAGCCCTGTCTGGATCCTTGCCCATCCATGAACCTATCACTAGGGGGTGGGCTTAGGCCACTCCAATTGCCCTGGTTGAGTCTCTTGCCAACCTCTGTGGTATAGAGAGTGAGGCCTTGTTGTCGACAGCCCCAGAGGTTAGGCAGGAGCAGTTCTAGAAAGGAAAATGTACCAGGCAAGAGAAGACAGCACCAGGAGTCTACCAGAAGTTCTTTCCTTCTCTGAGATCAGGGAAGTGCCAAGAACGGCCCCACCCTCTCTGAAAGTCCCCTGGCAGTGAAAGAGCACAGCCAGGTGAGCAAATTGAGATCTGTAAGGATTCACTGGATACTGACTGGTGCTTCGGGCCAGCCCCCGTGCAGAGTGAAGGGCACACAACGTGGGTCAGACACAGGCTCTGCCCTCAAAGTGCTCTTGGCTGGGAGTGGGGAAAAGAGCACTTAATACAGTGCAGTGTAATGAGTGGTGTAATCACAGGATGAACACAAAGGCAAGAGTCCTCTATCTTGGGAAGCATTAGGAAAGGCTTCTCAGAGAAGTGATGCTTGAACTGGGTCTGGAAGACAGTAGAAGTACAGCCAGGGGAGGAAGGGCTTCCCAGGCAGGGCATGCGGCATGGGCAAAGGTGTGGTGACGGGAGAAGGCAGGGCATCATCAGCACTGCAGGGAGCTCAGGATGGCTGGGTCATGGGTGGGTAGGAACAAGTGAGATGAGGCTGGAGGGGTCGGCTGGGGCCTGGACGTGGAGGACTCGCATCCACAGTCACTGGGGGCCTGATGAAGAGTGAACACGAGGAATGATTTGATCAGACTTGTGCAGTGCAGAGAATGCTCTGGAAGGGCAGAGGGTGGAGGCGGGAAGCCAGTGAGGAGGTGGCTGAGCAATCCACGCTTCAGACGATGAGGGCCTGAGCAAGTAGTGCTGTAGGACTGGAGAGACGGGGTGGGCCTAGAAGCTTGGTGAGATTGGAGAGAATAAAGGACGCGTCCCAGGTGTGTGCGTAATTGCACGTGTGTGGGGGTTGATAGCCAGAGCAGGGATTTCTCCCCGGAGGAAAGGTGATTCTTTTAAACCAGGTGCCAGTCGGAGAGGATGGGGATGAGGATTTTATCATTGTCAGGATGCTAATTAACTCAGTTTATTCAGTAAACATTTTGTGAGCATCTGAGAGTGCCAGGCTCTAACATACAGCAGTGAACAGGCATGGTCTTTCTTCTAGTGAAGACTGCCGTTTAGTAGAGTAGCAGTCATTAAAGAGATAAGTCCTCAACTGGCCAGATCTTGGGCATTTTTCATGCACTGAGCTACTCGGCTGTTGCTGTGCCTGTAGCCAGCGTTTTCCCACATGCAACCAATCCCAAGGGAGACAGAGTCAGCTAATGTGGGAACTGGCTTTCTCGTTGGAAACACTCAAAGCCCCCTGAGGCAGCACGGGGCATAGCAAGCACTAGCCTGGGAATGAGATACAGGCTCTCCTTCCACCACCACCACCCCAGCACCCCATGACCTTGTTTAAATCACAACTACTTTGAGCCTCAGTTTCCTCATCTCTAAAATGGAGCTAACAGTCGTTGCCTTGTCTGTCTCAACTGAGGGAATACATACAATGATCTTCGCAAACACTAAATTTGCGGCAAACTTTTTTCTTAAAGGGCAAATTAGTAAATGTTTTAGGCTTTGCAGGCCATTCCACTTGTACTCAACCTTGCCAATGTAAATAGCCATAAATAATACATAAAAAGTGGGCTATGTTCCAATGAAGCTTTATTTACGAAAACAGGTGGTGAGCCAAGTTTGGCCCATGGGCCACAGGTTAGGGACCACTGCGTTAGATGACAGAGATGAGTCAGGGTCAGGTGCACGTGAGTGTGGAATGGGAGTCCTCAGAACTCGGGCCTGGGAATTCGGATCAGAAAAGGAGACCAAGGGATGCTCCACACCTACTGTGTACCAGGCACAGTGACAGGCTGTACAATGTCATCACTTAATCTTCACACTATAGTGGGAGTGTTATTCTCCGTATTTCATAGATTAGAAAAACTGCAACTCAAAAAGGGTGAAGTGATCATTCAAAGTCAGCACAACTAGTGAGTGGCAGAGCCAGGGCTTTTAAGCAGGTCCCTCCAACTCCAAAGCCTAAGGGTTTCTACTTTAAAGCCCTGGAGGCTGACGTGGGTGCTGCCCCCATCCCATCCCACCCAGGTTCTCTTAAGAGGATTAGGGACTGCCAAGCCCCAGAAATCCGTGTCAAGGGTTGGATTTCCATTGTCCTGTCACTACAGGGAAGTAGAAAACACCTTTGATTTCACGCACAGAAAGCCATTCACTAAGCATCTGGCACAGAGTAGAGTACAGTAAACGTTGACTAAGATGAATGAGGGTGATAGTTATGAAGATGACGCTGAAGATCTGCAAACCAGGCTGCACGAAGCCCAGAGACAGGCAAGGCACCTCCTGGACTCCAAAGCAGTCCTTCAGTTTTTCAACCTCTTGTTTTCTCAGCCAGAAATCTACTCTGGGATTGACACAGCCTTTAATAAAGAGTGTTCCTGCCTCCTATCGCCAGTTCCTGGCCCCTAAAGCCCACCTTGGCTCTCCCCTCCTGCAACACAGTTAGCGGTCTAGGCTGGCCCCTGCTCCCCACACTGGACCACGTACAGCCAGGGGACTGTCAGAACCCCAGCCACTGGGTCATGAGTCACACTCGAGAGCTTTGGAAGGGTAGGCCGAGGGCCCCTGAGACATCACAGCCACCAGACGCCAAGCCAACAAGGCTCCAAGTCGTTTCCCTGAGGTGACTTAGCAAGTGCACGGCAAGCCAGGGCTTGAATCTGCATCTGTCTGACTCTCTGCTTTATACAGGATCCCGCCTGCACAGGTGAGGAGGACCTGTCACCCAATGCTCATCAAATCCTGTTGATTCTATCTTCAAAACATAATTCGAATCCATCTACTTTTCCTCATCCCCACTGCCAAAGTCTAGGCACCCGTCACCTCGTATCTGGGCCCCTCCAGAAGCCCCCTGATCGGCCTCCCTGTTCCCACTCTGCCCACCCCTCCGCTCCCCCGCCACAGTCTTTTCCATGCAGCAACCAAGTGATCTTAAAGCATAAATCCAATCACCTCAGACTTCTCTAAAATTAGAAGCTTCCTGGAAGCTTCCTAGGACTTCCCTGCCAGGCCAGTGGTTAAGACTCTGCGCTTCCACTGCAGGGAGCACAGGTTCGATCCCTGGTCGGGGAATTAAGATCCCGCATGCTGTGCAGTGCGGCTCCATAATAAATAAATAAATAAATAAGAAAATTAAAGCTTCCTATTCACTAAAATAAAATCCGTTCTTTATGCCATGACCCTGAGCCCTTATGTTTTTCAGACTGCAGGCTGTGACCCATTAGCGAAATCAATCCAGTGGGTTGCAAACAGAATTTTTCTTTTGTTAAAGTTGGTCAGAATAGAATAGAAAATAACAGTACCTCCCATAGAGTAGGGTAAGTATTGTTCCGTGAAACTTCGGTTTCTGTTATGAATCTGTGTATGTGTACACGTATTTACATATGTACATGTACTGAGTTAGACTGTAACACACGGTTACTGTGAGTCAAGATCATGAAAGCCTGTATGACGTCCGTCCAGCCTGTGCCAAGTCAGCCATGTCTCCAGCCACTCTTCCCACCATTCTCTCCCCTCCAGTGTGCATTCTTCCTGCTCCATTCCTATGTCTGTCCTGCCTCAGAGTCTCTGCACATGCTTCTTCCTCCACTGGAATGTTCTTTGTGGATTCTGAGAGGCTGCATCTCTATCCTTCAACTCTTAGCCTGTCGCCTCCTCAGAGGAGCTGTCCCTGACTCCCATCTAAAGCAATTCTCTCCTCTCTCTCCCTCTCTCTCTCTCTCTCTCCCCCCCTCCCTCCCTCCCCTCCGTCTCTCTCTCTCTCTCTCTCTCTCTCTCTCTCTCTCTGTCTCTCTGTATAACTTAGAATTCTTGTACTTGCTTGTTCGTGTCTCACCTGTTCTGCTCCACTGGAGTGAGTGCACTGCGAGCGTAAGGACTGTGTCGTTGTTGGAGGGGCCTGGCTCACAGCCGGTGCCGGATGAGTATCTGCAGGCGGAAGGGGGCAGCCCAGGGAGCTGGGCGACAGGGCAAGTCACAGCCTCAGTTCCTGCCCTGTTGAGTGAGGACTTTAAATTGCACATTTTATTATTCTTTTGTCTAGAACTGGAATGTGGTCTGGGGGTTAATGAGCACTTTTTTCCACTTTACAGGATTGTTTCACTTCCCATATCTCATTTGATCTGTGCAGCAGTTCTTCGGGGAGGCCAGTCAAGGCTCTTCTTGCCAGTGTCATCTACATATTAGAATAAGCAAATCTCAGTGACTTAGTGCTGTGCTCAGACTAGCAGACCAGCCAAGCCAGGTCCCACACCTCGGCCTTTGACTTTGGCTTTCATGCTTTTTTCCATAATACCACCAAGTCACCCTGCCTTAGGTGAGAATGAGGGCCGAGTGGGAAAACGGGGCTTTTCTCAACTTCTCTTGCCTTGGTAATGATGTTGCTGTCTCGCCCTCAGAGTCCAGTAGTTTGAGATCCTCAGCCACCTGCTGTGTGACACTAGCTAAATCTACTGGTAACTGATGTGGGAATAGCACAGTCTCCATAACGTAATTATCATGAGGACTCAGACATTCAAAAAGGCTTTGGGATTTTCCTTTTTCTCCAAGTATTACTGAAGTCCGCTGGCCTCGATGCCCGTCCACTGAGGAGGGGGAGTGGGGTTGGGCATGCAGGGGGTCCTTCCTTACTCCCCTGGCCTCCTCCCACCTAGGAACCTGGCGGACCGAGTCTGTGTTCAGCGAGGAAGCGCTCATCTCCGTTCCGAGCGACATCCCTCTTCAGAGCGCCGCCACCCTGGGCGTCAACCCCTGTACGGCCTACCGGATGCTGATGGACTTTGAGCAGCTGCGGCCAGGTAGGAACCGCAGTGGGCAGGCAGGCCGGGCACTCCTGACTCGGGTGTGACCCCTGTCCCGACCCTGAGGCCTGGGAACTTACATGCGAGGAAGACGGCCCCAACCTGGGTGGTGGTGTTGCTTTACATGGAAAGATGTTAGCTTGGATCCTGGAAAACATGCTGAAACCTCATGAGGAGTACACCCTAGAAAACCGCTGAAGGGTCACATTCCCTAGAGCTTGGGCTGGAATTCTGTCATTCAGCAAAATCATATGGAGCTGTGCTGAGCTCTGGGGCTACAAAGCCAGACAACATAGACACAGTCCCTGTGTTTTCAATAAAATGCTGAACTTAGTGTTAGTCTTTCCGCTCAGCACTGCCAGAGCACTTTCCAGGCCACATACGTGCCTTTCCATGCATTGCCCCGTCAGATGCACTGGACGTCAGAGCGGTGCAGTGAGGTCCACAGCACAGGTCTGAACCCCAGCTTCGCCTCACTAACTGGGAACTGACCTCTCAGATCATCAGACTTTTCATCCGTAAAATGGAGAGTAAGGGGTTCTGAGGGCTCACTGAAACATGCCGTGTGACACTTAGCACAGGGCCTGGCATGCAGCACAGTAAAGGTGCACTGCTGTTATCATTCTCCCTTTTTATAAATGAGGAAACTGAGGTCCAGAGAGGTAAATTATTTGCATGAGATCACTCAGCAAGGAAATGACAAAGCCAGGTGTTTGATTCCAGGTTCCCCTGAAAGCAGAGCCTAAGAAAAGAACTGGGGGCCGCCAGTTCGCTGGGGAGGTGACCCCAGGAAGCAGGAGTGAGGGACTGGGGACAGGGACAGGGAAGGAGGAAGAGCCAGCGAAAGCTGATTCCTGCCGTGGGCAACCGGGGCCCAGTCCTGCTGGGGACCCTCCACAGGCCCTCACAGAACCCTCCTCAGAACTAACCTCCAAGTGACAGGAGGCTGGGCCAGTTACCCACCAACTCCCGTCCCCCGTGGTTGGAGGGTTACCCCACACACCACGCATATCCGGGAGCTGGCAGGGGCCCTAGAGATCACCCAGTCCAGCTCTGTCATGCCGACGAGGAAACTGAGGTGAAGAGATGCCGGAGTGTGATCCCCTTCGGTGGCAGCTCTGTGTAAGTCTGACTGAGAACCAGTCCCAGCTTCCTGCAGAGACAAATGCCGGTTCTCCCAGCTGTGGCAGAGCAGCCCTAGGTCTCTTTAAGTGCAGAAAGCCAGCAGGTGTGATCAGGGACCTTTGCTCAAGTCCCAGTGCAGCAGGTGTTTTGGTCGCCTGCATCCTCTCCCCTCAGACCCCCTCTGATTTGGGCTGCAGCTGTGGTCGTCACATCAGGCTATTCTGACACCACCCACCTCAAATGCCCATGGTGTATCTCTCCACTTTCCTGCCCCAGGGCTGGTGTGAAACGTGTGATTTTGACCCAGAGTAAGAATTACGCTTTAAATTGTCACCCAGTATATAGACGTATATGAATATATATGTAATGAAAACCAAAGTTTCATGGAATAATATTTACCCTCACTATGTGTGATGCACTCCACTATTTTTTATTCTATTTTCCTTGATTTTAACTTTAAAAAAAAAAAAAAGCTTGCAACCCACTAGGTTGGTTTCATAACCCACTGATGGGTGATGATCTGTAGGCTGATCCTAGGTAAGGAGGATGGGCCTTCTTCCAGAATGTCCTCTGTCTCTAGCACAAGATCTCTGCTGCCTCTCAAAACCCAGATAGCATTTCAGGGTAACAGAGCCCCTTCCCGGACACAACAGCACTGGGCTCTAATGAGGAGCACCCCAGTGGGTGCTTCTAGGACTCCTGTTTTATGGGGCAGAAACTGAGGTTCAAAGAGGTCAGGACTCATCCCGCCCCGTTCACTTTCCGTTACAGTCAGTGGAGAAGCTGGGACTCACACCCCAGTATGTCTCGTTCCAGAGCCCATGCTTTTCCCAGCATGGCCCGTGGCCTCCCCCGTTGGCTAAGTCCAAAGTTAGGCCTCGGCTTTGACCACAGACTATCTGGAGGTCCCTGTTTCAGGGGCTGCCAGTTTCTCCAGTGCAGTTCTAATCCCATTTTGAGGCAGTGCATCTTCCCCTCAAGAAGCCGCAGCCTGTTGATAGAAATGGACTGAGATAACAACCAAGGATAAGTCTGGGCTGACCGTGACCATTAACAGAGACGGCTGCAGGGTGCTGTGGGAGTGCACGGGGGAAGAATCTGGGAAGGCTTCATGTAGGAAGCCACACTCGAGCTGTCCTTCGAAGGATATATAGGATTTGAAAACGAAGGGAGAATGAAAGAGGAAAACATTGCAAGCCAAAGAAATAACCTAAGCAGAGACTTGAGGACATAAAAATTGGGAGGAGGATGAAGGATGCAAAATCATTCACGCAGCAGGGTCTAAGTTGCATCCAGTGTGAACTCTTGAGTTGCTGAATCCTGGCAGGCTTCATGGGTGTTGTAGAGGTTTGTGGGGCACGGGAGAAGAGTGAGCAACAGTCCAAGGACTGAGAAGGCTCAGCAGCCGGGTCCTGGGTCCTTTCAGAGTCTGAGGACTCCACCTCTGGCCCTATGATAGGATCCTAGGCTGGAAGCCCTTGACCTATTACAGGTCTCAACTTGAGTCTCTTCCTGGCTCCACAGGGGATTCTGTCATCCAGAATGCATCCAACAGTGGAGTGGGTCAAGCAGTCATCCAGATCGCCGCAGCCCTTGGCCTGAGGACCATCAACGTGGTCCGAGACAGGTGCGTGGGCAGGCCTGATCCTAGCACACCACTTGGGCCTTTCCGCCTGGCACCCGCGGGTGCCCATGTTTCCACCAGGTGGCGCCCTTGCGTAAGCGGTCTTCCTTTCCTGCGGGCAGGAGCTGGCTTATAGCTGAGTCAGCCACCAGCACTGAAGTCCAGTGGCTTTTGGCTATAGGATGAATGAATCTGAAATGTAAAGGGAGGGCAGGAAGGAGAAGGCCCTTAGTGAACAGCTAAGAGTTTCTGAGACCCAGCTAAGAGTTTCTGAGACTTGTGATAAACCTCATGTTTTTAAAACCACAGTTCACATTTGGGAATATTTTAAGCTGTGTTATTCTTTCTTTGAACCAACTAACCCAGAGCCCTTGTTTCCCTTGCATTTGTGTGATACTTTGAAGTGCACTAAATACAGATGTAAAGGAGATGGGGCAGGTTTGTCATCAGAGAGAGGAAGCCACTTGCTCAGGAAGACACAGCAAACCAATGACAAACTTAGTTTCCCAATTTGTTCTCTCTCCATCATATCATCCAACTTCCTTAAGCCTCACCATCCACGCACTTGGTTGTGTCTCTTCAGGGAAGCCCAGCCTTGGCAGGAGAATTGATACTCGCTTCAGTTCCCCATCCCCTCAGTTGTGCTAAGAAAAAAAATGTTCTGTTTGCCTTGGTAAAGAGGCTCAGAGCCACTCCTGGACCGGAGTGTGTTTGCACAACACTCTGAAAAGCCCCTTGAAAAGAGGGGAAAAGGAAGCAGAGTTTGTAGTTTCAGTAGAAGAAATCAGGAAGTGAAATGACTCCTCCCTGAGCACAGATGGTTTCTAGCATCCTTGAGCCGACAGGAGCAGTAGAAACCACCCAGTGCGCTCTCATGCCAGTGAGGAAACTGAGGCCAGGAGATGCTTGCATGTGATGGGAGACTGGTGGCCAGGCCCAGCTTAGCTTCCCACAAAGAGAAACTCTGGTTCTCACAGCTGTGGCAGAGGGGTCCTGGGAGCCTTCCGTGGAGAAAGTGAGCAGATATGACGAGGCCCTTGGATTGTGTTTGGTTTCCAGACCTGACATCCAGAAGCTGACCGACAGACTGAAGAATCTGGGGGCCCATCATGTTGTCACAGAAGAGGAACTAAGAAAGCATGAGATGAAAAACTTCTTTAAGGTATCAGTGATGAGGGACATTGCACCTCCATTCCAGGCCCAACTCCCTGAAGAAAGAAATTCACTTGAATTAGAAAAGCTGGCACTGGCCCCATTGTCTCCAAAATCCTCCCTTTGTCTCTTTTCGTGGAAGGATAAAGCCCATTCCCTCAGCCAGGGGAAAGCATGGATTAAGTGCCCGGGGCTGTGAGGGGGCAGGAGAGACAGACAAGGTTTAGGAAACCCTGTGTGATTGGTAGTTTTGAATGTTAGTGGTGGACTACATCAGCCCACACAGCCGAAGTGAATCTCAGAGCTGGGAGAGAGCTGAGGAAACGGAGGTACAGGAGGGAAGAGAAAGAAAAGGAGTTACATTTCCAAGGCATCTGCCTTATATTTTATCTGATAATCCCCACAAAAGCTCTACAAAGTAGGTGCTATCTATTTTATAGGTGAGAAAACGAAGACTTGGAAAAAAAGAAAGGACTTTACTGAGACCACACAGTCATAAGTGGTGGAGTTGGGCTGGTCCCAGGCCTCTCTGAATTCAAAGCCCCTTAACCCTGCCCAGCACACCTAGTAAGTGACCGAACCACATCTCAGCCTCTTATCACTGAACCCTGGAGGGACCGGACACACACTTACTTTAGAACACACGCCTCTTGAGAACATTTCTAAAGCAGTAGGTCAGCACATCTAATATAAACTGAGTTGTAAGTGCTGAGAAGAGGGGGAAATGAAGTCCGTCAAAACAGAACATAGGTGCCCTTTGTCTGTTCTTTCCCAGAGGAGGTGAGTTTTGAACAAAATCCTAAAACATAACAAGATTAAGCTGGTAAAGAAAAGGCCCTTCCCAGAGGGAGTTGGAAGGCATGACTGTCCCACTTTCTTCGCTCCTTCCTGACACAGCCCTTGGGCCAGGGAAGTGCTCTTTAGCAAGCTTCAAGCCCCACCACAGGGGGTTAGCTCGCTCACTGCAGGTCCCTTCTTTTCCAGGATGTGCCCCAGCCTCAGCTTGCTCTCAACTGTGTCGGCGGGAAAAGCTCCACGGAGCTGCTGCGGCACTTGGCGTAAGTCCCTCGGCCCCGTGGGTCCAGCGCACAAAGGCGCCCTCCCGGGATTTAGCCAGGAGGGCCACCGAGCGACCAAGTCCCAGTAGCCAGTGCAGGCCAAGGCCAGGTCAGCACGACCCTGAGTAGCAAGATGGGACCCACGTCACGTCCTAGTTACCTGGGCCCTCCCTTTCTCAGCCTCCTCCTTTACAGATGACCATCTGGCTCTGTTCTCCTAGGGACCCCAGAAGTAGACTCCTGGGCGCTCTGTGATAGGGGAATGGGTAAGGATTCGTAACCTAGGGGCATCTGAAAAAAGTCACTTAGTCCTAGCTTATTAGCTTTTCAATTTTTTATTAGCTTTTAAAAATAGATTCTAATTTTAAAGGTAACGTCATGCTGTTACAAAACATCTTGAAAGCATGTAAAAGTACAAAGGAAAAATTAAGCACAAAGCTTACCCATCATCCCACCACAGAGGGGGATGACATGTTGACAGTGTTAGCAGTGCACGTCCTTTCCTTCTTTTTTTCCTTTAATATAATCTTCTCGAATTGAAGGGCGCCTGGAAGGACACTTCCCAACTAGAGCACCAACATTTGTTAACTCATATTTGCTAGCACTCAGTAGCCACAGGGTACCTAGATGGCTGAGACACTGGGGGAACCCTCTAGAACTCAGGCTGGATGGGAATTTGGGTCATGTGACCAGAGAGCTGTAGTCACAATCACAGAGTGTTGACCACGCACCAGACTGTGCAGAGTGCATGATGTACCCTTTCCACAATCGCCTAGGTGAGGGGTACTGCTCCCATCCCCGTCCAGATGAGGCCCAGAGAGGGTAGTCAGCTTGCCCGAGTTGCTGTGGCTCCGAGTATACCTCTTCAGCCCTACTCTGGGCAGCCTCCGAGGCCAACTGCCATCCCCATGTGGCTTGTGCTTACTAGCTGTGGACCTATGAAAAGTTAAGCAATATGTGAAAAATGATCCAGGTCTCAGTCCCTTCATCAGTAAAATGGGGGGATATAAACCCTTTCTGCCTCAGAAGGTGAGTCCAAGGGGCTCTGAGGTCTGTACACAGCACTCTACAAATGAGAGGTGGGCCCCAGTTTTCTCATCTGTGAAATAGGAGTCATAAAAGTCCTCCCTTGCGGTTACTGTGAGGATTCACTGGCCAGCACATGTGAAGTGCTCAGACCTGTTCCTGGCACATAGTAAACACCCAGTATACGGTAACCATTCTGATTAGATCAAGTGTAATGCGGGTCCACAGAGGGAGGGCTCGCCCCCCACCATGCAGGAGCTACTTTCCAGAGCAGGTGGCAGTTGAAGGGAACTTAAGACCAGACTGGCCCCCGGCCTCAGGCACAGAGAGTTACCTGCCTCTCTCAGCAGCTTCTTCCATCCTGGAGTTCACAGAGCCTCCCTCGTGTTGTCCTAAAATGGATCAACAAACTCCTAAAAGAACCAGGGGAGTGGGGAGGGGAGCACAGGTTAAGTCAGGCATGTGAAGTCCTAGCTTACCTTTTAAAACTTATATGAGACCCTCTCCTGTTTGACCGCTGGGGCGGGTGTGGGTGTCAGACAGCAGGTCCTGACAATTGCCATTGTCCTCTGCACTGTCCACACCGTTCCTTAGCCGCGTCGTCTCGCTGGAGCGTGTACAGGAGAGGCAGTGTGGCCCGCTGTGGACATGTTGCCCAGCGTCATACACTGACAGTGTAGAGCCTGGCCCGATCTACTTCCAGCTCCACTCACGACTCGGGCTGTGAGCTTTGCTCAGCAGAGTATTCTTCTCTGCAGCTCTTCCGCAAAGCCTGACTGGGAGCTTAACTCTGGGCTCCCAACCCTGGCTAGACATCGAGGTCGTCTGCAGGGGGTGTTTGCTTGCTTGTTTGTTTTCTGTCATTTTTAGTACAGAGCTTTGCTTCCCAATTCATTAGTTCTGGCTTGGGCCTAGGGACCTGTATTTTTGAACCCTTCCCAGGGATTCTGAGAACGAGGTTTAGGAACCAGGGTTGGAATAGATGCATTGTAACTGGTTCAAGAAGGCCTCTGTCTCTCCCTGCGACCACTGTCTTCTCTCTGGACCCTTCAGGCCTGGAGGAACCATGGTGACCTATGGGGGGATGGCCAAGCAGCCTGTCGTCGCCTCTGTGGTAAGCTGGTGGGGCAGGGTGGGGGAGTGCCTGGAGACAGGGGCCTGGACACCACCGTTGTCTAAACTCAGGCAGTGCCCCCCGCCCCTGGGGGAATCCATACCTTAAGCAGTGCCTGCAGTTCTTGCCCTCAGAGCCCCAGTATGTCCTTCCTGTGTCCACAGAGCCTGCTCATTTTTAAGGATCTCAAACTTCGGGGCTTTTGGTTATCCCAGTGGAAGAAGGACCACAGTCCAGGTAAGTGGATGATGGCCCCATTACCAAGGGTCACGTGAGGGCAGTGCCTACTGCAGAAGTGACCAGCCACTCTGAGCCCTGGAGAGGTGATTGGACCCCCAGGCCCACAACAGGATAAAGGAAAACAGTCTCTGAATACAGCTACAGTCAGCAAATAGTCATTGGACTAAAGTGGGCTAGTCCTTGGGGCACCATATTGAACAAGGCACCCCCTGCCGCCCTCCTGAGGAGCTGACAGGGGGGAAGACTGTCATGGAAGACAGCCAAGGAAAGAGAACAGACTCTGGAACCGGCCTGCCCAGGCCCAAATCCTGCTTCCACCATTACTGGCTATGGGTTTCTGCTGAGCGAGCTGCGGGACATTGGGCAAGTTACTTAACCTCTGCCTCAGTTGAAATGTCATAATTGTTTAAACTACTGTCATCTCTGCTTGACACAGGAGGAAACGGGCTCAGAGTAGGGAAGTAGCTTGCCCCAAGTCATCCCCACCTAAGGGGTGTGCAGCCAGGATGTGAACAGCCGGTCTCTCTGACTCCAGAACCTGAGCCAGCACACTATTCTTCCTCTCCTGGAGGACTGGCTCCCCACATTGTGACCACCACCGACCCCAAGCTGGGCTGAGGAATGGCGTGGAGTTATCCCAGTGACGGGGAGGGAAGTGGTCGTCTGAAGGGGGTGTTCCAAGCAGAGAAAATAGCATGTGTTAAAGCCCAGTAGAGAGTGGGAAGCCGGACAGATAGGTTGTGGCCAGATTACGAAAGGCTTTATGATCCTCTTTAAGGAGCTCAGACTCGATCTTAAAGGGAAATGGGAAGCACTGAAGTGTTTTAAGCAGGGGATACGATTCGATTTGAATGTTGAATGAATTGATGTCTATGAAAAAGTACTTCTCAGCCAAGGCCTTCACTTCTCATCTTCCTCTACCATATTGGTTCCTTAGTGGGAGGCAAGCCTGGGAGGGGACGTTGGTGGCTTCTGCTGGTGCGGTTCTGAGGGAGCCTGGGCTCTCAGGGAAGGCTCTTCTCCCTGAGCAGAGCTCCTCTTTTCCACATCTGTTGGTGTGCCAGGCACCACCCACCCCCTCCCCATGCCTCTTCTGGCTTCTGCCCCTCTTGAGTGATTCCGCCCTCCCACCATTCAGGACTCCCCGCTACACCCAGTCAGGTCCTGTGGGTCTGAGCCATCACAGCACCACTCTGCCTGCCCGTCAGCTCCTGGGGCTGCTCCCCGTGCTTCTTTCCCCACCCTGGCCCTCACTGTCCTGAGCACAGGCGGGCCCCAGGCCGCCTTCACAGTGGCCGCCGTGTCCCTGGCCGAGCCCAGGGCTCTCGAGGCTTCCCTGGAGCCCAGCACCAGCTCCTGCCAGCAGGGGAAGCCCGTGTGTCCCCTCACCGAGCCCTGCGGTTGCTCCCCCGTCTGACACCCTCCAACCTCCCACAGACCAGTTCAAGGAGCTGATCCTCACGCTGTGCGATCTCATCCACCGAGGCCAGCTCACGGCCCCTGCCTGCTCCGAGGTCCCACTGCAGGACTACCAGCGTGCCTTAGAAGCATCCATGCAGCCTTTCGTGTCTTCCAAGCAGATCCTCACCATGTGATGTGATAATCCCAGAGGAGCCGGAGCCAAGTGGGAGGGGAGACGGATCAGCAGGACTGGTTTCGGGCCCCCCAGTTGGGGCCCTCCGCCTTCCGCAGTCTGCTCCTCTCCCCACCGCCACTTCTGAGTCGGAGAATTGGGAGGCCAGCCAAGGCTCTCCCTGGGGCCAGCCCCCGGGTATCTAATAAAGTCCGAACTTCCTAAAAAAACAAACAAAAAAAACCAATAGAAGTCACCCCTAATAAGAAGGACCATCCCTTGCCAGCTCCCAGCACTAGAAGCCCCCCTTACCTACCCTCCACCTATCCTCCAGCCATCACTTCCTGACAGCCCTGAAAGCAAAGCCTTGGCGGGGCTGGCAGGTACAAAAGCCAGTAAAACAGATCTCTGCCCTCAAGCCCTTCAAGCCCACAGAGGAGAATCTTCTGAAAAGGAAGGTTTGACTCATTCTCAGGTGGCCTTCGGCTCAATCTGGGACAGGGGGAGGATCAGCTCCACAGAGGAGTGAATGCCAGGCTGAGAAACCAAGGAAATGGGGTCTCAGGTGCCTGGGCCATCCTCATGGAACTTCCATTCTAACTGGGGAGATAGATGTTACACCAGTGGTCCTCAACCTGAGCTCATTTTACTCCCAGGGGACACTGGTTATCATATTTGAGGGGGTGTTACTAGTGCCTAGTGAGCAGAGGCCAGTGATGCTGCTACAGCGTCCTACAGCGCACAGCACAGCCTCCCTCAGCAGGGGCTTATCCAGCCCAAATGTCCACAGTGCCGCTGTTGAGAAACCCCGCATCAAACCACTGGTCCCACGACAGTTACCATAGTGATGAGTGTGCAAAAGAAGACACGCGTGAGGTGCGGTGAGCGCCTAACCAAGATCCTGTCCTAGGCCTCCCTGAGGTGAAGCTTGAAAGTGGGCCCTGAAAAATGAGTAGCTTTATTCAGACAAAGAGAAGAGTTTGACACTATGTGAGTTTTTGGTGTTTGCTTCATGATCCACTCACTCAAAGCAAAGAACCAGAGGCTTTGGGGTGTCTCCCTCATCACCTGGCCCTCTGTCCCTGAGCTCTAGAGCCTCACTGCGGGGGGACTTACTGAGAGCCTAGCATGTGCCTGAGGCCAGGGCTGCCCGTGAGTGACGCGGGGCTGGCCCGCAAGTAGCTAAGCCTAGTGCACAGCATACTCATGAGGCCGCTGATACGGAGGTGTTCGGAGGGCCGTGGGGACACAGCAGCTCTGCCTGAGGGTTTAAGGAAGGCCTCCCAGAGGAAGTATGGTCACAGCCAATCTTAAGGCCCAGCAGGAGAAGGTGTACCAAGCAAAGCCAACAGCACTTGTGAGAGTCTGGCAGCCCTGGAGAGCCTAGCAGTCGGGGAACTGCCCACAGGTAAGTATAGCTGCTGCCTAGGACGTGGGGGGAGTATGAAGACTGAGATGGGAGCAGTGGGCAGCAGTCAGAGCAGGAAGGCTCAGGACTTGCCCCCAAGACATGGGGGAGGCACTGAGGGATTTTAGGCCGTGGAGTGATGTGGAAAACTGGCTCTGAAGGCTAGTTACATGCCAGCACGTACCTGGGCCCCGGCATCATCCTCTTGTCTTCGGGAGCATCTTGTGTGTCCTCTGGAGAAAAGGACTCGGCTGCATCCTGGGGCTGGGAAAGGTCTACAGGTGCTCTCTGGGTAAGATTTGCCTCCTTGTACACCTGGGCTCAGAAGCAGCCGCAGCTCACCCAAGTCCCTCCCGTTCTGTATCCTCAAGATCAGTGGGATGGATGATTTGTGCAGTTGGTCAATGGGGGAAAGTGCAAAAAGTCTTGAGAGGGAGCGGGAGGCTGCCCAGAGCCTACAGGAGTGAAAGTTAGGATTAGGTTCTGCAGGGGGACTCCACAAGGTTGGGCTTAGGGGATGCGATGAGCCTGCAGCCATGGAGAAGGATCGGGCCCCTGGTAGAGACTCATAGTGGGCAGACAGGTGGGAGGAAGGTTCATAACACCACATCACAGTTAGAGACCTCGGGGGTGTGCAGAGTGTCCCGGGAATAGTACCTCTGGGGGTCTGGAGCTGATTTTTTTTTTTTTTTTTTTTTTTTTTTTTTGGCTGCTCCATTTGGCATGAGGGATGTTAGTTCCCCGACCAGGGATCAAAATCATGGCCCCTGCATTGGGGGCACGGAGTCTTAACCACTGGACCGCCAGGGAAGTCCCTGGAGCTGGAGCTGATCTTGGGCTTTAAAGGATGATAGTATTTTCTCAGGCAGGGGAGGGAGACAAGCATTACAGACTAAGGGACCAGGCTAAGTTATAGAGGCAGAACATTTATGTCAGAATCTTCTCGTTTTCCCCAAATACCATTCTATTGCTAAGAATTAAAACTGATGACTCTTAGGCGGGCACATGGTGGGCTGGAATAAACAGTTTCCCTGCCTCCCTTGCAGCTGACAAGCTCTGGCACATGTGATGTAAGCAGAGGTGCTAGGTGTCCATTTCTTAGGAACCTCTTTAAAATATAGCTGGCACCCATCCTGTACCCTTTCCTTCCCCTTTCACCTTCCTCCTGGCTGGGATACAAACATGGAATTTGCACATCCACCTTTGACCATGTTGAGAATGGGACAGCGGCAAGATCAAAGGAGCCTGCGTCCCTGAGACCCAGAAACACTGACTGCCCACCTGAGGACTTGAGAAATAAGCTTCTGTGTTATTTAAGCCCCTAGTGTTTGGGCTTTCTCTGAACCTAATCATAAATGATACATATTCTATGATTTAATTTATATTGAAATCCTGTCAATCCATCTGAAGCTGAAAATTTCACAAAATCACAGTCTGAATTGTGGCAGTGTGTGATTCCCAGCTAAGGAATTTGGACTTCACCCTACTGGCAGTAGGGAACAAAAGATTTCTGAGCCAGAAGATCAGAACTGTGGTTCAGAAAAATCCCTCTGGCAGCAACCTGGGGGGACAATTTGGAGAAGGGAGGTGCTAAAGGAAGAGATAATCAGAAATTCCCAGATAAGTAAAGTCTCCCTAAATTTTGAAGACCAACATAGGGATTACCAACATTTAATGAGGCCAGCAGAGGAAAGGAGCTTGAGGCAAAACAATGTCAAAAGGGAATCTGACTTAAGATGGATCATCGCTTCCCTACTTAACAAGTACAGGAGATTGTTTTTCATTTTCAGGCTGAATAATCTCTCTGTGGAGTTGGGACAGCTCTTCGGGCCCACTAAGTAAACAATATACTTTTTAAGTGGCTGAAGGAGGAACTCTGGCTCCAGGAGACCAAAGGAGGACAATCAGGCATGACCTCCTAAACCAAAGCTTGGGTGCACCTGAAGCCCTGAGGCTTCATGACTGGCTCTCCCTGTTGTCTTCTGGAATCATCCACCCTTCAACTGCCTACAGCCACTGTCATAATATTGATGACTGTCTGGTGTCTTGGGACACCAATTAACCCTGCTTTCCTCAGGGAAAAAACCGATGCCCGGAAGAAAGAGGTTCTTGCATTAGCCTGTGTGCCAGGCATCTCTGCCCTGGTACCTGGAAGCTGTCAGCAGCTCCCGCCAGCCCCATGCTTATTGACAGGTACCATGCCCTGGGTAGGACGCTGGGCCCAGCTTGGGCAGCTGGAGGAAATGGTGGAAGAAGAGAAACTCAGTCCTGGCACAGCATCTGCCTGCATCTGAAGGCAGGAAGATCCTGGGAAGACAGAGGGCCCACCCGCAGGTGAGTTAGCACCCTCTGAGAGGGAAGAAAGCTTGCCCTATGTCCCTGACCCTTTACAGTGTACGGGCACTTCCACACGTACCTGCATTTGATTTTTACAACTTCCCTGTGTCATTGAGGTTTTAATATCACCACTTTTCAGAAGAGGAAGATGCTGAGAGAGGAAGTGAGCTGCTCAAGGTCACATACCAGGAAGCAAGCTGGCACCAGAGGCCAGGTCCCCTGACCCTGTCTGGTCAGCATGCCAGTCAACCCCAGTTCCTCTGGCCCCACAGTTGGACTTTGAGCTCCCTCTTTTCTCAGGACTCCTTGATTTTGTTCAGTAATAATTGACATGTCACTCAGAATTTCCCTGAGTCTGTGTCTCACGGGGAAGCATGAAAAAAAGCAGGAGGCCACTGAAGTAATCCAGGTGAGAACTCATTCACTTATTAATTCGGTAAATAGTTTGAACACCCGCTATGTGAAAAGCACTGTCAGAAGTGCCAGGGATACAGCAGGAGCCAAACATCGTGGCCCATGATACCAGGAAGCTTACATTCTAGTGGAGGAGAAAGACAGTGAACAAGTGAATAAATGAGGTAATTACAGAGTGTAGCAAGCGCTGTGA
Organism: Mesoplodon densirostris; assembly: GCF_025265405.1. NCBI lineage: Eukaryota > Metazoa > Chordata > Mammalia > Artiodactyla > Ziphiidae > Mesoplodon > Mesoplodon densirostris. The sequence continues at coordinate 23,911,273 of NC_082662.1, read as the reverse complement.
AAGGAAAAATAAAGTGATATCATAGTGATGGGGGGTACTTGAGAGAAGGTGGGCAAGGAAGGTCTGAGTCCTGAATAAGAAGTCAGCCATGTTCCAGGCAGGGGGAGCAGCATGTTAAAGCCCTGATGTGTGAACAGTATGACGAGGCCTGAACTGGCTTAGCTAAGTGGGAGTGAAGTGAATGGATTCGTGAATATTTAGAAGGAAGAATCAACAAGATAGAGTGAATGAGGTGCGTGAAGGTGGAACTTTGGCACCTTCCTGGAAGGAGGTGCCACTCCCTGAGTTAGCAAGCTCCAGAAGAGGAGCAGGTTTTGGAGACAGGTATATCGGTGGGCAGGGTTCTTTCCCATCTGTACAATAGGTTGAGCAGATTATTTAACAACCAAGTTTAGCACTGGTTCTTCATAATACAGGTACTATGATCCTCACACTTTACAAAATACCAAACGGATCAGGACTGCAGCATAAAAATCAGTTCTAAAAGTAACAGAATAAACCATGGGAGGTTTTGTTTGTTTGACTACGCCCGGTTTTATTTGCAGCACGAGGGATCTTCCTTGCATCGTGGATTTATCTATCTATCTGCACCACATCTTAGCTGCGGCATGCGGAATCTTTAGTTGTGGCATGCAAACTCTTAGTTGCGGCATGCATGTGGGATCTAGTTCCCTGACCAGGGATTGAACCTGGGCCCCCTGCATTGGGAGCGCAGAGTCTTAGCCGCTAGACCACCGGGGCAGTCCCCAGGGGAGGTTTAAAAAAAAAAAAAATTTAAACCTCAGAGTGAGGAAGGCCTTTCAAACTATAACACATAATCCAGAATCAAAGAAAAATAAAGGATAAATTCGATCCCATAAACATACAATGTTTTTGCATGGCAGAAAAGCACTCTAGGCAAAGTCAAAAGTCAACAAACTGGGAAAAAATATTTGCAACTCATTTGACAAAGAGCTAATTTTCCTAATACATAGCTCCTACGAATAAGAAAAATGGGCAAAAAATACAAACAGAGAAAGGAAAATATGTGTCTTAAACATACGAGGCTCACTCCACTCAACATAACTGCAAATTAAATTATCCCAAGATACCATTTTTCAGCTATCAGATTGACAACGATCATAAAGTTTCATAACGTGTTGATGAGGAGATGGAGAAACAGGTGCTTGCGGAAAATTGAGCAATATCTATCAGAACTATGTTTGCCCACACCCTTTGACTCAACTATTATACTTCTAGGAATAGATCCTACATATATGTATATATACAAAGTTACTCACTGAAGCTGTTATAACAAAAGGTTTCAATCTATCTAAACGTCCTTTGACCCAACTATCCTACTTCTAGGAATAGATCCTACATATATGTATATATACAAAGTTAGTGAAGCTGTTAAAAGGTTTCCATCTATCTCAACGTCCTTTCCTAGGGCACTGATTAAAGAAATTACTGTGTATAAAATGGCATATTATGAGCCATAAAATAGTCCTGAGGAAGCTCTTTTTGTACTCTAATGGAATGATTTTCAAATTATACTGAGTGCAGAACTGTATGTATAGTACACCACCATTTGCTTTACCTGTGTAAAACCTCTGAAAGGACATTTAAGAAACAGATTATATTGTCTGCCTCTAGGCCGCCAGAGGACAGAGATGGGAAGACGTTTCACTGTATATCATTTAAACCAGTTAATGAATTATCCGTTCAACATATATAATTTTTTTTACATCTTTATTGGAGTATAATTGCTTAACAATGGTGTGTTAGTTTCTGCTTTATAACAAAATTAATCAGTTATACATATGTTCCCATATCCCCTCCCTCTTGCGTCTCCCACCCACCCTCCCTATCCCACCCCTCCAGGCGGTCACAAAGCACCGAGCTGATCTCCCCGTGCTATGCGACTGCTTCCCACTAGCTACCTACCTTACGTTTGGTAGTGTATATATGTCCATTACTCTCTTTCGCTTCAACATATAACTTTTAAAGTAAAAACAGCAAAGAAAACTCCTTTGTGGTTCCAGGTAAACTGGGTTAGTGAGAAGGGAACCAATATTTATTGAGCTCCTACCATGTTCCAGATACTGTTCCAAACCCTTCCACATATACTTTTAGTTACCCTGTAGTCCATTGAGATGGGATAAATTATTCTAATTTTACAAGTTAGAGAAGAGATTTAAAAGAAAATAGGTTAAGTTGGTCTAGTTAATTTAGCCAGTGCCAAGCCTAATCTAGCTCCAAAGTTCCAGCCTTCTCCACTTTCCACACCGCTTCCACTGAAGCAAGTCATCCTATTTTTAAAGTAATATCGGCGTTACTTTATTAGGCACTTAAGATGTGCTGGGGACAGTACGCCTATAATTCTCAAAACAACGCTGGAAGGCTGGAATTACTCTCCCCCTTTTACAGAGAAGACAAACGAAGCTCAAAAGGGAGGCGCGTAACGACACCAAGGTCAGATACTTAGACGGTTAGAAGCCAGGTTTAATTCCAAATCTACTCTAAAGTCGAAACCACTCCTGGATCAAAGGACAAAAGCAGAAATATTCGAAGAGCTATGGGGGAGGTGCGGACACTTCCGGGGGGAAGGGGAGAAGGGAGAAAGCCAACGGGCTACGGAGGGCGGCGCAGGCGCTGCGCGCCAAGCTCGCGAGAGAACGTGCCCGGGGACTGAGGGCCCCCGCACCGCCCGCGCCGCCTGTCGATCACCTGGCCCCGCCCCGCGCCGGCGCGCCCCCGGGCAAGCCCCGGCCGGGCGGGAAGCGAACGCGCGCTCCCTCCTGTTACCCTCCTCTCGCGGGAAGGGCGGGGGAGGCTGGAGGCGCGTGCTCGCGAGCTGCGTGCTCGCGTACGTCGCCGGGTTCGGCTGCGTCCGTCCCGCCGCCCGCCCGTTGCCGCCGCCGCCGTCGCCGCGCTTTCGCTTCGCCGGCCGCCGCCTAGGGGGGCTGGGGCCGGGCCAAGCCGCCGCCGCCGAAGCTGTTGCCGGGATGCCACGGGTGTACATCGGCCGCCTGAGCTACCAGGCCCGGGAGCGCGATGTGGAGCGCTTCTTTAAGGGCTACGGGAAGATCCTGGAGGTGGATCTGAAGAACGGGTGAGGAGGACGGAAGAGGGGCCTGCCGGGTGGGGACGGGGCCCCGGCCGTGGCGGGGAGGCCGCGGGGACGGGAGTGGGATGCCTACCCCGCGCGGAGCTGCCGGCCTGCTCCGGCTCCGCCATAGTCGCGGCGCCTCGGGGGCGCGGGTAGGCCCCGGTTCCCGCTGCGCCTGCGCGGGTGGGGGTGGTGGAGGGATAATGGGAGCGATGGTGAGGCTCTGAGTGGGACGGGGAAAAGGAAAACCTGAGTGGGGTTGGGGCTTCGGGAGGGAGGGCACAGCTCCAGGGCTCCGGGGAGGCCTGCGTTTTTCCTTCCCAGGCGCTGGAGCCGGAGCCTGGTTCATCTTCAGTAGAGACAGACCTTTCCCGCTCTGAGGGCTGCTGGAAACAAACAGATTTCCTCCTCCCTTCTCACCTCTTCCCCAGTCTAATGGATCAGATGGTCACAACGCATCTCTCCCGGGGACGGGAGCTCTGAAGGGACGCCCTTTTTAGACTTGCCATGTGCTACACTTTTTTGGGCGGGAGACTCTAGTTTGAGTAGTCTAGGGACGGTTTCGAAAGTATCGGCTTGCGGTGCTGAAAGCCTTCACCGTTCCCTCTACAAGGGTAAATTAAAGTCTTAGCCTGCTATCTTCAAGACTGCGTACAGAGTTTCCATGCTGGGGTTTCCGTTCTCCAACTTGCCAAAAAATTGTTTTGTCGTTGTAGAATTTGTTAGAGAATAGTGGCCACCGTGACTAGTCAACTAGTTGATGTAGACGGAGACCTACAGTTAGGAAATTGCTAACTTACTACCCACCCGGGTATGGTCTGTTACTTGTATTCCTAATCTACTTTGGTAGAGCAGGGCCCGCAGGGGCTACAAGTTTCAGGGAAAGCATGAGGAGTCAGCCCTGGAGAAGATATTCAACGAGGAAAACAGAACCGGGAAATGTTAGGTAGGACTTCAAAGCCATGGATATAAAAAAATAAAAGGAGTGGGGGAAGCATTTTAGGGTACTAAACCTTGGCTGTTAGAAGAACTCTTGGCTTTTTTTTTTTTTTAAGATCTACTTTGCAACAGGTCTGATACGGCTAGAGTTTACTCCCCAATGTAATACTAGCAACTAACACTTGAGAAGTTATGAAAGATAAGTAAGTTGAACATTTGAGAAAAATTGGAAGCTACAATGTACTCAAACTGTTGGCTGGGTTTAAAATTTTAACAAGTCATTTCAAGTTTATTGTTAGGAAGGATCACCTTCTTACTAAGGAAAATGTCCATCAAGTGTTTATTATGAATACTGATTTCTTTTAGAGTAGGTTTAGGAAGTTACTCATTTTGTACAATAGAGCTTTCAGTTCTTAAACATACTAGATAAAGTGGGCGGGGGGTTGTTCTTGTGATACATATCATATGTCTGAACAATCAAGTTCAAACTCCGAGTTTTCTTCAGAGCCCAATTAAGTTGACAGAGTAAATTTTGTGGGGAAAGCATGGGTTTTGAAAGCAAACAGGCCTGGGTCAAATCGTAGCTTCACCACTTACTACCTATGGGCAAGTTACTTCTCTGATTCTGAGTTTCCTCATCCACCAGGAAAGGGAAGATTAGAGATAATAGTTGTAAAGCATTTGGCTCATAGCTGTAAATGGTAGCTATAATCAAAGGGATTTGACCTTGATCATAAGGAGACATCTTAGCTTAAGTGTTTAGTAACACGAAGCGGTATTTGGTGAGGTCTGTTCTCTAAGGTTACTCAAGTGATAGCAGGAAATGCTGTTGTTGTTAATAGGAAAGCTAATTAATGGAACAAATATGTTGATAACTGACAAGATGCCTCTACTGTGCTAAATGAAGGGAGGAGGCAGAAAACCAGTTCTGCCCTTGAGTGGATTAAGTGCTTGTGGTTATACACTTTGAGTTAAGCAATGCTTGCTCTCAATTTAAACTCAGGAAGTGAAACTTGGAATGGTTTGTCTGAAAGAGGCTTTGAAGTGTGGATTGACTGGGGCTTGAAGTGTCTGGGCATAGTGTATGTCATAACTGGTGATGGTAGAATAAGGAAGAATTTTGAGATACAATAAACAGTCTAGCTTGGATTGGGTCTCATGAATGATCTAGAAGTTTAACAACATAAATCAGAAACAACAACTGTAAGATTTTACACTAAACATTCAAAATCATGGAGAGGAGTTCAAATGCTCCGGAGGGAATAATTGAGCAACCTGAGAAATGGTGATCTAAGAGGAAGAATCGATCGATCCTTCCAGGACCCTAAATACGCGGGTCTCTTGGGGAACTATTCATTTCTACAGTTGTGCTGCTAAACCATGATATGCATGAAATCTGTGATTGAAAGTCAAGGGAATGAAGAATGGGAAGTCATTTTAGGGATTTGAAGGCAGGTGTGACAGTCACCAAACAGGTGCACCTCCTGGTAGCATTCAGGAATCATTGCAAAGGAACATGACTTCTGAACAAAGGGCCAATGGTATATAGATGTATTTCAAGCAATTGACTGGATTAGATGGCGGTAGCACAGAGGAGTTGGAAAGGATGGCATAGTTCAGCAACATGTGTCAGCTTATAGTCCTGGAAACGTACGAAGGATGGTAGAGCCCCTTGAGAAGCCTTTTTAACATATCTGGATTGTGATTATTAGTAACTGAAACTCAAAAGATTTTGGATGGTTAGGGCTTTGAAGAATTGCTGAAGAGTTCAAATTTGTAGAAGTGAGATTTATCAGTAGACAGTAGCTATGTTGAGCTGAAGGGTTGTAGGTAAAGTTCTGAATTAATTAAGTAGGCATAAAGCAGTGGTATAATAGAAAGTTGACCAAATCAGGCAGCAGATGAGCTCTCCAAAGGAGATTTAGTATCCAGGAGAACATTTTATGGACCCTCTTGGGATTAGGAGAAGGGAGATGTATGCAGTAACGTATTGCCTGCTTTTATTGTACCAGGTAATCCTAATCTAGATTGCCTTAGTTTTAGAGAACTCCTGGAAAGATGGTTTAGTTTGGGACCACGAGCATGACGTAAATCTCCCACGACAACATAGGCCACTCCAGATCCCCTCTGGTCTCCTCCATTTGTATGTGCCACACTAACGCCAGCAAGAGCCACGGTGGGCCAGGGGTCAAGGAAGCAACAATATTAGCAGCTGTTTATAGCCTTCCAACTCTGTGGTAACTTTTGCTGTCTTTGACTATTTGTGAATTCTGTGAGCTTTCTTTTTTATTAGTAAATCACTTTTTTCATGTAAAATGTAGATTTTTTTTTTAAGTACAGTACTTTCTTTTGCCACAAAATATTGTGGTTTTGGTCTCAGGTCTTTATATTTTAATTTTCCCATATTTTAGTTAATGAATGAAACATATCACATCCTAAGATTATTTTTACCTAGTAGCTGGACAGGTAAACCCCCAAACCATTGAGGGTTTGGGGGGGGGGTTGGATTTGGCTTTTTGTTTTAGTTGGTTAAATGTGTGAATTAAAGCTCTCCAGGGAAACTTGACTATAAATTTCAGAACCTTTGTTTCATATTACAGACAGTGAAATTGTGAACAGCCAGAATTTTCAGGGATGTCCTGGTCTGTGTAGTTGGATTTTCATGATATCTAAGTATTACCAAGAAGTTTCTTGTTTTCACCCTCTGTTTTAAATTTCTTCAAGTAGAAGATACCCCGTAGTTAATTTTTTAAATATGTTACGGCTTTCAGTGAGTCAGGTTGTTGTTCTGTTTGTCCCTGAGCACTGTAGGCACTGTTAGGCCTGAGATACTGGGATGAATCTCTGCCAACCCCAGAACCTACAAAGGGATTTTCTCTTTTGACTGAATCCTTGATGAGAGCTTGTTTTTCTTCTTGTCTTTTAAAGAGGCAATAAGGAAAATATAATTGATGTTCCAGGTTATTGGTTTCTGGTCAGTTGAACTGGTAGTTTAGTATTAAATGCCCATTCTTGGGAATTCCCTGGCAGTCCAGTGGTTAGGACTCTGTGCTTTCACTGCTGAGGACCCGGGTTCAATCCCGGGTCAGGGAACTAAAATCCTGCAAGCCGCATGGTGTGGCCAAAAAGAAAAAAGAAAAAAGCCCATACTTAATCTGTATAACATTTCAAAATAGTATGTATTTATTTCTGATTATAAAAATTTTACATATTTGTTGTACATTTTTTTAAATATAGAGGACAAAAAATTAAAGATGACAGTATCTGCACTTTGAGACTTTGTCTTTTTTCCACACACAGGTGCATGCACTTCTTAAGCCTCCCCGCCTCCCTTTTTCACATTGGATTCATACTCTACGTTCTGTTTTGTAACCAGCTTCTACCTAACAGCCTGATCCTTTTGTCCTTCTACCTAACAGCCTGATCTCCCACAACCTAATTCTTAAGGGCTACATAGTATTCCTACATATAAATACTATTTAATGTACATAAGCAAAACCATGTTGCAAGACATTGCGGTTGTCTTTGCTTTTCCACTATTTTACACGTATATAACGCTGTGGCAAATATCCTTTATGTAAATCTTAGGGCAGATTCCTGAAAATGGACTTTGGAGTCAGAGTGTATATAGTTGTCCCTCAGTATATTCACAGGATTGGTTCCAGGACCCACTGCAGATACCCAAGTCTACGGATGCCCAAGGCCCATAGTCATCCCTCCACACCTACGGGTTCAACCAACCCAGGATATGGAGAGCTGAGTGTACACATTTTTAGCTTTTGCTGCCTTTTGGTTTCCATTGTATTTGTTTCTATTTTCACCTGCTGTATTTAAGAGTTCCTGTTTTTCTGAATTCTCAACTACTCTTGATCATAATTTTTTAATATTATGACTTTTTAATTAGAATGTCTAAAAATATATATTAGGAAGTTGTCTTGCAGCCTTTAAGCCTTATCTGTGTAGCCTACCAAGCATAACAGGTTCAAGAACTTTTTTTAGAAAATAACTTTTTGACTGATAAGAAAATAAATACAGGTGCATTGTGTAGCTAATTTAGACAATACCAACAGCAGAAAGTAGAAAAGAGGTATCATTAAGAATCCTTTTAACACAGACAAGGTCTTATGTGCAATTTTGTGTCCCACTTTTTCTGCTTAATTTTTCTCATATTTTTTCTGTTACATTAAAATCTTCCTCATAAACATCATTTAGGGCTGCATAAAATCCATTGTATGGCTATATCATGATTTACCCAACCATTCCTCCTAGGCTGTCTTTCAGTTCTTGCTGTTCTGTATAACCTTGTGATGGATATCACGTGCAAAAAACTTTGTTTGCATTTTAATCATTCCTTAGGACGGATTCTATGAAGTAAAATTCATGTGTCACAGTAGGAGTGAACACTTTGAAAGCTCTTGATGCGTGTAGCCAAATAACTGTCCTGCAAAGCTGTGCCAGTTACACTTATACCAGCAGTGCACGAGCACGCCCATCATGGCAGCCTCATCAGCACTGAGCCGGCCGTGCTGTTTAGAGTCTTTGCTAATTTAACAGGTGAAATGGTTTCAGGTGTTTTAACCAAGAACTTTTTCTTAAACAAATAAGAAATCATGAGAAACAGGGCTATGGATTAAGTAGCATTCTGTCATTGTTTTATTCATAGTATCGAATGTAACTGACAAATGTGACCAAGTTGTTTTTGTACTGAAGTCTCTTGCTGAGGTCAACATACCTCCCCCCAAAATATATTAGGTATGTTACTTTTTTTCTTAAGCCATAGGTAATTTTTTAATTTCTTTCATTTTGAAAAGTCATTGCCAAGAAACGATACCATGCTGCGGTTTGACCAAATGTTACCACCTTAAACTGCCCTGGCTTGAGACTTCCACTCCTTGTTCCTGGTTTCCCAGTCAGTTTATGATAAGAATAAACATCGTCTGTAATTGCTTGGCCAAGTCATTTTATATCCCTATTCCTCAGTTTAATAGCTTGCTCCTCCTTTCCCGGTTGATGTATCATGAATAAAAGGGCCACGTGAAGTATTTTTCCCTTCTTAAAAGGTAGGCACAGGATGTAGACTAGATAAAATGTGGTTTGGGTTCCCGGTATTTTTGGATACTTCCAAGTAACCTAAACAGCAAATTGTATTCTTTTTTTTTTTTTTTTTTTGCGGTACGCGGGCCTCTCACTGCTGTGGCCTCTCCCGTTGCGGAGCACAGGCTCCAGATGCACAGGCTCAGCGGCCATGGCCCACGGGCCCAGCTGCTCTGCGGCAAGCGGGATCCTCCCGGACCAGGGCACGAACCCGTCTCCCCTGCATCGGCAGGCAGATGCTCAACCACTGCGCCACCAGGGAAGCCCACAAATTGTATTTTGAGATCCTCGGAAGAAAGGTGCTCCAGGCATCTGAGAGAATACTATTGGGGGTGGTATTTATAAGTTTGTAAGCTAACACTGAAATTTTAAAATAAGTGTTGTCTCCAGTTTGTACTGATGGGGAAACTGAGGCACGGGGGATTAAATGACAGGGCCAAGGTTACAAAATGAGTTATTGACAACTCCGGAAACTGAAGATCTTTCTTATTCACATACCAGATAGAGCATGAGTGGTATCAGCCAAAGTTGCTCTCATGCTGTTTCCTTCCAGATGATTCATTCCTATCCTTTGGGGCTTGCCTCCAAGGGTGAGAAGGTAGTTCTGGTTCCACAGCCTGAAGTCCTTAGTCTCTCTGCAGAGGCTTCCAACAAGCTGCCAAGTTACTGCCAAAAGTGAAACAGGTGCTATTTTTTTTATGACGTTGGCCCCGGACAGAGACTGCTACTGATTCTCCTCAGGCTACTCTTTGCAGAGCTGAAGGGTGGTATCAGCTTTGTCATGGCTGACCCGGGTAGGATCTGTGCAAGTAAATGCAGTGAATAGTCTCTGTCCTGTTGTCATAGCTAGGGCTGGTCTTGGAGTATCCTGAAGGTGAGGGATGGATTGTGCCCTGGATTTGCACGACCTGTATTTTGAGGAAATGCCCTACATGACCTTTCCTGTGTGTTGAGATGAAAGTCTAGAGGTCCTGGAACTGCACATGATGCCTGAAGAGCCACTTAAAGGGCCCTCCGCCAGGGCCCCCAGCCATGTCTTGTTCCTGGTTGCCAGATGGGGGCCTCCATGAACAGAGACCTCCAAGGCCTAGAGAGGGGAAACTGGAGGAGGGAGGTTTGAATTCAGCCATCAGGAGTGAAAGAGGTGAGCAGGAGGCTTGGGTGAGGGGGTCAGGAACCACAGACCAGATGAACTGACTTTGAGAAAAGTTATTTCATGTGGATGAAATGAAGCTATTGATCCATTAATGTTTAAGGAATTTGAAACATCCATTAAAATATTAAGTGAATTAAATGACTGATTTTCAAGGGAAGGGCATCCCCAAGAAATAGCATGGGGAGTGGCATCTTTAACCCAAAAGAAAAAGAAACAGGGACTGTGGGGTGGTTATGAGGGACATGGAAACAGCCAAGATGGTCCCAAGAGGCATAATTTCTAAGAGGCTTTAACACCTGTCACCCTGCCTATAGTGTGGTTTTAGAGGTAAGTACAAACTGGCTTTGTTTGTAGCTTTGGTGTGGAATCAGGTAGTCTTGTCTGCTGAGTGTACACCTTTACTTCATTAACTACAAGTAACAGTGATTCTATCTTACGTTCTAGGAGTTTTATTCTAAATTAGCAATATGACTTTCATCTCGAGTTTTTTTTTAATTGTTTTTAATTTGTAATTGAGTCTTCATGAGCTTTAGTGTGTCTTCAGGGAACAGTTGATCTCTTTTTCTTGTGAGACCTTTTAATTTCACTTACCCTTAGTGTGGATAAGTGTTAGAAAATTGAAATGTACACAGGTATGATTATGTTTGCTCCCCTTTAAGGAAAGCAGCCCTGTTGACTTTAAAAGGTCACAGTGAAACACTTCATTATGACAGCGGGGTTATGGTTGTGATAGTTTGATCCACAAACTGTTTGCAAGTATGTTGCTTCCTGCGGGTAGTCCCATTTTATAGGGTAGAAATATGGTAGCAGCCTAGTAAAAGTGAATTTGCTTAGTTCATTTTTGAAAGGCTTTTGGAGAGTTGAAACAAAATGGCAAATAGGCCCATAGACCACTTACAAAGTAAGACTAGATTTGAAATTGGTTACAGATTCCTCTCTTCCTCCTGCTTTCTGAAGGAATTTTGTATTATCACTTAGTTTTTAGAATAATGATTGTTTCTGTTCTCTTTTCCTCACTCCAGTATGTGAATATTCCTTCAGAGATGGGCTGGTATTTTCTTAATGATTTGTTATCTTTCTCTATTTTCCTAGACTGGTGTTAAGATTTTGATAACTGACATACAGGTTTGGTTCCACTATTAGCTTAGAGGATGTTCACAACTTATTAGTATTAGTACACATCAGATGCAGAAATGGTATTTCTTGCCATTTAATATTTCTCATAAGATGCTAATATTCATGTGGGCATTTCTCTTCCACAGCATATAATTTGATGTAACTGATTTTCTGTGCTAGAGCTTGTGTTTCTCAAACTGTTTGCTCTATGGACCACTTCTTTCCACTGGTGTGGAGATAGCAGAACATGGTGATGGAGTGTTGATTTTAGGTTAGGACCTAGGGTTGAAGAATCCCAGGTGTTGGGTAGCCTTTACTTAACTGCTGTAAGCATTCATTTCTTCATCTATGAAATTACCAGTAAATCTCAGAGTTGTGAACATTATTATAAAGGATTTTGAAAAGGGAAAGAGTCCTGGTGGGCTAGAGTAGTCCTGTTAATAGTGGTTTGGAGTTAAATCAGATCATAGATGGCTGTCATCTGCAAAGTACTTTTCTGGTTGCTGCCATAATCTTTGTATAATTGGAAGTCTGTGAACTTTATAGCATTCTTTGATTTCTCATCCATTTTTTTCCCACACCATTCATGCTTATATTTTTTGGTCCCGGTCACCATTCCTTACAGAACTAATTAAATGCATTCTTAAATACATAATACTGTCAATATCCATTCACATCTACCACCTCTAGGCCCAACCTTCCATCATCTCTATGCTGGTCTAATTTTTGCTGAGCCTTAAAACCAAAGACAGATTCCAGGGGTAAATATGGGGCCTCCAGAATGGGGATTGCACAGAATAATCTTATTTTTCCTCTATTCTTCTAGTCTGTTATGTTCTGAACCCACACATGTTTTCGGAAGGACCAGATGGCTGACACTGGCTAATGGGAACCAAAAGACGAGTGAAAGTAACCTGGTTGTCACATACTCCAAGCTTAGGGGTGCTTCACCTGCCCCAAGATCAATTTCTTTTTTTCCTCTGGAGAATTGACCCAGCTGTATCAAAAAAACATTAATACAGCCTGGCTTATCTAAGGTTAGATTATCAAGTCAAGCAGCAGCATTTGTTGAATTTGAAAGGACTGTGCTCAGGACTGTGGGAGAAAAGAAACAGCTGCCTTTACAAAGGCACTGTGACCTTGTGGTTAAGAGCTTGGGTTTTGGAGTCAGATGGACCTGGGTTCTAATCCAGCTATACCGCTTAGGAGCTCCTTGACTACAAGCCAGTTGCTTAGCCTCTCCCAGTCTCATTTTTCTCATTGTAAAATGGGAGTAATAGTAGTAGTAGTAGTAGTGCATTCTTCGCATATGATATGAGGAATTAATGAAGTATTATAGATGAATTATTTACTGTGTGCCAGGCACTGTTCTAAATATTAGCCTTTGTTAATATTAAAGAGCTCATAATCAAATGAGAGGATAAGCACAAAGGAAAAAGAACAAGGCTTGAAAGGTCACCAAAACATTATAATGTAAAACATAAAATTGAATAGAAGTGCTAATGCTAAAGACAATGCTAAAATGCTTAGAGTCCGGCAAGTTTCTGAGACTTCATGAAAGAGAATTCTCAAGTCTATGGAAGATGATTGCTGTGATTCACCTTGCATAATCAAGGCATTCCAGGTTTAGAGAATGGCATCAACAAAGATCTTTAGGAGTCAGTATAGACCTCTGAGCAAAAGAATGATAAAGCAGCTGACTTTCCCACTACATTTAAAGAGACGAGTTGACTAAGTAAAAATAGCCATGTTCTTGAACGAAGGAAGGTGATCAAACAGGAAGAGAACGCCCTGGGGGCCCAGCAGAAAGAGCACACTGTAAAACTAGGCAATGCACTAAGTGGGCAACCAGAGAAGAACAGCCAAAGTCACTGACAGTGTTGTTAGGAGTGAATCAGGTGGTCAGGGGACCGAGAAGAGAGGAATCATGAGGTAGGTTTTCTTCTTTGAAGGTGGGGAAAGATCAAGTGCAGACTGAGCTGTGGCCAACGTTTGCAGACCAGGAATCCACACTAGCTCTAAGCAGAGAGCTCTTGGTGTGCGGGAACTGCCAGTTTGCCGACGTGAAAAGAGCCCCAGACTGGGTACTGGTGAGCCCTGAAGTCGCACCCCAGCTCTGCCACTCAGTGAGCACGGGTAAGTCATCCACCTTCCACGGGTGGCCGTGATGGCCCTCCCTCCTCTGAGGCTAAAGAGAGGGAGGCCGGAATGCCCAGAGCAGCCTCCTTCCTGTCTCAGGATAAAAAGGATCTCAGGAACCCACTTCCTGTGGTAGGAGCTCCTAGTGGTGGGTTATAAACAACCCTCGCTTACTGGGATAGTCAAATTGCAACCATAATCAGTGACTCAGAGCAGTGAATGTGACATTGGTTAATTCTACTTTGAGGGCCTGACCACTGCTTCCCTGGAATTTTGCAGACCTTTGGAATTGGGGGCACTTACATGCTTGTCACTCACAAGCTTTCTCTGAGTTGGCCTCACCTGAGCACTAGAGAGTTGGTTGCAGAAGTGTCTTTCTGCAGTTTTCCAAGCACTTTATGCAGAGAGCGAGAACTTCCGTTTTTTATTACTATCCTATTAGTGTGCCCTCTTTTCACCTCATAACACAAGCTGGCTGAAGCATAGGATCAACACTGAGTGCTTTGAAAGAGAGCTGTTTGATTCCTGTTCACTGAATGCCGTTTCTTTCAGGATAGATTTAAGGGCTCTGCCCTTAAAGTACATTGCTGTTGACCCTAGTTTCAGGGTTCAAGCCACCCCATGGGTTAACTTCAACAGATGAAAATTTTTCCTTGGCTACAGCAACATCCCTAATCCTGACCAGCCATGGAGAGGTTCGTTTCTTGCAAGGAAAATGAGTGAATGTGGGAATGGCTCACCACATTGGGAAAACAAAACTCACATCCTGCTGATGGTTGGCTGAGGACTGTCATGTCCACATACAAAGAAAAGCATGTGGCACAGTTTTAGGACAAAGGTGAGCAGAGATCCACCGTGGAAAGGGGCAAATTTTTCTTATAGAGAGAACATCCAAGGCGTGCCCCGGCGGTAAGCAGTTCTGGCGGGTGACAGCAGGCACACGCATGGAGGCTTGCTTTCCCTCGCTCCTCGTCCCCACTCCCCGTCAGTCAGCTGGTGGCGCGCACCCCCTTAGTCATGCCCTGGTCAGTGAGGATGTTTGGAAGACGGAGGTGGCCCTAAGCCATTTCTGGAGGGGTGAGATAGACTCCCCAGCCTCTTCAGTAGGACATACAGCGTGGTATCTGGGACCATTGGTGTAGGTTATTAGATCAGGGGAAGACTATTACAGCAACAACACAACCTCAGGTGGTAATTTTTCTTGGGTGAAAAAGTGTGATTAACATTTTGAAAATTGAAGTCTTGGAGTACTTTAGTTTTAAAAACATGTCATTCCAGTTCTAGCATTTCAGAGTTCTGACTGATAGTCTGAGCAGTACATCAGCTGTTGAATGAGGAAGACCAGCACATTGGCAGTGGTATAAGAATGGACTAAAGTTTAGAGCAGCCCACGTAATTCAACGTGGCTTTTGTTTGTGGTACCCAGAATACCTATCTATAGTTGGTAAGAATCATGGTGCCCACTTTTCTTAGAAAATGGCAGTGATTCCTCGGCCATCATTTTTTGACTAAATTTGTTGGGATTAAATGTGATCTAGAGGAAAAGAGTGGGAAAAGGCAATAGCAGAGAAACATTGAAGAAAGGAGTTTTTCTTTTAATTTAAAAAATTTACATTTAATAGTTAGGCCATGCTTTTTGTTCTTTCGCATAGGTGTAGAGAGAAAGGTCGAAAGATACAACATATGGGAGTCAAGCCAGAGGAGGCATATTGGTGGGGTTTTGGTTTGGTTTGGTTTTTATCAGTCCCTACCTTAGAGGGATTTATTAATTTGTCGTAGATTCATTCTCCTGAATTCCTTCATCTTCTTCATTCTCATACTAGAATTACTGAAAGATGGTTGTTTTTAATAGAGAAGAGGAGGGGTGTCTGCAGCTAGAATTGAGAAATTTATCTGCTGGGTTATGTTTGTAAGGCTTATCTACAGGTCACACCAGAGATACGTCTACATAAATACACACATGCCGACACATAGTGTGTGCACACATGAATGCGTGTATTTTATATCCCTCCTTTGACAAATGATTCAAAAGGAGAGTACTTTTTGGGAGAGGAGATTACTTTCACGTTTTTTGCTACAAAGCACAAAGGGATGTTAAGATCGATTTAGAAAGATTCTCCCATGTTACCAGGAAGAGCTTTGCTTTCTTAAAGGCACTAGAATTTAATTCAGAGACAGTTAAACTATTTAAATAAAACTAAAATTTTATCCCATTGTTAAGCCAGAGGAGGACTAATTTTCATTTTAACTGTCATACTTTTGATGTTAGGAGAAACCTCAGAGATATGTAGGATAGCTCCCTCATTTCATGGATAAACTAGGATCCAGAGAAATAAAATGATTTAAATGTGCTTTTCAGAGTTGGTTTGTTGCAGAACCAGGACTAGAACCCAGGCCAGTTCCTGCTGCTCCAGTCTTAGGTAGAGTTCTGGAGTCATGCCACAGGCTTTGAATGTCAGCTTTGCTGTTTTATTATGCACATTGTTTAATGCGATGTGCCTCAGTTTCCTCATCTGTAAAACAGATAACAGTACCTGGCTCTTGGGTATTGTGGTTATTAAATAAGATAACATTGTTTAGTACATAGAGATTACTTAATAAATATTAAGTACCATTTTATTGTTGCTATGTAGTCTTCCTGCCTTATTTGGGGAACCCGTTCACTCCACTTACTTACCAATTACTCCAGTTACTTACCGAGTGAAGTAATTCTTGCAGTAAAACTGATCTAAATAAACAGTGATGTGGTAGAAGCAACCACACACTGATCTGGTCTTTACTTTGCTCTCAGAACAGGAATCCTGTCAGGTATGGTTTATGGTGCAGGAGTATATTTGGTTTAGTCTTCCAGGCCCACCCAGCATGTCAGTGACAGAGAGAAGTGACAGGTTCCTGATTTAATCCTTGGACTGGACTTTGACATTAAAAATGTTCCAAATAGATTTTGTGGCTTTTCACAGAGTAGTAGCCAAGATTTTTCTGTGAAATAAATTTGATCTTAAGTCAGCTGTTTTAATAAGTTACTAGGATATCCCCAACATGTGGCTAAGTAACTTGCTTGTTGAAGAAAATGGGGTGTTCTGTGACTTCTTTATTTAATCCTCAGGAGTCAGCGTTGTCCTTATGACATCACATCAGATGAGTTAGGGGCATTTAATGGTGCCGAGCCAGTGTGAACTCTTAGAGGGGCATAGAGGCCATTTTATCATGCCCTTGTTGGATGTTTTCTCTCATCCCTCTATACTTGGCATCTGGGCAAGTGGACAAAGCAGACCTGTAACCAATCTTGACAACTAAATTAAGGAAGGTACTCTTGGGGGCAGGAGGTATTTTATGATCTATTTAGGAATAAACCAAAGGATAAGTAGTTAGATTTGATTTTTTTTATTAGCTCTTTTTTATTTATTTTGTCTCTAAAAATGATAGTATAGCTTTCCTGATGACTCACTCTATTTAGGAAAGAAAAAAGTAGCTGCAATATATTTTATCTATTAAAGATTTTTAATGATCATAAAGCACTTTTTAACATAGGAAGGTATTGATTTGGAGAGGCTTTACTTTGTCAAATATGACAGTCATGGTCAAAATCATTCTTATTACGCTGCTCGTCAATTCCAGCTTATGGAAGTGTGAAACCATGTTTTAAAGATTTCATAACCCATAAGTTGAGCCAGGTGTCTTCTGAATTGTGTTATTGCAGAACATTTCCCATTAAACACTGGGTGTTTCTGTGTTACTTTTCTTTAATGGAGTTGAGATTCAGTGCCTCTTAAAATTTGAATGCCACTCAGACATTTCAGCATAAAGAACCCTCCAAAGTTTTTAGCTGTACACTGTCACCTTGAGAGACTCTTGTTTGATAGAAACTCTTTAATCTTTAGTAAAGGAAGAATTCCTCAATTCTGAGTTCTCTCACTTAACATGTTGCTGAGTACAGCATTACATGCTAAAGAAACGGGAATAATTTTGGTCAGGCTGGATGAACTTCTGGCAAGTCTTGTAACCTGTTTTTAGTTCTAGTAGGTGTAAACCCGGAGGGAAACTGTAGTCAGTATCTGCCTATATACATAGCTCTGTTAGAGTTTAAAGATGTTGCTTCTAACTTGTGTGATTAAGATGGCTTTGGTTTTTAGGTATAGGCAGTGCTCACAAAGCTAGACTTTTCACAGCCACATCAGAGCAAACTGAAAGTTTCTTGATAACAGTTGATAGGGCATTTGTTTAACCTTGCTTATAAATATCTTACAGATTTTGCCTTTTCGTTTTATAAGTTGTACTCTTCAGCAGGCATTAATAGGATTGGGGTAGGGGGTTGTTTTCTTTTGGATATATGTTAAACCACCAAACCTGTTTGCTGGGAAATTCCTAGCACTACTGTGTAAAAGAAGTTTGCACAGGTGTTTATAGATTTTAGAGAATTCCAGCCTACCTAAAATCTCATGGAAATGAATTTGGAATATCATGAGGAAGAGAATAGCTCCAAATTTTTTTCACTGGTAGTTTCTAGGATAGTTAATTCACTTGTGACTTATTTGTTTAGGTAGAGAAATGGGAAATTTAAAAAAAATTTTTTCTTTCACTGAGGAGAGTCAAGGTACTGTGATTTCTTTTTTTTTTTTTTTTTTAAACCTGGTTTGTTATTCCAAACATGATTTAACAGTTAAGACACAGTGCCTAAATGTAGGTCTAATTGTTCTCTAAGATACCATTTTGGGGCTAAAGCTAAAAAAAAAATGAGTTTTTATGTGACTTGAAAGAGCAAATACTCAATCTTGTAGAATTATGTATTTTAATACCTTATACCAAGCATCCCTGTGGAGGTCTTTGCAGTTGCCACCAGCTACTTGGGGAACAGAAGAAGTGGTCTCTGTATATTTAGCCAGCCTCCTATTAGAAAGACAGGAGTCAGCCTTCAGAAGTCTCCCTGCCCTCTTGCAGTGCCCGTGGGCACAAAGCTGAGTGGTTTCTGCTAAAAGGAAGAGAAAGCTGATCGTAGTTTGCAAAACCCACCTAACCTTTGCTAAGCATGAACCTCATTGCTTTCTCTTTAATGTTAGTGAAGCTGGGTGTCAGAATGGTGCCAACCAGGATTTTGTTTGCTTTCTTCTAGATATGGGTTTGTGGAGTTTGATGATCTGCGAGATGCAGATGATGCTGTTTATGAACTGAATGGCAAAGACCTTTGTGGTGAGCGAGTAATTGTTGAGCATGCCCGCGGCCCGCGACGAGATGGCAGTTACGGTTCTGGACGCAGTAAGCATTTAAAGGGCATTTGTATCAGTGACATGCCTCTGTTATTAAACGTTAATTTTTAAAGTAATTAATTCATTAATGTTACATTGAAATGTATTGATATTTAAGCCATTTGTTTTATAAATTCATGTATCTTTTTAAATGTAAAATTGCAAATAAACATCTTTAATAATGTTTAATTGTAATTAAATTAATGACATAAATTTCTTGTTTTAATACTTTATAATTATGTTTAATGATGTGTGTTTGTGTTGTTGTTTTTTTTCTCTGTAATGCAATTGTTTAACATAGATTTAACAAAGACCTCAATGTTTTAATTAAAAGAATCCTTTGAGGCTAAGATGACTGCCTGTTCCATTTGCTGACCTTGGGTTACCTTTCCATGCGTGGCTCTTTGAACCATTGTGGCCCTTGGCTGACCAAAAACAGGAAGCCATGTGACGACCGCAACCTTTCCCCATTAGACCTGGGTGGTGAGGATCCCAAGGGTTAGACACAGATGAGATTAAACTGAAATAGGTGCCTGAAAATCTTTTTTTCGTATAAAATGTTCACAAAAATTTTAATCACTGTGAGTAACACCAGTAACTGATTTAGTAATTTGGTTAGTTATTTCTAAATTGTTAAATTGTTGATAGTTTTTAATTTATGCATGTTAATTTTAAATATAAATATTAATGAATATACATACTTACAACTTTGTAAATTAAATTAAATTTTCATGTTAACTGATTGCTCTTTTTTAAATCTAGATTAGAATTAAGGGTGGGGATAGAGTTAAAATATATACTGTTTGGGGTGGGGGTAGATGGTATATTTAAGGGGAATATGTGCTGTATCATTTTTTTTTTCCTCCACTGAAGTAATCTCATCTATTTGAACCTTCCAAAGGTGGATATGGTTATAGAAGAAGTGGCCGAGATAAATATGGCCCTCCTACCCGCACAGAATACAGACTTATTGTGGAGAATTTGTCAAGTCGGTGCAGCTGGCAAGACCTAAAGGTTTGGGCCCTGTTAACCTTCTGGGTTACAGCTGGGCAGGAGTTAAAGTTGAGTTAAGGAAAGAGATTATTTTATGCAGGCGCAGGGCACACAGAGAAAACTTTCCCAAAGCATTTGGAGATTTTCCAATTAAAGTTTCCATAGGAACACAAAAGACACTGGAATCTCACTGCTACTGGATGTTATGGGGCCAGCATGCTAAGGACAACCTATGTTATGTGAAATTTTCCTCTGTAGAGAATGTTACAGAGAGATAACAGTGTAGTTTCTCCCTAATAAAAGAAAAAATTGCAGCCAGCAGTTTCCTGCAGTATTAGTCGTAATATGCAAGTTTGTGTCAGCTTCCATTGTAGAGCCTCATTGGTGAAAATGACTGTCGGACCCATGTTCTTTTCTGAGATTTGTTTTTCATTGAATATTTGTCCTGAAAGAGTTTTCATGTCAAAAAGTACAGTCCAGTGGTGTACTGGCCATGCAGTGTACTGATCACAGCTCGTTTTTTGAAAATGGTGTTGGTTTTTAATCTCAAGAGGGAAAGAACCTTATTGAGCGTGCCTTAACCTGGATGGTCTTAGGAGGGCAAATGTAAAGGTTACTCAGAGTTTCCTACCTCGCTTCTCATTTTTAGTCCATCATTAAACAAGTCATCTCTAGCAAAATGATTGAGTATGTTTAGGTTCAGCAAAAAGTAGTAACTTATCAAAGCACTTTTACATCTTTTTTTTTTTCTTTTTTTAATGTGCTCTCAACAGTCTTTAGCGAACAAAGATAAGATCCAGAAAACGTTAATTCTCACAGTTGGTCTTAGCAGAAGAGCTGAGACTAAAACATATGCTGGTATTTTTTCTAGTACACTGTGTTGGTTGTCAGTATTACAGCAGGCCCTTACTGAGTGTCTGCCAACAAGACTGTCCTCTCTTTAGGAATGACTCCAGTATTCTGAGAGTTAAGGATTGAACATTATGGGTAGAAACTAGAAAGGCTTTCAAACTTGGGGTTAAAATGGAGCCTAGCCAACGTCCTCAGTTAGTTTTATACTTCTGTGTCTTTGGCAGTTTCCCTCTCAGGAGAGGAGAGTATTCGAGCCAATTTCCTAGGAAGTCAAGGGAGCCTTCAGAGCAGGACTTTGGAGCCCACCTGCCTGGATGGAATCCCAGCTCTGCCACTTATCAGTTACTTTACTTCAGCAACTTACTTTCCTCTTACACTTCATATTTCTCAACTATAAAATGGGAGAAATATTCATTTCTACTCAGAGTTATTGTGAGAAATGAATGCATTTTTATATAAAAAGCCTAGAATGGTTCCAGGCACAAATGCTAGCTATTAATCACGGAAATGCAAAAATAAAACTAATGTAAGGTGGTATGTTGTTAGTTTTTTTAAATGTGTAAATTCATAATACCCAGTGGCGGCACTGAGTTGAAATTTGTAGAGTAGTGGCATTGAGAATTGGTCGTTTTACCCACGGTGCGGGTGGTGCTAAGAATTTAGGTCCTGAAGTCTGGCTGCTTATGTTCAGACCCCAGCTCCTTCACTTACTACCTGAACGACCTTGAGCAGTTTGCTTAGTATCTCTTGTATTTCAGTTTCCTGTAAATAGGGATAATGATTGTATCTACCTCGTGTGGCTGTAAATAGGACTAAATTAATTAAATCCTACCTATCATCCAATGAACATTCAATATGTTAGCAGCCATTATTATTAATTTGGAAGTATGGCAATATCTCTTCTTGCCCAGGACAGTCCCAGGTGTGGCATAACTTAATAGCATCTTCCTTTACTCTTAGATGTATCCCAGTTTGGATGATAAATTATATGGGCTCCCTGCCTTTTTCCCAGAGCCCCCATTCCTGCAAATAATTCAGCTGAAGTAAAGAAATTTTTGCATGAAGACGGTCATTGCTAGATTATGAATAATGGCCAAAACTACGTATAAAACCCAGAAGTCCCAGCAATTGGGAAGTCCTCAGAAAAAGTATTGGACACACTAATTATGAAGAATGTAATGTATGTTAAGACATGTAAACATTTTATGGTGCAGTGAGTAGAGGAATAGTATCAAATGGCGTATAGTCGGTGTTTGTAACTTTGCAAAATAGGGAGAGGAAAGCAATAACAAAAATGAACTGCTATTGAATATTCATGTATTCATTTCACAAATGTTTATTATTGAGTATATATTATATATAAACAAACATGGGGAAATTGGCCACAAGACCCCAGATTTCATTTTCTTTTTAAACACTAATCACATCTTCTCTTATTTATATATCACTTCAGTATTTATCTGCCATGTTAGTTGTATTCTCTCATTGGGTTATATTAAGTCCTCAAAGAGAATGAGGATCTAAGAGGCTTACAATAGTGAAGGGACATGGGTGGTCATTCCACTTTGAAGCCAGAGCTGGAAAATATTCTTCTGTTGTCTTTTTGTCTTTCGTAATCCATTTTTGAATTTGTTTACCTTTTACCTTAGATATTTATCCACAGCTATACATGTTTTCAATAAGGATTTATGATGAAATGCAAAAGACCTGAGTTAAATGTAGTAACTTGAGCTTCTAAAGCTTCTGTAAACAACTTGCCACTATAAAATTTGGGAAATGATAGTTAACTAAAAAATTTTATATTCAAACAAAACTATTTAAAGAAACAGTTAAATTATTTATTTATCATCTCTACCACCCACCTAATGCCTAACACTTCAGAGAACCTCAGTAAATGGTCGGTGTGTAGTTGGAAATACTTAAGAGTCATCTTCGTTCTGAGGAAGGCTAGCATTTCTTCCTAAAGGAAAGGGAAAACTTTCATTATGATGATTGTGTTAGATATTTTCACAAAATGTGTCTTAACCTATTGGGGGATTTTGTTTTTCTTTAGGATTATATGCGTCAGGCGGGAGAAGTGACCTATGCAGATGCTCACAAGGGACGCAAAAATGAAGGGGTGATTGAATTTGTGTCTTACTCTGATATGAAAAGAGCTTTGGAAAAGTTAGATGGAACTGAAGTCAATGGCAGAAAAATCAGATTAGTTGAAGACAAGCCCGGTTCTAGACGACGCCGGTCCTACTCCAGGAGCCGGAGTCACTCAAGGTACTACTGATGTGTTGTCACTTGCTATAAATTCATTAATGAGCACATAGATAATCCATTTTCATTCTTCTGTTGAAGTCTCAGTACCATGGTTCCGTCTGGTCCAGTTACTCAGAACTTTGAACTGAACATTTATTTGTAAAACTCTTGAACTCTTTTGTCATGAGTACAAATAGAAGTAAAGTCCTTTCTCTGATGCAGGTATCAGTGACCTTCTCTCACATTTCTTCTTGGGTCCCCTAAATCATACCATTACTGGGAGTGAACATGACCGCTCACCCATTGTTACTCTCCCAGATACTCCAGCTACTCAGGACTGGAGACTTTGTCTTATTTGGTGGCTGTTCTGCAGATGGGCCTGGCATTTGTGAACAAGACACACATGGTCCGTGCCCTCATGAAACTCAATCTAGTGGAGAAGACGGGCATTGAGCAAATAATTACCATTGTGATAAGTACGTCAAAGGGAAAGTACACGGCCCAACTCGTCCGGAGAGCTGGCAGAGGCTTCCCTAAGGACATGTCATAGAAGCTGAGACCTAAAGGATGAGTTGGACATGGTGGGCAGAGAGGGGGGATAGAGCCTTTTTAGCAGAGAGAGCAGCGTATTTTGAAGGCCCTGTTGTGGGGAAGGGGGAAGCAGGGGAGTGTGGCTTGAGATGAGGCAGAGAAGAGCAAGATCTTGCTGAGCCACAGGCCAGCTTAAGGGTTTAAGAGTAGCGGGAAGTCATTAGTCTAAGCTTTTCAGGTTTTGTTGTTTTGTTTTTTAACTCTTTATTATGGAAAACAAAAAGCATTAGAGAAAATATGAACCTTGAGTCCCCTTATACTTATCACCCATCCAGCTTCAGTATCTTTTATTTTGCCAGTCTATTTCATCACCCCCTCCTGCTTCATTGTTTGAAGGCAAATTTAGAAATCCTGTCATTCTGCCTATTAAGTGGGTATCTCTAACCTTTTATTTATTTATTTTATATATTTATTTATTTATTTATCTTATAAATTGATTGATTGATTTTTGGCTGCATTGGGTCTTCGTTGCTGTGCCTGGGCTTTCTTTAGTTGTGTCATACAGGGGTTACTCTTCATTGCGGTGCACGGGCTTCTCATTTTGGTGCCTTCTCCTATTGCAGAGCACAGGCTCTAGGCGCGTGGGCTTCGGTAGTTGAAGCATGCGGGCTCAGTAGTTGTGGCTCATGGGCTCTAGAGCACAGGCTCAGTAGTTGTGGAACACTGGCTTAGTTGCTCCGCAGCATGTGGGATCTTCCCAGACCAGGGCTCGAACCCGTGTTCCCTGCATTGGCAGGTGGATTCTTAACCACTGCGCCACCAGGGAAGCCCTAACCTTTTAAATAAAATCATGAGGCCATACCACAGCAACACATCTGTGTATTCAACTTTCCCCAATTACCTCAAATATGTATGTATTTTTGTAGTTGGTTTGTTCATATTAGAATCCCAACTAGGTGTACACATTGCAATCAGATGACATGTGTCTTAATTCTACTTTTACTCATGGCTGCATTCCTCCTTCACCCTCTTTTTATTTTCCATCCATTTAGTTGTGGAAGAAATGGTTTTCTGTTTTGAAGATTTTTCCATAGTTGAGATTTTGCAGATTGTGCTCTTCTGGTGATGTTTAACACATCCCTTTATCCTGTCCCTCATATTTCCTATAGAGTCATAGTTAGGTCTTGTGGGCATTTAGAGTAAGGCCAGTATTTTAGCAGGTGCTTTGTACTTCTTGTTGCAGCACTTGTGTGGTGTCTGATGTCCCACTTTGAATGATGATAACATGCACCCATGTGAGCCGTCCATTATACACTTCTGCACCAGCATTCCACCTAACAGTGGAATTATTAACATCTGCTCATAATCATTACCTCGAGCCATTCAGCTGTGGTTGTAACATTCTGACTTTCTAGTTTTCTGTTCTTTGTGCATTTAAAGGCTGTAGTTCTATGAAGGATGATTTCCCTCTTCCACCCTTTTGCTACCACCCTAAAATAAATTTTTTATAAGAAATGCAAAATAAAAGTTGATACCTTTATTTACCAATTTCCAGTATATTGAATGTGCCCAGCAACACCCAAAGGTGGTGGTAAGGTTGCTTGTTTAGTATTATTTTGAATGAATTCTTGGATCTTTGCATATTTAATGTTTGATCCATTGCAGTCAGTTTGTTTTTGCTCAAATTGTTCTGTCTTTGGTCATTGGGAGCCCTTCAGGTTGGCTTCTCTGTCTTTTGGTTTTGTTTGATTTTTGTGTGACTGTGCTTTACTAAATATTTCCCCAAATTTTTTATTGCAGTATTTTCAAACATAAAATGTTGAAGGAATAGTTCATAAACACTCATATGCTCTCCTTATAGCTTCAACAGTTACTAAAATTCTGCCTTCCTCTCTGTATATCTTTAGACACGCCCTATACATAAATAAATGTAGCATTTGAAGGGAGGTTGTGGAGAGTGACACTTCACCCCCAAATACTTCAGCGTGTATCTCCAAGAATGAGGATAAGCACAGTTCTGTCTTCCAACCTAAGAACATTAACAGTGATCCCATAAAGTCATCTAGTGTCTAGGCCATATTCAGATTTCCCCAGTTGTTCATGGCTGTCCTTAGAGCTATGTTTTCTCCTGGCCAGGATCCATCCAGTCATGTATTGCAAGGGGTTATTGGGTCTCTTCAGTCTGAAGCAGTCCCCCGCCTCATCCCCCCACCCCACCCCATGACAATTACTTTTCTTAGCTTTTTTTTTTTTTTTAATACTGTCCCACATTCTGAATTTATGTTTCCCCTTTGCATTGTTGTACTTTATCCCCTGAGCTTCTATAAACTGGAAGTTAGGTCTAGAGAGGTGTGACTGAGATACAGATTAAACATTCTGAGCAAGAGTTCTTTCATAGATGATAGTGCCCAGGAATCTTTGAAAGTCTCTTTCCATCATGATGAGAGGTTCCGTCTTTGCCTTTCCTGCCCTGCACCTGGAATTGGTCATTTTCCCCAAGGAGCCCTGGTTGCTTTTGGTAGGAAACGACGGAGTCCACAGTCTCGGCTTATTAGAGACTCTTTAATCTTGGAGGGTACAGTTGACCCTTGAACAAGCGGGGTTGGGGCACCAGCCCTTCACATCTGCAGTGCCCACACCTGTGGATTCAGCCAACCACAGATCGTGAGGTACTACTGTAGTGCGTATCTATTGAAAAAACCCCGTGTGTAAGTGGCCCCGGGCAGTTCAGACCCATGTTGTTCAAGAGTCAGCTGTATTTTTAAAACAGCTCTCTGGTCTCAGTTGAATAAATAAGTGAAGGGCAAAAGCGTATGCAGGAAGGCTGGTTAGGGGGCTGCTGCGGTACCAGGGAGAGTGGTGGTGGCGGCTTGCTGGGGGGCAGCCGAGGTGGGTGAACTGGAGAAGGTTGAGAGGAGAATCAGCAGTGCAGGAGAGGGCGAGGCAGAGAGGGCGGTCGAGGGTGGCTGTGGTTCCTCGTGTGAGGAACTGGTGAATAACAGCGGCGTCGGTGGGAATAAGGAACCCAGCAAGAAGAGCAGGTCTGGGGGGCAGTGGGTTCAGGAACGGAGGCACTACGAGTTCAGGCAGGCCATCCAGGCGGAGTGTTGGCGGGTGACTGGATCTCTGGGCCCAGGGCACGGGAGAGAGTTCTCTTTCAACTTTGTGCCTGGACACAGCCAGGGCCATGCATATTTTTTGATAGAAAGGATGTCTGAATTGACTCTTTTCAGCCAACGTTTTGTCAGCAAGTATTAAAAACAAAAAAACTTTCTCCCCTAGATCTCGCTCTCGAAGCAGACATTCTCGTAAGAGCAGAAGCCGAAGCGGCAGCAGCAAAAGCAGTCATTCTAAGAGTAGATCCCGATCCAGGTAGGTCTTCCTGGTATTCACGCAGGGCCCACATGCACCGTTTCCCACTTTGGTGTTAATGGTGTTCCCAGGATTCCCAGCTCCGGACTGGAGTCTCGGGGGTTCAGAAAGCAGTCCTTGGCCAGCACAAGCTGGGCTTTGTATTGTGGGGCACAGCTCCACACACAGCTTTAGTCTGTTCTTCTCATGAGCAGCCTGAAAGTACTAAGTCACACGCGGCTTCGCCATCCCCGTGTCTCCCCAGGTCAGGCTCCCGTTCCCGGAGCAAGAGCCGCAGCCGCAGCCAGAGCCGCAGCCGCAGCAAGAAGGACAAGAGCCGGAGCCCCAGCAAGGACCAGAGCCGCAGCCGCAGCCGCAGCGCCGACAAGCGCCACAGCAAGAGCAAGGACCAGGCCGAGGAGAAGGTCCAGAACAGCGACAGCACCGGCAAGTCCAAGAGCCGCAGCCCCAGCAGGCAGAAAAGCAAGAGCAAAAGTAGAAGCCGCAGTCAGGAGAGGGGCGCACAGGAGAAGCGGGGCAGCGTGAGCAGAAGCAGAAGCAAGGAGAAGAGCCGGAGCCAGGAGAAGAGCCTGCGCAGGAGCCGCAGCAAAGGAGGCAGCCG
The DNA here is from genome assembly GCF_025265405.1 of Mesoplodon densirostris. Classification (NCBI taxonomy): domain Eukaryota; kingdom Metazoa; phylum Chordata; class Mammalia; order Artiodactyla; family Ziphiidae; genus Mesoplodon; species Mesoplodon densirostris. The sequence continues at coordinate 23,883,899 of NC_082662.1, read as the reverse complement.
CAGCCGCAGCCGCAGCAAAAGCAAGGACAAGAGGAAGGGGAGGAAGAGAAGCAGGGAGGAGAGCCGCAGCCGCAGCCGTAGCCGCAGCCGCAGCCGCAGCAAGAGCGAGAGGAGCAGAAAACGAGGCAGCAAGCGAGACAGCAAGTCGGGCAGCAGCAAGAAGAAGAAGAAGGAAGACGCCGACCGCTCCCAGTCCAGATCGCGATCCCGCTCAGGCTCGAAGGAGCGGGAACACGCCAAGTCCGAGTCTGGCCAGAGGGAAGGCCGAGGGGAGAGTGAGGATGCCGGCGCCAATCAGGAGACCCGGTCCAGGTCGAGGTCCAATTCCAAATCAAAACCAAACCTCCCGTCAGAATCACGCTCCAGATCAAAGTCCGCGTCAAAAACCCGATCCCGGTCCAAGTCTAGATCCAGGTCTGCGTCCAGATCGCCCTCCCAGTCTAGATCTAGGTCTCACTCAAGGTCCTAACTGGCTACGACCACAGCTGGAACTACCCAAGAAGTCTTTTGTACATGTTTGGTAGCCGTAGCACAAGTGATTGAAGTAGAACATATGTCACTGCTGTACATTTTTAACTCCCCTAATGGTGTGTCTACAATTGTTAAGTCTAAGCGCTTCCTCTCCATAAAGCCTCCTGGCATCAGGCCTTCCTGCTCGACTGAAAGCAGTCTTCTCTTTGAAAACCCCCTTTACTCATGGCCCACAGTAGAATATCCAAAATGCCTTGGCTTTGAGGCCTGGCCTTTCCTACAGGGAGCTCAGTACCTGGATGGCTTTAAGGCTGGAATGATGACATAGGTAGGTATGGTGAGTTCAACCATTTTTGCCCTTGAATTGATGCCCTTTGATGTATGCCATTTAGTGAAAGTGCTAAGTCTTAAGTTTCCTACCACTTTGGTTTCATATTTTTGGACTTAACAAAGTTGTGAATAGCACAGTCGAGGAAAATTGATACCTGCAGTAACCCATAGGAAATAAACTGTAGAGTTCCATATTCTGGTATTGTGATTATATTGTTTTATATTAAAAAAGAAAAGAAAAGAATTTTTTTTAATTTTATTTTTCCCCGTCTTGCAAAGTATAGTGACCCCTGTTTCCATTAAATTTGAATAAAGACTATTTTTGCTTGACAAAATTTCATGGTGCTTGAATTGACGTTGCATTTCCTGATCTATCTTGCTATCTTTTTCTTAGCATAAAAAGTTCATGGTATAATGGCTGTTTTGTTCCTTGAGCTCACCCGTGGGTAGGTAGCCAAACAATTTTCCTGAAGGATTTTTCTCACCCAACAGAAAAAAGTCAAGTTTCTTAGGAGTTTATAAATCCTTCCTATCAAGACTCCTATGGCCAAGCTGATAAGTGAATCAATTCGGCAACTCAGAGCATCACCAGATGAGCTCTTCCTGAACAGAGTTCTTTCTTCTGTGCTGATTGTTGAATGTCTTGCCGTGATGAATCTGAAGTGTAGGATACCTCATCGCCTTAGCATTTGGATTAATCAAAACCAGGAAGAAAAACCATTCAGGATTACCCATGTCCCACTCACTCTCTGCGTTACTTGTCTGACCTATCTCTATAGGAGGTTCCAGAGATACATAGAGTGGTTCTGATCTGGTCTCCACCGTTGAGGCACTGTAGAGAGGCATCGATCAGAGCAGGAGGGAAGCTGGAGGGCCTGTGTGACAGGCTGTGACAAGCTTGGGAGGAGAGAGAGCCCCTTTCCAGACTGCTGCCTGTGGACGTACTGGGGGCTGTTCCTAGATTGAAAATGCTGTCCTGTTGCCTTCTATGGACCATACCCTGTACAACATGCTGGGAAGACACAGTCAAGTGTTTCTTGCCCTCCTGGAGTTTGTGATCTGGTTGCAAATGATAAACACCACTGGGGTAAAGTGGGCATTCAGAGAAGGGAGTTGGAACTTCATCTGGGTTTAGAGACATCTCGGAGGAGACAACACTTAGGCTGACCCTTTGGAGATGTTGGGGTGGGAGGCCTTCCTGTTGAAAGAAACATCTGCGGAGCAAAGCCACGGAGCTGGGAAAGCCCCGGGCATGGGCGCTCAAGGAACGTGGACTTTGATAATGGGGAATGAGAAGCAAGTTTGGCCAAGTGGATCACATTAGATGACTTTAAATACGAGGAGGAGGAATTTGGCCCTTGAGTTACATAGAAGATACTTGAATATCGAGGATCGGGTTGTAGAGCTGTGCTGTGGAAGGTGGATCTGACGGTAAGTGATGTGAGAGAGCGGAGGCAGGGAGACCAGCGGTAAGTGCAGATGCTCTGGGGCCTGAACAGAGGCAGTAACAGGAGGGAACAAGAGAGATCAGCAGGTGACCTGGGGAAAGGAACTGTCAGAGGTGATCAAGATGGTGACGCCTTTCTGAGGAATGGGGAAGATGAGGGAGAGGGGGTTCAGTTGGGGAAACTTGGCATTTAAGGAACAGAGGGAAGCCAGACCAAGGAACCTCGCTTTATCTCCCTGGAGCTTTCCCTGCATTCTTGTGTCATGGTGACAAGGTGATAACTCCAACCAGTAGAATTCCCACGGCCTCAGATCTTACGTTGGTCTCCAGTAGGTGACAAGAATTCAACATTCCCTAATTTTTTCCCTGTAAGGATGGGAACGTTTCTTGGTTTTTTTGTTTTTTCCAAGTTAAAAATTTTTTCAGCCTTCCTCTTTTTTTTTTTAATCTTGGCTGTGCCACGTGGCTTGCAGGGATCTCAGTTCCCCAACCGGGGATTGAACCTGGGCCACATCAGTGAAAGTGCCAAATCCTAACCACTAGGCCACCAGGGAACTCCCTTAAGCCTAGTTTTTAAAAATTCACCTTAATTTCACACAACTTTATTTTCCCAAATTCTCTTCCAAGCGTTGTTCCTATTCATTCATATTTTAGACAATTGTGTTTACATAATTTAATAAACTTTGTCAATATCACAAGCATTGGAAAGTTCTCGTTAAATGTTTAAGGCACATTAATTCTAACCGATGAACTTATTAGCATACGTGATCCCTAAGTATAATGGTATAGAAGTTCCATGTGTACATAGAATGCATTTGCAGTCATTTTTTCCCAGCAATTTTAAAATTCATTTATATTAAATTCTGAGTGAAAAGAGAGAAAAACAAGAGAGATGAAAACTCATCTGTTGAGTTCCAAACATGCACCAGGGATTAGAACTTCCAGAGTCATTTTGCATCTTGTTCTCAGCACCATCCTGGGATCAGTATTGTTAGGCTCAGTCACAGATGAAGAGACTCCGGCGTGATGTCCACCCACCCCCAACAACGTTAGGTTAACATTAGTGCCTTCTGTGGGCCAAGCAATGTTCTAAGGCACTGAGAATAGAATATGAACAAGACAGGGAAGTCCCCCCCTTCTCATGAAACATACATTGCTTTGAAGACGGATCATAGGGCTTGGCCCATAATGGTCTCAGTACTGTCTTCTGTGGGCCAGTGTTCACTGTCTTTGGCAAATCACTGCAAACAGACTCTCCTGCCACCCCTTAGAAAAAGTTTTCTAAATGCAGCTTGTTCTTGACTGCATTGTTTCCCCATGACAACAAATTGAGCCCAGGGTAGCAGTAACATTTGAGACTAAAGTTACGTAATGCCTGTCTCCCCCCTCCCACCCACCCGTGGTCCAGTGAAAGAAAGACCTTGGGAAGCTGAAAGAGGAACACCCTAAATTTGATTAATTCACCTACCAGCATCTATGAGCTACGTGTTTTAAAGTGAACTATGTAATAATGCACATAAAAGCTGAAGACAAAAGTTCAGGGAGGAGAAGGGGTTTGCCCAATGTAGCACATTAGTGCTAAAGTGCATCTCTAGATTTCTCTTTCTTTTTGTAAATTTTTATCATTTGTGATACAAGAAAACATTTGCTTGAAGTCGCAACAGCCAGGATTTGAGCTCAGGTTCAAGTCAAGCAGGGTTTCTACAAGAATCTGCTTTCCTTAAAAATTTCTAAGTTGCTGCAGGACAATGCCACTAGCCCACTGCTGTGATTAAATTTTAATTGCTTTGTCACTTCATCAATACTCAAAGGCCTGCCAGGGAGTGCCCACTTGGCCAAGCCCAGGTCATCATCCCAGATTCTAGATGCCAAAGAGTGATGAGAAGGAGGACGGCTCATTTTAGCTTCTACAGTGGGAAGCAGTGCATTAATGCCCACAAAAATGCACTCAATAAGGAATTTCCCCAAAATAGGAAGCAGCCAAAGAAATACAAATGCCCACTATCATTCAACAGGATGCTCAAAATTCACAAGTACCCTTCTTTCCATACTTAACCTTCCTCACCTCCCCCCAAAAAGAATGAAAGACAAAAATAGGAACAGAGAACAAGGTAATGGATAGAAAACAGTAACAAATGTAGATAAACTATATCAGTAATCATTTCAAATGTCAATGTTCTAAATAATTAAAAGACTGGCTGTTGGTGGATTTAAAAACAAGACCCAACTATATGTTGTCCTTATATTTAAAATGGGTTTCTTGGGAATTCCCTGGCAGTCCAGTGGTTAGGACTTGGCACTTTCACTGCAAGGGCCCGGGTTCAATCCCTGATTGGGAAACGAAGATCCCACAAGCTGCGCAGTGTGGCCAAAAAAAAAAAAAAAGGCGGTGGGGGTGGGGGGGAGGGTTCTTGCAGACATAGTAAAAGTAAAGGTGTAGAGGAAGATATCATGGTAATACTAATCAAAAGAAAGCTGGAGTAGCTACATTTCAGACAAAGCAGACCTAAGAGCAAGGAATATTATCAAGGATAAAGAAAGGCACTACATAATGACAAAGAGGTCAATTCTCCAAGAAGATATGACTAATGTGTATGCACCTAACAAAGCATCAAATATATGAGGCAAAAACAACTGTAAGGAGAAAGAGACAAATCCCCTTTACAGAAGACTTCAACATCTCTCTATCAGTAACTGAAAGATCCAGCAGGCAGAAAAATCAGGAAGGACATAGTGGAACTGAATGGTGCCATCAAGACTGGATCTAATTGACAGTGATGATAACATCATGCTAAGTATGCTTTCAGACTATAATGGAGTTAATCTAGAAAAATCAACAGAAAGATAGCTGGAAAATCCCAAAGTACTTGGAGATTAAACAACACACTTCTAAATGACACATGGATCAAAGAAGTCTCAAGAGAAATATTTTGAGCTAAATGAGACTATAACTTATCAAAATTTGTGGGATGCAGCAAAAGCAATGCTTAGAGGGAAATTTACAGCATTAAATGCATCTATTAGAAAAGAAGAGCTGAAACCAATAATCTAAACTTTTGCTTCAGGGAACTAGAAAAAGCAAAATTAAGTCTAAAGTAAGCAGAGGAAAGAAAAATTAGAGCAGAAATCAATGAAATTAAAAGCAGGAAATCAACAGGAAACAAAAAGGTAAAGCAGGAAACAAAATCAACAAAACCAAAAGCTGAGCCTTTGAGAAAGCTGATAAAACTTCTACCTAGGCTAACCAATAAAAAAAGAAGACACAATTACAAATATCAGGAACACGGATTTGATCAGCTCGAGATGGTGGAGTAGGAGGACATGGAGCTCACCTCCCCCTCCACGAACACATCAAAAAAATATCTACATGTGGAACAATTCTCACTGAAAAGTGACCAGAGAACTCCTATACAACCGAAGTTGCAAGAAAGATTTCCACGTAACCAGGTAGGACAGACAGAAAGCATACGGTCGGGACCTCCAGCCCTCAGAGGGATCTGAAAGGAAGAGAAGTCCACAAGGTTGGACCCTCATCCTGGGGAGAAAGCAGGTTGAGTCACAGACTGGATAGCCCAGTCTGGAGTCCTACAGGGAGGAGACAAGCCCCCTTGGCTACTGGGAGAACTGCAAGGACAGAAGGGCAAGAGAAGCCTAGACTCTACTCGTGAAGAGTGCATGGGTGCTGGCTTGCCAACAATCAGAACAGACAGACTCTGCACTGGCAGCTGCCACCTTGCCACATTCCCCAATCCAAGCAGGGCAAACGCCCCAGCCCTGCTCACTCCACACCACAGCTTGGTGCACGATCTGAGCCAGCTGGGCCCTGAGAAAGGATGCAGAGACAGCTTGGGGGCCTGGGGTGTGGTCTGGGTGGGGTGACATAGGCCACAGTCAGTGCTTATTCCTGTGACAGCACCACAGGAGACACTGCAGCCAGCATGCCACATTCAGTCTCCCAGCCTAGTGAACGCTCCAGCCCTGCTCACTCCACACCACAGCTTGGTGCTGGATCTAGGGCAGACAGGTCCTGGGAAAGGTCCGCCACAGAGGCAACCGAGATCTCTGGCAGCAGCATGAACACCTTGATTCCTGCAACCACAGTGCCCTGACTGCCAGCCTAGCTAACACTCCAGCCCTGCCCACTCCACGCCACAGCCTTGCACTAGATCTGGAACAACAACAACAGGGGAAGGAAAGGGCAACAACAGCCATGGAGCAGAGAGGAAGTCCTGCCTCTCACCCTGCACAGGCTTTAGATCCTCCAACACCAGCCACACCCCCTATCAGCCAGCACACCTGAGGAAAGACGTGGCTGGCATCCATATCAAAACCAGCCCTCGCACCAAAGATGTTGGACACACACAGTCCACGCAGGGACATTCCCACACAAAAACACCCCTTCAAGACCACACTAGATATCTTGTTTCTCCTAAATTCACAGAGACAGAGAAAGTTAAGTAAAATAAAAGGCAGAAGAACTATTCCCAATTAAAAGAACAAAAGAAATACCCTGAAAGAACAAACAGTGGAATAAAGCTCACCAGTCTACTAGACCCCACGTTCAAAAAGGTGGTAATAAAAGTGTTAACTGAATGAAGAAAGATTATTGATATCAATGCAGAGCACTGTATCAAGGAGGTAGAACTATAAAGATGAACCAGTCAAAACAGATAATTCAATTTCTGAGATAAAAAGCAATCTAGAAGTAATGAATAGCCAATAAATGACAAAGAAAAATAAATATGTGACCTGGAAGACAGAATAATAGAAATACCCAATCAAAACAGCAGACAGAAAAATGGGGGGGGCAGGGGGGAATGAAAGCAACATACAAGATCTATGGAATAATAGAAAACATGCCAACCTATGCATAATAGGGGTTCTAGAAGAAGAGAGAGAAAAGGGGATCAAAAATGTATTTGAAGAAATTATGGCTGAAAACTTCCCAAACCTAAAGAAGGAAACAGATATCCAGGTACAGGAAGCAGGGAGGGTCCCAAACAAGATGAACCTGAACAGTCCCACACCAAGACATATAATTAAAATGGCAAAAGTTAAAGAGAGAATTCTAAAGGCAGCAAGAGAAAAAAGTCATTTACAAAGGAACCCTCATAAGGCTATCATCTGATTTCTCTGCAGAAATTTTGAAGGCAAGAAGGGAGGGGCATGATATATTTAAGTCCTAAAAGGGAAAAACCTGCAATCTAGGATACTCAGCAAGATTATTATTTAGAATAGAAGGAGAGAAAGAATTTCTCAGACAAGCAAAAACTAAAAGAACTCAGCAATACTAAACCTACCCTAAAAGAAATATTGAAGGGTCTTATCTAGATGGAAAAGAAGCAAGAATCTGTAGGAAAAATCCCAATAGGAAAGGCAAATATATAGTAAGGATTGAAGATCACTTAATAAGCCAGTATGTAGATTAAAAAAACTATAAAAGCAAATAAAACTTCAATAAACAGTAAAAAGATAAGCATGAAGATGTAAAAATAGGACATCAAAGATCACAAAATGTGGAGGAGGGGAATTAAAAATGTAGATCTTTTAGAATATGTTTGATCTTGAATGATTATCAGTTTAAAGCAAGTAGACATACTTATGCATCAACATACATGAACCCCATGGTAATCACAAATCAAAAACAAATAATAGATTCACAAAAACCAAAAAGAAAGGAAGTCAAGCATACTACAAAAGAAAATCATCAACCCACAAAAGGAAAAAAAAAAAGGAAGAAATGAACAAAGAAGAACTACAAAAACAACTGAAAAACAAGGAAATAAAATGGCAATAAGTACATACATATCAATAATTACTTCAAAGGTCAATGGACTAAATGCTCCTATCAAAAGACATAGAGTGGCTGATTGGATTCAAAAGAAAGAAAGAAAAAAAAAACCTCAAGAACCTGCAATATGCTGCCTGTGAGAGACTCACTTCAGGTCAGAAGACACACATGACTGAAAGTGAGGAGATGGAAAAAGACATTTTATGCAAATGGAAATGACAAGAAAGTGGAGGTAGCAACACTTATATCAGACAAAATATACTTTTAAATAAGGCCATAATGAAAGACAAAGAAGGGCACTATATTATGATAAAGGGATAAATACAAGAAGAGTATATTACACTCATTAACATATACACTCCAGATATAGCAGCATCTAAATATATAAAGCAAATACTAACAGACATATAGGGAGAAATTGACAATAATACAATAGGAGATTTTAATACCCCACTGACATCAATGGACAAATCATCCAGACAAAAAATCAATAAGGCAACAGATATATTAAATGACACAACAGACCAGTTGGACTTAACTGACATCTATAGTACACTACATCCAAAAAAGCAGAATGCACATACTTTTCAAGCATGCATGGAACATTCTCTAGAATAGACCACATACTAGGTCACAAAACAGTCCTCAACAAACTTAAGAAGATAGAAATTATATCAAGCATCTTTTCTAACCACAATGGTATGTAATTAGAAATCAACTACAGAAAGAAAAAAATGGGAAAAGAACAATGTGCTACTTTTAAAAACCAGTGGGTCAATGATAAAATCAAAGAAGAAATCAGAAAATGCCTCAAAACAAATGAAAATGAAAACACAACTTTACAAAATCTATGGGATGCAACAAAAGCAGTTCCAAGAGGGAAGCTCATACCAATACAGGCTTTCCTCAAGAAACAAGAAAAATCTCAAATAAACAACCGAACCTGCCACCTAAAAGAATTAGAAAAAGAAGAACAAGCAAAGCCCAAAGTCAGCAGAAGAAAGGGAATAATAAAAATCAGACAGAGGACTTCCCTGGTGTCAAAGTGGTTAAGAATCCGCCTGCCAATGCAGGGGACAGAGGTTCAATCCCTGGTCCAGGAAGATCCCACATGCCACGAACCAACTAAGCCCGTGCACCACAACAACTGAGCCTACGCTCTAGAGCCCACAAGCCAAACTACTGAGCTTTCATGCCACAACTACTGAAGCCCGTGCATCTAGAGCCTGTGCTCTGCAACAAGAGAAGGAGCTGCAATGAGAAGCCTGCTCACCACAACGAAGAGCAGCCCCCGCTCGCTGCAACTAGAGAAAGCCCACACGCAGCAATGAAGACCCAACACAGCCAAAAATAAATAAATAAATATTTTTAAAAATTAAAAATCAGAGAGAAAATAAATAAAAGAGAGATTAAAGAATAGAAAATATCAATAAAAGCAAGAACTGGTTTTTTGAAAAGATAAACAAAAAAATAAACAAATCTCTAGCCAGACTCACCAACAAGAAAAGAGAAAGGAGAAATAACAACTGATACCACAGAAATACAAAAAAATCATAAGTGAATACTAGGAACAGTTTTATGCCAACAAGTTTGACAACCTAGAAGAAATGGACAAATTTCTAGAAACATATAGTCTGCCAAGACCGAGTCAAGAAGAAACAGACAATTTGAACAGACTGATCACTAGAAGTGAAATTGAATCTCAATAAAAATACTCCCTGCAGGGCTTCCCTGGTGGCGCAGAGGTTGAGAGTCCGCCTGCCGATGCAGGGGATGTGGGTTTGTGCCCCAGTCTGGGAGGATCCCACATGCCGCAGAGTGGCTGGGCCTGTGAGCCATGACCGCTGAACCTGCGTGTCCGGAGCCTGTGCTCCGCAACGGGAGAGGCCACAACAGTACAACAGTGAGAGGCCCGCGTACCGCAAAAAAAAAAAAAAAAAAAAAAAAAAAAAAATACTCCCTGCAAACAAAAGTCCAGAACTGGACAGCTTCACTGGGGAATTCTACCAAACATATAATGAAGAAAATATACCTATCCTTCTCAACTTATTACCAAAAATTGAAGAGAAAAGAACACTCCCAAATTTATTCTACAAGGCCACTATTACCCTGATACCAATACCCAAAGACACTACCAAAAAGAGAAAATTATAAGCCAATATCTTTGGTGAATATAGGTACAAAAATCCTCAATAAACTATTAGCAAACCAAATCCAACATTACAGAAAATGGATCATACACCATGATCACACTGAATTCATTCCAGGGTCACAAGAATGATTCAACATATGCAAATCAGTGTGATATACCATATTAACAAAAAGAAAGGCAAAAACCACATGTTCATCTAAATAGACACAGAAATAGCACTTCACAAAATTCAACATCCATTCATGATATAAAAGTCTCATCAAAGTAGGTATAGATGGAACATATCTCAACGTAATAAAGGACATTTGCGACAAACCCACACTGAGCCAACATAGTACTCAACAGTGAAAAGCTGAAACCCTTCCAGCTAAATTAAGGAACAAGAAAAGGATGCCCACTCTCACCACTTCTATTTAACATAGTATTGGAAGTCTTGTCTGATAGCCCTAGCAATCAGACAAGATAAAATAAATGTTATCCAAAATGTAAAGGAAGAGGTAAAACTGTCACTTGTTGCAGATGACATGATACTCTAAAAATCTCCACATAAAAAATATTAGAACTAATAAATGATTTCAGCAAGGTAGCAGGATACAAGATTAATATACAGAAATCTGTTGCATTTCTATACAATAATCATGAAATATCAGAAAGAAAGATTAGATTAGATTTTAATTTTTTAAAATCCCATTTAAAATTGCATCAAAAAATACCTAGGAATAAATTTAACCAAGGAGGGGGAAAGCTATATACTGAAAACTGTAAAACATTGATAAAGGAAACTGAAGATGATTCAAAGAAATTGAAAGCTATCCTATGCTCTTGGATTAGAAGAAATAGTATTGTTAAAGTGGCCACATACTACCCAAAGCAATCTATAGATTTAAGGCAATCCCTATCAAAATACCCATGACATTTTTCACAGAACTAGAAAAAATAATCCTAAAACTTAAATGGAACAATGAAAGACCCAGAATTGCCAAAGCAATCCTGAGAAAGAAGAATAAATATGGAGATATAACCCTTCCAGATTTTGGTCTATACTACAAAGCTACAATAATCAAAACAGCATGGTATTGACACAAAAACAGACATATAAATCAATGGAACAAAATAGAGAGCCCAGAAATAAACCCACACACCTATGGGCAATTAACCTACAACAAAGGAGGCAAGAATGTACAATGGAGAAAAGACAGTCTTTTAAACAAGTGGTGTTGGGAAAGCTGGACAGCTACATGTAAAACAATGGAATTAGAACATTCCTTCACAATATATACACAAACTCAAAATGGTTTAAAGACCTAAATGTAAGAAATAATACCATAAAACTCCTAGAAGAGAACAAAGGCAAAATATTCACTGACATAAATTGTAGCAATATTTTCTTAGATCAGTCTCCCAAGGCAAAAGAAATAAAAGCAAAAATAAACAAATGGCAAATGGGACCTAATCAAACTTAAGAGCATTTGCACAGCAAAGGAAACCATTGACAAAATGAAAAGACAACCTATGGACTGGGAGAAAATATCTGCAAACAATGAGACAAACAAGGGGTTAAAATCCAAAATATACAAACAGCTCATACAACTCAACATCAAAAAAAGAAACAACACAATAGAAAAATGGGCAGAAGACCTAAAAAGACATTTTTCTAAAGAAGACATACAGATGACTAACAAGCACATGAAAAGATGCTCAACTTGCTTGCTCAATTTGAGATGCAAATCAAAACCACAAGGAGGTATCACTTCACACCTGTCAGAATGGTTATCATCAAAAAGTCTACAAATAATAAATGGTGGAGAGGATTCTCACTGTTGGTGGGAATGTAAATTGGTGCAGCCATTATGTAAAACAGTATGAAGGTTCCTTAAAAAATAAAAATAGAACTTCCACATGATCCAGCAATTCCACTCCTGGGTACCTACCTGAAAAACTCTAATTCAAAAAGATACATGCACCCCAATGTTCATAGCAGCACTATTTACAATAGCCAAGACATGGGAGACAAGACATTGAACCCAAGTGCCCATCAACAGATGATTGGCTTAAGAAGATGTGAAAATATATATATATATGTATATATAAAATGTGAAAATATATATACGTGTATATATAAGATGTGAAATATATATATGTATATATATATTTATATATATAATATATATAAATATATATACATATATATATTTATATATATATATAACGGAATATATTACTCAGCCATAAAAAGAATGAAATATTGCCATCTGCAGCAATGAGAATAGACCTAGAGAATATTATGCTTACTGAAATAAGTCAGAGACAAATACTGTATGATATCACTTATATGTGGAATCTAAAAACTAATAAAAATGAATCTACATACAAAACAGAAACAGACTCAGAGACATAGAAAACAAACTTAATGGCTACCAAAGGGAAGAAGGAGGTAGGAGAGGGACAAATTAGCAGTATGGGATTAACTGACATAAACTACTATACATAAAATAGATAAACAACAAAGATGTACTATATAGCACAGAAAATTATATCCAATATCTTATAATAACCTATAATGGAATATAATTTGAAAAAAAAGCATCACTATGCTGTACATCTGAAACTAACACGGTATTGTAAATCAACTATACTTCAATTAAAAAAAAAAGAAAGAAATGAAAGGGGCCATTACTTCTGACCCCATGAGCATTAGAAGGATAATAAAGGAATATTATAAGTAAATCTGTCCCCACAAATGTGATAATCTACATGAAATGGAACAATTTCTTGAAAAACACAATCTACCAAAACTAACAGAAATAGATAATCAAACAGACCTATATCTATTAAAGAAATTGAATCTGGGAATTCCCTGGTGGTCCAGTGGTTAGGACTCTGCACTCTCACTGCTCGTGCCCAGGTTGGATCCCTGGTCGGGGAACGAAGATCCCGCAAGCCTCGTGGTGTGGCCAAAAAATAAAATAAAAATAAAACACTTGCTTTAAAAAAACAAAAAATGTAGTGATAGAAAAAAAATATTAAGAAATTGAATCAATAATAACTTTTCAAAAAAGGAAGCTTCAGGCCCCGACGGTTCACTGGTGAATTACACCAAATATTTAAGAAGAAATTATACCACTTCTCAAAAATAGAAGCAGAGGGAATACTTCCTAACTCATTTTATGAGATCAGCACTGCCCCAATACCAAAACCAGACAAAGATATTACAAGGAAGGAAAACTACAGACCAATATTCATGAACACGGATACAAATATCCTCAAGAAAATATTAGCAAATAGAATCCAATGATGTATTGGGTTGACCAAAAAGTTCACTCAGGTTTTTCCATAACAACTTACGAAACACCCAAATGAACTTTTTGGCCAACCCAATATAAAAAGAATTATACACCACGACTAGGTGGAATTTATTCCAGCTATGCAAGACTATTTCAACATTCAAAAAATCAATTAATGTAATTCATCACATGAACAGGCTAAAGAAAAAATGACATGAACATATCAATAGATGCAGAAAAAGCATTTAACAAAATCCAATACTCAAGATAAAAAAAAACTCTCAGCAAACTAGGAATAGAGAGGAACTTCCTCAACTTGATAAAGAAACCTCCAAAAGGCCTACAGCTAACATCATCCTTAATGGTGAGAAACTAAATGCTTTCCCCCAAGATCAGCAACAAGGCAAGGATATCCCCCTTCAGCATTCCTATTTAACGTCATACTAGAAGTCCCAGCTAATGCACTAAGACAAAGGGAACAATAAAAGGTACAGATAGGGAAGGAAAAAACTTTTAATGGTCTTTATTTGCAAATAGCATGATCAACTTTGTAGAAAACCTCAAGAATGACATAAAAACTGAAACTAATAAGCAATTATAGCAAGTTTTCAGGATACAAGATCAATTGACAAAAGTCGATTGCTTTCCTCTGTACAGCAATGAAAATTTTGAATTTGAATTTAAAAACAATACTGTTGGAAGCCATCCTGGAGCCATTGCACCATGACAAAGTCATGAAGCAACGGAAGGCGAAACTGCAAGGCAGCGCCGTGCCAGGAAGGTGGACTACAGCTCTGTTGTTATGTTTTAAGATAATAAATTTACATATAGGGGTAATTTTGGGGGGATGTTGCTCCACGTGAAAGAAAAATTCCTCTAGGACTCCCCCTCCTGAAACTACCACAGAATGGGAAGTACCCACTAAAGCCCCGGGGAAATAGGTAAAGAATTAAGAGCCTGGAACTAAGGGGATGTTTTTATGAAAAACACCCTCTAGTATGGAGTTATGGCCATGGGCCGGAGTTCCTGATGACATAGGAAATTTATGGTTCTATTATAAAGGAAGATTAATTATAAAAAAGCAAATGACTAGAGCAGAATTGGTTGCTAGTATAGGGAGAAAAACACTGTCTCAGTTGAAGGAAACAACAAGAAAGAGCATGCAGGGTATATTGTAAATATTTTCGTGGAACCATTGTAAAAGTTTGCCCATGCAAGAAGAGAAATAGGAACAAGTAGCTCCAACTTTTAACAATTAAAATAATCATATAACTGCTCGGCTTGGTTACTAAGAAATAACCTGTGATTAATGGGAACTTGGGGAAATATTTTAATAGGACATCTAGAAACTAGGGGATATTTTTTAAAAAACTCTTTATAGAATATTTTGAGATTTGATTGTGCTAAGGTTGTTTGGCCACGTACCTGGTAATGTAATCAACTATAATATATAAACCTGTGATTGTAAACAATAAAGGAGAGGATGAGAGAGAGAAACATGCAATGCTGATACTTTAAGAGGTGCAATAGATTTATTTCCTTCGCCGACGCTATCCATCCCTCAGGTATCCCTGGACTCGCTGGAGCTGGACTCCGGCACAATACCATTTACATTAGCACCCCCCAAAATGAAATACTTAGGTATGAAACTAACAAAATGTGTACTTTCTCTGGTGAAAGAAATCAAAGAACAAAATAAATGGAGAGATATTCCATGTTCATGGGTAGGAAGGCTCACTATTGTTAAAATGTCTGTTCTTTCCAACTTAAGCCATAGATTCAGCACAATCCCAGCAAGTTATTTTGTGGCTATTGTTACCAAACCAGGTTCGTTTTGCCGAACACACAGCAAGCCAAAACGCTGACAGGCCGAGGTTTACCTGCAAGGCAGCCAAGCAAGGAGATCGGAGGACGAATCTTGAATCCGCCTTCCCGAAGGTATTTATGAGATAAAGAAATAGAAGCAGGGCACAGGGAGCGTGGGGGAAAGTGATTGGGAAAAGGTGCAGTAATTATCATTCTGCACAGGTGTAACTAGGCTATGGGCCTCAGTAAGTTTGAAGGGTGGAGTTTTCGGCCCTATGATGGCAAAAGGAGACGCTCACGCATGCCCAGTTAAAGGGTCGGGGAGTCCTATCCAGTCTTAACCAACTCAGCTGGAACTAGAAGCAGCTGACTCCAAGTTCCTAGACAATAACGCAGGCAAACATCTTACTGTGTAGGCTGTGTGCCACTTGGAGGACATGCACGTCTTAAAACGACCATGATTAGTGAAGGGAGGTGAAATGGATTAAACCCACGGACGGCTTCAGTATCAACAAACTGATTTTAAAGTTTACACAGGAAAGCAGAAAACCCCGAGTAGCCAACGCAGTAGTGTAAGAGAACAAAGTCAGAGGACTGATACTACCCACATTCAAGACTTACCATTTTCAAGACAGAGTTGTAGTGGCCACAGAATACACAAAATAGATCAATGGAACATAATGGAGAGCCCAGAAATAGACCCACTGATCTTTGGCAAGGGAGCAAAGGCAACTGCACACAGAAAGGCTAGTCTGTTCAAAAAATGGTGCTGGAATACTGGACATCTACATGGAGAAAAATGAATCTAGACACAGATCTTACACCTCTCACAAAAAAAAATTAACTCAAAATGGATCTAGACCGAAATGTAAAACACAAAACTGCTACAAGATAACAGAGGAGAAAATCTAGGTGACTTTGGGTTTGGCATCGACTTTTTGGATAAAATGCTGATAGCACAATCCACAAAAGAAAAATTGATCAACTGCACTTTATTAAAATTAAAAACTTCTCTGGGGCCTCCCTGGTGGCGCAAGTGGTTGAGAGTCCGCCTGCCGATGCAGGGGATACGGGTTCGTGCCCTGGTCTGGGAGGATCCCATATGCCGCGGAGCGGCTGGGCCCGTGAGCCATGGCCGCTGAGCCTGCGCGTCCGGAGCCTGCGCGTCCGGAGCCTGTGCTCCGCAACGGGGGAGGCCACAACAGTGAGAGGCCCGCATACCGCAAAAAAAAAAAAAAAAAAAAAAAAAAACTTCTCTGTGAAGGGCACTGTTAAAAGAGTGAAAGGCAAGTGACAGACTGAGAGAAAATATTTGCAAAACACATAGCCAATACAGGACTTAAACCCAAAATATACAAGGAACTTAAGTCTCAATGATAAAAAAAAACAAACAACCCAATTTAAAATAGGCAAAAATTCTGAACAGGCACTTCAACAAAGAAGATAGACAGATGGCAAATAAGCAGATGAAAAGATGCTTAATACCATATGTCATCAGAGAATTGCAAATTAAGAAAACAATGAGATATCACTATACAGCTATTATTATAGAATGGCCAAAATCCAAAACCCTGACAGCACCAAATGCTGGCGAGAATGAAACAACAGGAATTCATTCATTGGTGGTGGGAATGCAAAATGGTACAGCCTCTTTGGAAGATGGTTTGGCAGTTTCTTACAAAGCTAAACATACTTTTACCATCCAGCAATCATGCTCCTTGGCACTTATCCGAATGAGCTAAAAAATTATGTCCACAGGGCTTCTCTGGTGGCGCAGTGGTTGAGAGTCTGCCTGCCGATGCAGGGGACACGGGTTCGTGCCCCGGTCCGGGAAGATCCCACATGCCGTGGAGCGGCTGGGCCCGTGAGCCATGGCCGCTGAGCCTGCACATCCGGAGCCTGTGCCCCGCAATGGGAGAGGCCCCAACACAGTGAGAGGCCTGCGTACCGCAAAAAAAAAAAAAAAAAAAAATACGGGAGGAGGAGGGGGGGGGGGAGAGGGGAGGGGAAGGGGGGAGGGGGAGGGGGAGGGGGAGGGGGAGGGGGGAGGGAACTCTAATTTCCACTCAACTTTTCTGTAAACCTATAGTCTATTAATTTTTTTTTAAGTAAAAGGGAGTCAACCTAATGTCTCCCGAGTATCTACAAAATCCCTCAGGTATTTCCCACTCTTCTAGGTCTTTTAGTAATCCCTTCTTGATATTCTGCAATCTATATTCTAAATTAGGGGTCAGCAAATACAGCCTGTGGGTCAAATCAGGCCTACCGCCTATCTATATGGCCCTTAGGCTAAGAATAGTTTTTACATTTTTAAATGGTTGAAAAAAATCAAAAGATGTACTTCCTCGGCTGTCCAGTAGTTAAGGCTCCATGCTTCCACTGCAGGGGGCATGGGTTCGATTCCCTGGTCTGGGATCTAAGATCCCACATGCTGCGAGGCATGGCAAAAAAAGTCAAAAGAATATCTCATGATACATGAAAGTTACACAAATTCAAATTTCAGGGCCCACTCTTGGCACCCAGACATGATCGCTCATTTGTTTATGAAGTGTCTGTGGCAGCAGAGTTGAGTCACTGCAACAAAAATTGAGTAGGTCTCCAATTCTAAAATACTTGCTATGTGGCTCTTTTTTCTGGGCGGGGGGGGACGGTGAAGAGTTTTTATAGTTTTGTGTGGCTCTTTACAGAAAAAGTTTGCCGACTCCTGTACTAAATGACAAATTTAACCACAGCCAATATAAAATAATGAGGGGAAAGGAAAGAAAAGAAAATCATTTAAAATATATAAATGGATGCATGACATATCCAAAAAGTAAATACAGGTAGAGGCTGCGGTCCTATTTTATTATAACCAGTCAAAAGGCCTCCCTCCTGTGTATGGCATCTATTTTAATGCCATGCATAAATGATACGTCAGTGAAGCTGATTTTTTTGTTTTGTTTTGTTTTTTTGTTTTTTTGTTTTGCAGTACGCAGGCCTCTCACTGTTGTGGCCTCTCCCGTTGCGGAGCACAGGCTCCGGACGCGCAGGCTCAGTGGCCATGGCTCACAGGCCTAGCTGCTCCGCGGCATGTGGGATCTTCCCGGACCGGGGCACGAACCCGCGTCCCCTGCATCGGCAGGCGGACTCTCAACCACTGCGCCACCAGGGAAGCCCAATGAAGCTGATTTTTAAAAGGAAGTTTCTGCAGGCCACCTGTTATCAAGCTACAGAACAATCATTATGTTCCTAGTGCATGAGGACGCCAGCAGGAGCTGGGGGACCTACTTGGACGATGGGTGAGCATCCAGGCAATTCAGGACAGCCAGCAGCAGATTCCAACCTGCTGGTGGAGGGGGAATCTAGTTCCCTCAGGTTCGGTGAAAGGAGCATGGCACTGCCTCCCCAAGATGCTCTAAGTGGGGGACTCCCCCAAAGTAGAAGTGGGAGGCTGGGAGGAGGGCAGTCAAACAACCACAAATTTCTGCTACACATTTTCAAAATTTGGTGTCATGACCTGAGGAGGATTCAAAGATGAACCAGAGATGAACCAGACACAGGACTTGTCTTCAAGAAGCTTCACAACCTAAGTGTCCATCAACAGATGAATGGATAAAGAAGATGTGACATATATATACACACACACACACACACACACACACACACACACACTATATATATATATATACATATATGTACAATGGAATACTACTCAGCCATAAAGAAAGAATGAAATTTTGCCATTTGCAGCAACATGGGTGGACTTGGAGGGCATTATGCTAAATGAAATAAGTCAGACAGAGAAAGACAAATACTGTATGATATTACTTATATGTGGAATCTAAAAAATACAATAAACTAGTGAATATAACAAAAAAGAAGCAGATTCACAGATAGAGAATAAACTAGTGGCTACCAGTGAGGACAGGGAAGGGGGAGGGGCAAAACGGGAGTAGAGGATTAAGAGGTACCAACTATTATGTATAAAAGAAGCTACAAGAATGTACTGACGAGCACAGGGAATACAGCCAATATTTTATAATAACTATAAATGAAGCATAACCTTTAAAAATTGTGAATCACTATACTGTACACCTGTAACTTATACATCAACTACAGTTCAATAAAAAAAATTTGTTTTAAAGATGCTTCAAGAGTTACAGAAAGCCTCATTTTTAATGCTAAAATCCAAATTTAAATTGATCCATGCTTTGTTGCAGGAGTACCAGCTGTATGAGGCAAAAATCCCAGGACTTGAAATGTAGGACGTTTCATTTCACCACTAACATGCCAGGCAAAGCAAAGCAAAGCAAAGCAAATCCACACAAGAAAAAAAGAAAGAAAAGAAAAAAGAAGCAAAGCCAGCACCTGCGCCTCTTGGTGTGGACCTGCCGGGAGTGTGCATGTACAGGACTGCCCTTAAAAGCTTTTAATTGTAAGGGCCAAAAACTAGAAACAGCCCAAAAGTCTTTTCAATAGGAAAATCGACAAGCCATGGCGTGTTTCTGTAACAGAGAACCGCGTGAATGAAAATGAACAAACTACAAACACAGATGAATTTCAAAAACTAGAAAAGCCAGACACACGAGCACGACTTTAACTGTACATATACAAACCTCTACAACAGACCCAACTACACTGTAGCTCTTTTTAAAAAACTATAGTATTAGCGGTCAGAAGAGTGTGTACTTTGGGGCAGAGGGAAGAGGGGGTGATTGTAAAGGGCCTTCTGGGGGCGTCCCTGGTAGGGATCAGATGGGAGTTTGCTTTAGGAAAGTTTACAGAGCTGGACCTTCAGGTTTTATGCACATCCCTAGAGATGTGTTATAGTCACAATGAAAGAGTTTTACCAAAAGGCAAGTGGAGACTTAATCAGGTCCTATGGGAATCAAAATTCCTTTTTCCTAAGATAGAATACTTATCCTTAATTCACACTTTCCAGGAAACCCTGGCATTTCTTAGAGAGTCTATTAAGAACCTGGGGATATTCCTAAGAAATGCAAATTAGAACAACCAGCAGGTATTGCATCACACCTGGTATCTATTATGAACCCCAGGGCGGCTGGGCTGTGATTCTGAGTGGGCGTGGCCAGGATGTGGGGAATTACCTGGAACTGGGAGTGAACCTGGGATCCCCACTCCGGGGCATTCATCCTGAGGTGACAACTCAAAGAAAAGAGCTCCAAGTGCAAAGGTGTTTATACTGGTATCATTTATAACAGGAAGACCGGTGGGAACCATTCAAGCCCAACCACAGGGGACTCACCACACCCAGGGTCCTAAGTCCCCTCTGGGGCCATTCTGCAGCCCCCCCAGTCGATGAGCAATTCCCTCCCCCAGTCCTGAGTTTATTTCTATGAAAAATCTTACAAAGGCTTGGATATCAAATATAATTCAGTGAAACACCTTTATTGGGAAGGCTCGAATTACTTGAAAAGAAATGAACAATTCATGACCACACATAACGGTGGCTGCAATGTGATGCTACCTTTGTCATTTAGCCGCCATAAAAGTTGACTGTGGAGTCTTTCAATGACCTTTTAGTCAACTTAATGTTTTTCGTCAAGCATCTCTTGGCAAGGAATCTGAAAAGTCTCTCAGAGGATCATCAGTGGTTCTTCCAAACCAGAAACTTGTGCCAGAGCCAACAATGTCACCGTCGCCTGGCGAGTGCTCCAGGCAGGGGCATCTTAGCCTGATGGCTGGAGGTGCTGGTGCCCCAGTGAGGAAACTCTGCCGGGACCTGTGACCATCTGAGGACATTTTCTCCTCCTCCTCTTGGCTATCTCTTCTTTACTAGAATATGATTTGGGACATACGTCTCCTGGGAGATATCAGTAGGAGACCAAGTGAATGATCTTATGCTGCCAGGCTCAGTGAAGGGGGTTACACATGTCAGGTCACCAGCCCTGTAAGGTCAGTATGTTGTCCGAATTTTACAGATAAGAACATGAGAGATTCTAGGAAGGGTGTGACTCTCACTACCTTCTTGCTGTGTGACCTTGGACAAGTGATTTAACCTCTCTGGGCCATAGTGTCCTCATCTGTAAAATGGGGATAATAATTCATACCCCTATCTCCCAACTCAGTGTGGAGGCCTCTGAAGTCAGACAGATGTAGCCTGGCGCTGTGCCATATGTTGTGACTGGGGGGCGGGGGGGTCATTTCACCCCAGAACCTGGAAACAGGAAACAGTGCAGTGCCTGCTACACCTGTAAGGGATGAGGTCAATGGCCTCACACCGGCCTGGTTTAACGTGAGCGCTCAGTGACCGAGTGGTTCCCTCACCTCAAGCACCTTTCCTTCCCCTTCGAAGCTCACCTTACTACACCAGCTCCTCCACTGGGGCTGCCTCCTCCGGTCCCCAGATCCCTGCTTGGAGCCTTGAGGCTGGGGAGGGAGGTGCGGGCATTGGGGAAGGGCACTGCACTGCAGCCGGCTACGTTCTCCTCTCCTCATCTGTAAAATGCGCGGCGAAGCTGCGCTGACGCGGATGCCCCTGGGGCGAGCTGCTCTCTGCACCCCCCGTGCAAGTGAGGTGAAGACAGGCGGACAGGGCACTTGTAAGGGAGGGAGCGCCCTGGGCCTTCTGTCCCCTCTGCAGTGGGGAAATAGTCACCATAAACGTCAAAGGATGTGCGACCTGTCTGATGAAAAAGCCAACTTCTGCAGGCCTGGGCTGCACGCCCGAGCTAGCGACCCGGCTAGGCAAGCGAGGGGGTGGGCAGGGGCACAGCCGAACCCCGGGCAAATAGTCCAGGGCCAGAGTTTGGGCAGAGACCAGGCAGTCCTGGGGTCCTGCCAAGCTCTGTCGGTACCATTTCGTGTCTCCGAGCCGATTGTAGGGCGGGGACGGGCTAGTGATGCCCTCACTGGGCCGTTAGGACATCGCAGAGGCTCCCACGCCGGGTGAGTCTCACTCCACCCTCCGCCCCACGCCCTCACCCGGCTTCGTCCCCAACGGTCCAGCCACGCCCTTTCGTGTCCTCCCCCTCCCCCGACCTCCCCGGGCGGAATCCTTTATGTCGTAGGCAGCCTGCGGTTTGCAGGGAGCTCATCCGTGAGGACCGAAGGCCGGCGACCCCAGGTTCCCGATGAGGGCCCGAGGCGGACACCTGCGCGCCCAGGATCACCGCGTGGGGAGTCAGCGGAGAGGCGGGATTGGGCCCCCACTTTGCTCCACGTGCGGCAGCGCCTGGACCCGCAGGGGTAGCCGGTGGCCTGGGTGCAGTGCCGGGGCCTCGCCGCCAGGAGGCGCCTACACAGGCCCGCCGCATCCAGGCTTTCCGGAGCAGCCGGTCCAGCGACTCCCCGACTCCACTGCGGTGTCTCCTACATGTTTCTCGTCTCCCCCTGCCTCGGGCCTAGGTACCAAGCCTTCCGCATGGCTCGGAGGCAGAGGATCGCCCCCTAGAACTGGAGTCCTGCCTCACTGAGTTGGTGGAGGGTGAACTGGGGTGCCTAGACTCATCATCAGGCTGTGTAACCTTGGACATGTCACTCACCCTCTCTGAGCCTGTTACTTTATTTTGACAATTTACAAAGCATTGCATTCAAGATCTCTGGATTCTGGCACTTGACCCCATGTTGCAGACAGAACTGGCACCAGTCCAGGGTTGCAGTGCAGGGGTGGGAGAAACTGGACCATATGATCTGAGCCTGAAGAGCTGCTGTCTGCAGGACTGGGGTGACTGATACGTAGATGGACAGACAGAGAGTCCCCACTGGTCCCTGGCTTTTCTTGGCACAAAGGGTGGGAGCATGGCTGGCTGGGCATGCTGCCAACCCCAAGGCTCCCCTGACCAAGGCGCCTGCCCTGCAGGATTCTCGCCTTGAACCCCAGGCTCCAGAGGGGCCAGCCTCTGCTCCCTACCCCCACTACCAGTGGTGTGGAGCCACTGCCTCATCTGCAGTGTGATTTGTCACCAAATGGAGGTGCCACGTCCCTGCTGTTTCTGTGGCAAGAACTCCTAGCTGTCTCCCAATATCCACTTCCCAGCCTCCCTTAGAGCTGAGTGTGGCCATGTGCCCTGGGGCCGGGCTCTGCTCTAAATCACTTCCTTCTCCATCTTCCTTCACTCCTGTCTCTGAAAGAGGTGAGGAGGGCCCCAGGGGACTACGGCAGGGGTAAAGCAAGGGAACTGGGAGGGGTCAGGGTGGGAGGTGGCCAAAGCAGCTGGCTTCGGAGACAGAGCCATACGACCTGGGAGGTAGGGGACTGCTGCTTAGAGATCCTTTTTCCCATGGCTGCCTCGGGCCTCATCTCCCTCTGTAGGTGGTAAGTTTCCCAACCCTACACCTGCTCCTGGGTCAGCCTCGAGCTCCACGTCATGCCACTGCTCTTCTGTGCTCTTGGAGAAACAATTCTGGGTCCCATACTGACAGTCTGTAAAGTCCTTCCCAGGTATATACAGGTCAAGCCACTCCTCTTTAAAACCTCCCATGGCTCGCAGTGCCAGGGGGTTGAGCCCTACATCCTGAGTCTTGTGTTTGAGATGCTCTGCAATCTGGCCCTGACCCCCTTTCATCCCATCCCCCGCTACCCCTCTAGCACCTGACCCCCTGTCCACGTCTCCAGGTTGTCTGCATGCTGCCTGGAATATCTTCCCGCTCTGCAGCCTGGAAAACTACCCTGACCCTGAGACCCAGTGGGAATACTCCCTCATCCATGAAGTCCTCCCTGCTGCCTGCCCCCCACCCCGCATGGAATCAGCTGCTGCTTCCTCAGCTTTTGGTGGATGATCTGTTTACCCCAACCCCTGAAGCATCTGGATGAGGCCAGGGCTGAGTCCTCTCTGGTCCCCAAGAGCCAGCCCAGAGGAGGTGGCTAAAGAGATACAATCGCTAGCCGCAGCTTCACATTTTATAGGTGCAAGAACCAGCTAAAGGCCAGAAAAACCCTAGCATGGGGCTCCATCCTCATTATAGCCCTTTGGAATTGTTGCTACCATTGTCCCCATTTTGTAGAGGAGGAAACAAGAGCCATAAAGAGGTGAACTGACGTGGCTGCAGTCACAGGGCTAGTGCGAGGTTGTGTAGCATTGTGGTTAAAACCCGGTTCCATCCCCGGCTCTGCCATTGACCAGCTGTGTGACCAGAGGCAAGCCTGGACCTCGCTGAACCTGTCTCTGTACGTGTGACATGGGGTGATAGTGGCACCTCACTCTCGCGGCTGCCTTGCACACTTATGAAGGTAACGGGTATAAAGGGCCTGGTAGCCAGGGGGAGCTCAGCGCAATGGTGACATTCCTGCTGTTACCCCTCTGCCTAGGGGCTCAGGTGGGAGGCTGGCTTCGCTCTATCCCCAGGAGGGTCTCAGCTCCCTGCCCTCCAAGTGTCACCCAGACTCTTCTCTGGGCTGCAGAAGGCAGTGGAGACGGGGAGCTCATTCTCCCTTAGTGGCCCAGAGACACCCAGTGAGGATCCCAGTTGCCCAGCTGAGCGCTTCCATGGGTGAGAGGAGATAGACTTGGGGTTTGTATCCCAGAATCCTCTGAGGGACTGAGCCCCAGTGGGACCTGTGACTGTGGGGCTTGAAGCCCAGCTCTGCCACTTACCAGCTGGGTCACCCTGGTCGAGGCACCGCCCCTCTCGGGCCATTGGTTTCCATCCGTGTAAAATGGGGCAACAGCATTGGGCTTCTGGATTCTACCTGCCCATCGGTTCTCACTGAACTGGCACACCAAGCCTTCCTGAGAAGGACATGTTACAGAGGCAGGGGCTGTGCAAGAGTGCTGTGATGTGGCCAAGGGCACCCAGCAAAGGAGTGAGCAGCATAGTCAAACCTGGGGCCCAGAGCCAGGCTCTCTCCTCTTGAACCCGGGTTCTGAATTCTTACTGAGGTCCTGCTGCAGGGGAGCCATGCTGGCACAGGGCTATGATGGTTTTAGAAACCCCTGGGGCTTGGGCAGGAAATCCAGGGCAGCCCAGCCCCAGCCAGCTTGGCTGTTCCTAAAGTGAAGATGAGAGAAGATGGATTCCCAGGTCCTGCTGATCTATGGCCCCAGGATGGGACTGTGACATGCAGAAGGTGACAGCTGCTCCCTCCCCGTAGTGGCTTCTGGAAAGGACATGGAGCCTCAGTTAGGCAGGCACCTCAGGGTCACTGTGTCTGGTTCCCTGCCTTCACAGAGAAGCTTCCGGGCAGCATGCTGACCACCCTGGTCCCTAGTGGACAGCTCGTCCAGGCCCCTCCTGGTTCAGAAGTGAAGGGGCCCAGGTCACACAGAGGCCAGAGCACATTCAGGAAGGGATCAGTGTCCCAATATTGAGACACTGGCTGTCTACACACCTGCACATCCACAGGGCCAAACCACCAGTGGACGTCCCTCTGTGGAGGATCAGGGGGCACTAATCAGTCTGGCTGTGTGTTGGTGTGCAGGTCTCTTTGCCTCTCTGAGCCTCTTCTGTAAACTGGGCATAACATTGACCTCCCAGAGCCCTCAAGAGAATTAAAAGGGGTTATGTCTAGGAAGGGGGACCCTTCTCTCCCTGATCACCCCAAATGACCAGGGAAGGTTTCTACAGCCCCCAAACACTGCTCTGGGCCTGATACCCATGGTCAGAGGAGGGAGCGGCTGTTCAGTGGACATCCACTTTGTGCCAGATGCTGCCCATGTGTACTCTAATCTTGAAAACAACACTGGGAGTATTACTCTCTGCTTTTTTACAGATGGGGAAAAGTCCTCTTTACCTCCTGTCGCTTGAGCCGGGGCTCCAGGGGTGGAAAT
The DNA here is from genome assembly GCF_025265405.1 of Mesoplodon densirostris. Lineage (NCBI taxonomy): Eukaryota > Metazoa > Chordata > Mammalia > Artiodactyla > Ziphiidae > Mesoplodon > Mesoplodon densirostris. The sequence continues at coordinate 23,857,909 of NC_082662.1, read as the reverse complement.
TAGGAGGGGATCCAGGGGTGGGGGGGTCGAGGGCTGGTTGTGGGCTAGTTGTGGGCAGGCACTGAGCTGGGCAAAGGGTTCCAGGGGTGAGCAAGACAGGCCGAGTCCTGCCCCTCAGAGTTCATGGCCATAGGGAACACAGGCAGGAAATAGACTCAGTTCCCAAACACTGACTTCAGTTCACCTGTGTGCAGTGCTGCTGTGGGGGGGGGGGGTGGCTCGTGTGTGGGGAGGCTCGTGTGTGGGGGGTGTGTAATGGAAAGCTAGAGGAGGGGCTGGGCTGGGGGCCTAGAGGAAGCCCAGGGCAGGTCTGAAGGATGAGTAGGAGCCAAGGGGACGAGCAAGGGAGAAGGTGCTCGTTATAGAAGGCAAGGCAGGTGCCAAGTGCAGAGGCCAGAACACAGAGGATTTGGGGATGGAAAGAAGCTCAGCTACCCAGGAGGCAGGAGTGTGAGAGGCCAGGGCCAGTGAGTGGAGATAAGAAGGGATTTAAACTCCACTTGGACAACACTGGGGAGCCACTGAGGGACTGAAGCAGGGAGTGAGTGATGGGTGCAGATTCCGTGTAGAAGGATGCTTGGTGCCTCCCTGTGGAACAGCGAGGAGGGTCTGCAGAGGGACAGGGGCCCTGGGGCCGGAGAAAGCGGCTAATGCGAGATCCCAAGAGCAGGGTCCGCCTGACTTGATGGATTAGACAGAACGAGGAGAGGAAGGAGCCTAAGGTGACCCCCGGTGTGGTTGGCCTTAGGGTGGGGGTGGGGCCGTTCACAAAGTGGGGGGAACGGAAGGAGCAGCAATGGGGCTGATCACGGGGCCCAGGGATGTGGCTGGCTGCTGGAAGCGCGGCGCGCCTTGTGGCCGAGGATGGAAGAAGCCCCAGCACTGGGACGGCAGAGCGCTGAGGACGGGGAAAGCCGGGAGGGGCAGGCAGGAGCAGCAAGTGGTAAATGCCAGGGCAGGTGGAGTAGGGGGACCGTCGGGCTTTGGCCTCTAGCGTTGGTCTTTCCCAGGAAGAGCAGTGAGCGGGGAGGGGCAGCGGTGTCGGGTGGGGTGTTGGGGAAGTGCTGAGAGGGCGGAGGTGGGGTCAGTGTGTGAGGAGTAGACGAAGCGCAGAGCGAGGAAGGAAGGGGTCTCCAGAAAAGGAAACAGAGGAGGCAAGAAGTGGGAGGAGGCAGGAAGGAGGCCGCTGCCTCAGTGGAGCCCAGGCAACAGCCCGGACGCGAGCTCAGGCCGAAGGAGCCCTGCGTGCTGCGGGCGGCAGGAAGGCGACCGCGGCCTCGCTCTCGGACCCACAGGGATGAGGCCTCGGGAGCCGAGGCTCGACCCCACCCACTGTGGCCTCCTCGGGGACCCTGGCATCCTCGCGGTCGGCCCACCGGAGGTGGCCCCGCCCCCAGCGGTGGCCTCGGTCGCTCCGGAGGATGTCCGGTCGCCGGGAGCGGGGCTCCCGGGGTCGCTGATGCCACCCCTGGTCTCCTCCGCCGAGCCAGAGGGCCGGAGCCTGGGTTCGAGGCCCAGCTGTGCAGTGTGGCTCCGGGACCTGACTCTGCCACGCGCAGCGGGGTTGGGTGGCCCAGGCCGGCGACTTCCTCGAGTTCCCTCTCCCCGCCCCGGGCGCACAGCAGGGTCTCATTACCGCCCATCCCCCTCCGCTAGCGCCCCGCGTGCCGGGGGGTCTCCGCGGCCGGGGGGAGGGGCGGGTTATAATGAATCCCAGGCCGGAAATTCCTCCCGAGGGGCCCGGCTGGGCTGCGGGAGTGAGGGGGGGCCGGCGCTGAGGCTGGCAATCTGCCCGCACCACCCCTCCTCCTCCTCCGAGTCCGCCCCCCGCATCATGGAAACTGGGCCGCCGGCCGACCCCCATGGCTCCGCTCCACATTCCTGCCTCTGGGGGCGGGCGGGGCACGAAAGTTGGGCTACCCGCTTCGGGCCGGTCCGCAGGGGGAGCCGCGGACCTCCGAACCCTCCTTCTGATTTGGGACGAGCACCGCCTCCCCATTCCAGCTTGGGCACATCTTCGGGGAGGTTAGGGAGACCGGCAGGACCCACGACACTCCATTCGATTCAATCAACTCTGAGAACCTGGTTCATCTCTATTTACCCTCCCCCCCACGTGATTACTCTTCATTAAGCGCTCGTGGGCTTACCCCGGGCTGCGCCCGTATTGTGCGCCCAGCCCTCAACGCCGGATTTTCACCTCTCAGCATCTGGCGAGGCAGACACCATTATGCCCATTCTACAGGTGAAGGCAGTGAGGTTCAGACAAAGGAAGGTTCAGATAGTAGGGTCGGGCGGAGCAGGAACTCCGGCCACCTCCTCCCGGAAGCTCCCCGGACGGCGCTGGGCATCTGTAGGCTCTCAGATGACCCCAGATTCCTCTCCGGGGCGACTGGAAGGAGGGACTCTGCGAGACGGGGGAGGGCGTGCGGGCTTCGAATCCTGTCTGCTCGCTCAGGCTGTGGGGCTGGGCAGGGGTCTCAGTTTCCGCACGTGGGAAGAGGGCGCCCCCCCAGGCCTTCTGAACGACGTTAGCGGGGGACTCGAGCCCCCGGATCCTCCGAGTCACCGGGCGCGCACACAGCGCTTACCTGCTAGCCTCAGACTTGAGTCGCTGCCTCCTTCCAGCCGTGGGGCCTGGCCGGGCCCCGGCCAGACTGTCCCGGGGGCTCCAGGGGGGCGGGGCCAGGGCAGCGCTAGGCGGGGCCGGGCCAGGGGGCGGGGCCGGGGGCCGGGATTCCTAGGAGACCGCGGCAGTGCCGCAAGCCGCGGCGCGCGGACTGGGACCCGGACCCAGCCGGGTACGGAGGCGCCAGGTGAGCAAAACTAGGAGCCTGGGGTTCGTCCCCTTCTTTCCCCAACTTTTTGTTTAGCCTCTCCCTCCAGATAGGCGCTGCGTGGGGGGTCGGGAGCCCGGTTCCCCCTTTCCCCGGAGTATGGACGCGCGGGGAGGCGGGACCCCGGAGTGTCCGGGATCCAGCCCCGAGCAACTTCCCGAGACATGGGACCTTCGGACTGTGTCTCCAAGTTTCTGCCTCTCCGGGGTCCCCAGCGTCGACTCACTCCCTCCAGAGTCTCAGGGTCTCCGAGCATGTCCCCATCTCTCTGCAAGCCTCCGCTTCCCTTCCCGCCAGGACCCGCGGTGGCTCAGGGGTGACCTTTCCGGAGCTGGGGCCGGAGCGCCAGCTCTGGCCTGGGGCGGGGTGGTCATTTCTCCAGTTTGGGGCTGGGGAAAGGGCTCCACACTCAGAAACCGGGGTGGGGAACGGGGTTCACCTCCTCCCAGGACGCTCCCGGGGCTGAGCAGAGAAGTGCCCAGCGTTGGGTCCTAGTAGAGCCCCCGTCCTGTGTGGCCTATGACCCTGGCAGGCCCCTCCGCCTCTCCCGGCCGCAGTTTCCCTCTGTGAACACCAGGCTTTGGACGCGGAAGACGCCGGGGCTCTATGCTAGGCCCTGGGCCTTCAGCGCTCCTGTCGGAGGCAGGGATGGGGTGTCCTGCTTTGAGCTTCGGGGGTGCGAATGGGGAGTGACTGGGGTAACAAGGCCTCCTTCCTGGGGCCTCGACTACGGGTTCCAGCGTTGCAGCTGTGGAGAAACCAGACTGGGGCAGTGAGGATGCACCACTGGACAGCGAGGTGCTAACCCTCCTCTCCTAAGGCCGGAGCGCCCCGGCCGGGGCACCGTTTCCTCCCACATCCTCCCTTCCGTGGGGTCCACACCACACGTAGCCCCGCGACTCCTGCCCGGCCCGGATTCAGTCCTCAGGCCTCAGGCCAGGCCGCACCAGCAGCCGGGAGGGGCTTAAGCCGGGCGGCCCAGACCCTGCGGCAGCCAGAGGTGCAAGGGCGGCGCTGCTCCGGCCGGGATGCGGGCCACTGAGGCCTCGGGCGGAGGAGTCCGGAAAGGAGGCCAGGCAGCTGGAAAGGGGGATGTTTCATCCCGAGGAGCCCGAATTGGAAACGCTGCAACCTGGGGGGAACAGCGTTGCCCGGGCTGACAGGAGAGCCAGGAGGGGAGCTCACTTGGCAAGGCCCGGCGCCCGGCACCCGCAGCCCCCTGCTTCCTGCCCTGGCGTTAGCCCGGCCGCTGGAGGAGGGGGCGGCCTCTTCTTCGCGGAGTTTAAAGAAATCCTGGGCCAAGTCTGCCACTTGTTTTGGTCAGAGCGGTCTTCTCGGAGTCTAGCTCAAGTCTCTCTTGCTGCAGCTTCAGTGCTGACTGAGGAGGTCTGGAAGGAGGAGGTGGGCAGGAAGAGGCTGGAGGCCGCGACACCCGCTCCTTCCTTCCCTGCGGTACTTGAAGCGCAGCAGAGGGGAGGTGGGGCCCGCGAGCGACCCCAGCGGACCCGGGTGGCTGAGTGCCCCCTCCCTCCTTTACTACGGTGCAGCCACCTGCGGGGGTGAGCTCGAGCTCGGGCGGGGCTTACCCTGGAGACTCCGCTGCCTGGGGCCCCACACCTCCCGAGGCCCGGGACCCGCAAGCTGGCCAAGAGGGCGCAGGCGGCCGGAGCCCCGCAGCCAAGGACGCGCCAAGGAGCAGCCCGCGCGCGACCCCCTCCCTGGTCTCCGCCCGCGGGCCCGGCCAACTCCGGCTTCTGCTGCGCGTCCCTGGCTCGGAGCTCCGCTGCGGAAAACCCGAGCGGGGGCGGCTCCCCGCCTCGCAGCCCGGGAAAATCCGGGGGTGGCCGCCAGGGATCTCCAAGCGTCCTGGGCCAGGCAGCCCCATCTTCCCTCCCGGATGTGGGCCCCCGACCTGGCGCTCCGACCGTAGGCCCGTCGGTTCAGTCCCTGCCTCCCACCTTCTCTCCGCAGAGCGCCAAGACGACTGAGAGATGACGGCTGGGAGCCCCGGAGACTGCGGGGAGGTGCGGAGGAGCCCCGAGGGCCGCGTCTCCCGCCTGGGCCGCCGCCTGGGCCGCCGCCGGCGCCCGCGCTCCCCGCCCGAGCCCCTGCGGGTGCGGGCGCGGCTGCGGCTGCGCTCGCCGTCGGGGGCGTTCGCGGCGCTGGGTGCGCTCGTGGTCCTGGTGGGCATGGGCATCGCAGTGGCCGGCTACTGGCCGCACCGCGCCGGGGTCCCGGGGCCCCGGGCTGCAAACGCCAGCGCGCCCCACCTGAGCGAGCTGCGGCGCGAGGGTCGGGGCGCCGGCCGGGCCCACGGCCCGCACGAGCGGCTGCGACTCCTTGGGCCCGTAGTCATGGGCGTCGGCCTGTTCGTGTTCATCTGCGCCAACACGCTGCTCTACGAGAACCGAGACTTGGAGACAAGACGGCTTCGTCAGGGGGTGCTGCGGGCTCAGGCGCTCCGACCCCCGGACGGCCCGGGCTGGGACTGCGCTCTCCTCCCCAGCCCCGGCCCCAGGACTCCCCGAGCCATAGGCTGCGTGGAGCCAGAAAGCTGGGACCTGTCCCCGCGTCGGGGTACCTCACCAGTCCCGTCAGTGCGGAGTCTGCGTTCAGAACCTGCTAATCCTCGCTTGGGGTTACCTGCCCTGCTCAACAGTTACCCGCTGAAGGGCCCAGGGCTGCACCCACCCTGGGGTCCACGGACCCAGACTGGCCATGTGATTATCACCGTGCAGCCCTCTGGTTCCTGCATTGAACATTCCAAGTCTCTGGATCTGGGCCTCGGGGAGCTCCTGCTTAGGGCCCCAGCAGCTCGGGATTGTGCTCACCGAAGCTGGCCACGGCTGGACCGCCTTAGTCTGGGGGGTTACGCCAAGTTGGGAGGAGGAGGGGACTTGGGGGCCCGGGTCTGAGGAGCAGGGGACAGCCTGCTATGAGGCTGCAGCATGGACCATGGTACAGGACTAGGACTGGGAGTCCCAATGTCTAGTAGATGCTTCAGTCACATCCCAGACTGGGGATGGATGCTCTGGCCCCAGCAGCTGCTAAGGCATCCTGACTTGCATGTCGGCAGAGAAATGCCGACTGCACAAGGGTTCAAAAAACCGGAGAGAATGTGTTTTAACGTGGAATCTGGAGACCAGCATGACTCAGCCTTAGGAATTCCTTCAGCCTCCAAAAGTGGCCTTAGCCCTGGACAGGTACCTGAGGGGGCTGGAGGTCAAGGCCAGGGTGACTGGGAGATTTATCTGGTGTCTTGGCAAACCCAAAGTTGTGGGCAAGGACCCTAAGACTTGGAAGGTAGGTTGTGATGTTACAGGCTGGGATAGGGTTTGGGCCTCTGGGAAGACGGGCAATGTGGTGGAGCTGAGATGTTCCACGGCCATCTGGGATGGAGACTGAGCCTTTAACTCCTACCACGTCAACCCCTCCCCGCTCAGCCATGCAGGGTATATCCCACGAGGGCTACACTACTGCCAATGCCTTCATACTGAGGGTCTGGCCCCTCCCCAAAGAGGTCTGAGAAGCCCCCTTTCTCTCCTTTGTCATGGCCTGTGCCACGAAATTTCCCTCCAGTTGGCAAAAAGCATATGCCAGTTCCCAGAAATCCTTTTATATGTTGAAACTGCATTTTGGTCAATGTGGACAGCTTTAGAAAATGGCTTGGACCTGGGTCTTCCTGTCACACGTTTAATTTTTCCCGAGTTGCCGGTAAGAGAACTTTAAAAGTTGATCAATCTTCAGAGTCAGTCCTTTTTTTTTTTTTTAAAGTTTATTGAAAAATGCAATACAAGAAGAAGCAAGACCAAACAGTATCTAAACACTACCACCACTTCTCTTAACTACAAAAGGCCAAAACGGCAGATCTAATTATTGCCTATTTAATCTAAGGATTTTGCCAATTTGATTCGGCTGGCATAGTTCCTATTTTGTCAAGAAATGTAAACAACTACTTGATATGATTCATAATTTTTTTTTTTAATTTACAAAACTCCTTCATTTTTGTCACCAAAATAAAACATTTGAGAGAGATCTGTAAAACCAACCAGCCTGGGGCTAAGATCCTGGACAGGTATTTCCCACGAGCCTTCCTTGGTGTTGGTCAGGCCATAGCCCTGGCTCCATTTCCCGAGGTGGACTGTTGCTCCCTCACCCTCAGCTGCCCCGCAGAACACACGGTGGGGGGCTGGGGGCGGGCAGACATTCCCTGACAGGTTCCTGCAGCTAGGCTCTGTGGGCCCTCAGCGGATAAATTCAGGTCCTGCTTTGTGGGTGGGTTGGGTAGGTGGGTGGCAGAGACCTCACATGGCTTGGAAGAAATCTTTGTTTCTGAAGTGAGATAAAAATAAAATTGCAGTGCGAGTTGTTCCTGTGCTGTGCCTGAGTCACTTTAGGAAAACTGCCAAGTTGTTGACACTGGAAATGAACTCTTCTCCCCTCTTCACCATTTCCACCTGGACAGTCTGTTTTTCTTCACACACACGCACACACACAGTTGCAGGAAGAAAAAAAAAGATCCAAACAATTGCCAAACCCCAAGTTCTGTAACCAGAGAGGGAGGAAAAGGAAAGAGGCTTGGAAGGACACCCCTCGTGTTGGATTGTCCAAATCATGGCTTCTCAGCGCCAGAAGGGCATTGGAGGTCTTCTGGTCCAATTTATAGACAAGGAAGCAGGGTGAAGTGAGTTGGTGACAGATTGAGGGGAAGTTCAGGCCCCTGATTTGTGGTCCTAGGCAGTGAAAGTGGCCATACTGACCTGGACGGCACAGGATACTCAGCGTGCCAGGTTCCTGATGTGTATGCTGTGCCCTCTTCCTTTCCCCATCTTCATTCCACAGGTTGCAGCTCTGCAAGCTCCAGCAGCTCTTCCAGCAGGACAGCTGGCCACTGGCAAGTGAGCTCACATCGCAAGCCTATTTGATGTGAGCTGGATTTCCAACCTCACCACCGCTCTGGGCAACAAAGCTCGGGCTTGGGCACGGCCTGGAAAGCCCCATCGTTCCAGACTGTATGCCCCATGCTGTCTGTCCCTGAGACAGGGCACTCTCTTTCCCCCACAAGCCTGTCACATATCCCACCTGAGCTCTTCCTGTCCCTGCCCAGAGAGAGCTACCTGTTGGTTAGTAACAGTCTCAAGTAAGTACTAAGAGAAAAACGCACACTCGTGAAATCAGTTCAAACCAACTGAGTTTGTCTAAACAAAGCTCAGCCAGCAGAGACTCCGGAGACGTGCTGAGGGCCGGGAGCAGAGGCTGTAGACTTCTCTCCTGCTCACCGCCCTGCAGCCCCCAGCCACTGCTGACGGGGACCCGCTGTCCACCTCAGGAAGCTCACTTTCTGTCCTAGAATCAGGATTCTAAGAACTTGTAGGTAGATCTGTTTGTGGGAAGCAAGCTGGAAGATAAGAGAAGCGCTACTGAATAAAAATGTCCCCTAATCTTTACCAGGAATAGTGGAATTGGGGACATCAGTCCTCATTTTCAAAAACAAAAACAAAAAATTAAACCCAAACCCACCACAAACATCAAGCCACAAAACCTGACAGACCTCAGATGGCAAGTGGGGATGAGTGGAGCTGGTGTTTGTACCCCTTGTCAAGTGGGGTTTTGTGGGGAGCGTGGCCCCTAAAAGCCAATTCCCACGCTCCAGAAGGGTATCTGCAGGTAGGGGCCGGTCTGGACCACGACCCCCTCCTCTCTCAGTCACATCCTTTCTCACCCCAGGATTAAAGAGAGAGGCTCAGGGATGGTCTCCTGGAAATACTTCTTAGCAGGATCCAACTGAGATAAACTCCACCACTCCCCTGTGTGAAGTGCACATTCCCAGAACTAGAAAACCTTTAAAAAAATCTCGTCAACTTTCTTTGTCCAAATCACCACTAAAAATGTGTGGTCAGTGCTTTTGGCCCAAAGTGCCTATTTTTCTGTGAGTTTTGGTCTCTCCTGAGATGGGAGGTGGGGGGAGCACTTAGCAGAGCCACTGCTTCTGATGAGGTAAAAAGGGAGGGAGGGCAGGAAGGTGAAGGCCACGGATATGTTCAAACATTCACAGTATCAGATATATCTGAAGCAACTTCTTATGTCTTTGATCTAAAGAAGCTCCAAAAAGAAAGAACAGGAGAGAGGAAAGAAAACAATACTACATTCTTAGCAGAGGCCTCTGCCTCACCAAACCACCCTCAGCAAAGGGACAGGGACATCTTCCTGGGGTCTCTGGATCAGGGCAGCCGCCCTGCCTGACATTCTGATAAAGTTACATCACTGGCTCTGAGAAAGGGCTGGTTTATGAAGTTTCTGCTGCCATCTAAAGGGTATAAACTAGGGGAGGAGCAGGGAAGCCCCACTAAGCTGGCTTTGTCCCCCAACACAGCTGACGGAGTCATTGGAGGATTTCCCAAAGAATGCTGTGGACCCTGTCAGTATAAATGGGGAGAGGCTGGGCTGAAGGGGTTACAAACGACCCCATAAAAAAACAAAAGGCTCTTTAAAAACAGTCCAAAGAGTGAAAAGTTGAACAATTTCTGGTATCACAATATAGAAAAATGTATTCAAAAGCATCAGTGATATCTAGAAGACTTTCTTGGTATAAACTCCAAATAGAAAATGAAATTGCTTTTCTGGTGGTTTAGAATCAATCATCTTAAAAGTCTGAAGTCTGACTATTGCAGGTTAGCTTCTTTATCATTCTGCTGGTTTTCTCTGGAATGGAAGATGGGCAGGGAGTCGGGGGAGGGGGGAGGGTAGGACAGTTCCTAGAGGAAAGAAAGAAGCAAAGTTTTAAAGTCCCGCAAAGGAGACTGCTACCCAGTCCCAGTGCCAAGTTCTTGTGGCCACAAGTGACAATCAGGGCCTGAGCGGTTTTACAGGGCCCCATCCTACCTGGTGATTGATGGCTTCTTCAAGTTATTTGTAAACTACTTGTAGGCATGACTTTATCTGGAACCCTGGCTCCCAAAAGGCAGCTATCCTGCTTCCAACTCTCTAGTCTGGCCCCAGAGCTTCAGCCCTTTCTTTCCTATCCCCCAAACCCTCATTTCCAGACAGCTAGTGCTGCTTTGCTTGGTTTTGTTCTTCTCCTCTGGCCCTCCCAGGTCTAGGCTCAGAGAGGCCTGTGACAGTAGAGAGTAGGGCGGCAGGGAGAAGTGGGGGGAAGTGAGGTGGAGAAGTAGGAGGACGCGTGAAGATTCAAGAGGTGGGTGGGATTTACATCCACGTTTGGTGTATCTCTTCCACCCCGTCACTGCTGGCACCGCTGAGGGCAGGAGGAGACCTAGCTGCTTTAGTTGGAGCCAAATACTTAATAACGTCCCACACCCTCCTCCTCAGCCTTCCTCTGCCTTCAGTTTATCAAGTCCCAGTGTGGACACCTCTGGGGGGATGGCTCCACTCCACAAGGACGGCCCATACCTGAGCTCACTCCTCAGAGATTTCGGTTTCCTGATGGACGACCACCTTGGTCACTGACATGTCTGGGTGCTGCTCCTTTGCCTCCTTGATGGCCTGTACGAGGACCTGAGAAAGACAGAAACAATGCCCATCAGGCGGAAAGCAGCCTGGCTGGTGAAAAAGGCAGGGATCATAGGACACCATTTCTCTGGCAAGTTCAATCTTTCTGTCTACAGAACCAGAGCAGCATGTAGGCTAAGCCAAGCTGATGATGGCCGTGCCCGCCCTATCCTGCTTAGGGAGGCTCCTGGACTAAAAACACAGACACAGGGAAAGCTTAGAGCTGTCTTCAAGGAATCAGGGAGGGCCTGGAGGGGTGACAGCCTGGGTGGCTCTGGGAAGATTCACTCAAGAACAAAGTGAAATCTGTGTTCAGCGTAGGGTAACCGGGAAGCTCAGGACAGGAGAGGAAAATAGCGAAGCATGCTACAAAAAGGAAGAGATGTCTTTGGCTAAAGTAGAGACAAGAAAGGAAGAAAGAGTGGGAGGGCCCATGACATGCCACATACTGGCCTAAGTACATTACTTATTATTATTTACTTGATCTTCACAACAACTCAATGAATTAAGGTAGTATCCTTAATTTCATATTTTAGACGTGGAAACCAAGGTTCAGTGGTTAAAGTGCTTAACGTTTCACAGCTAGTAAGTAACACAATGGGGATTTTCACTTAAGTGTATCAGACTTTCCTCTTTGCCACACTGTTTTTTAGTTTCAGAGGGAGGTGGAAGGGATGACGACCCGATTTTAGTATCTGGAGGAGTTCTGATCATTTTAGAAAAGCTGAAGGGAGCAGAGGGAAAGTCAAAGAAGAACAATGACAGGACTACTCCCCTTGGGCTGCAAGTCGCTGAGCCTCAAGCTCAGAGCACCCCAAGGTGGAAGAGCCCAACACAGCCTTTGGGGGATGGCGGCATGAGATTCTCAGTGACAGGCCTCCATCAAAAAGGACTCTAGCTAGATATGACCAGCTGACTGTTGACCCTGGCTCTTAAGACTACTTCTAGGAGGGACGGGAAGAAGGGAAATCCCTCTTTTGGTCTCTTGACTCCATGAAAGCCGTTCTTGGCACTGCCACCTCTACAGGCCCCTGCTCATCCTCCCTCAGCCTGTTTGCTCAACCAGTCTGCTCACGCTTCAAGGCCCAGCCCAAGCCCCCTCTCTGGTTACTCTGGCCTACACCCCTCTCTCTCTGACAGCCCGCACCTTAAAGTGCCCCCTCCCGATCCAGAGTGCACCACATCTTATCCCTTCCACATGTCCCTCATGCCTCAGAGACTGAGGGACACTGGAGCACCTCTGAGCTATCAAGTATGCTTGTCTTTTTGTCCCAATAACCCTGAAAGAAACCTATGATTATCTTTATTTTACAGATGGCAAAACCACAGCTCAGAGAAGTAAAATAACTTGCTCAAGGACGCACAACCAGTAAGTTGCAGAGTCAGGATTCAACCTGGGTCTGTCTCACTCCAAAGCCAAAACACCTTCCTATGCCATCTACCACAGATGGAGCACGTGGCAGGGGCTCACATCACATCAGGCCGCGCAGGTGAGTGCAGGCTGGTAACACAGCAGGATCCCTTGAGCTGGAGCAAATAGAATGCAAGGCCTCCCACTTGGGCTTTTTGCAGCCTTGTTGGTGGGACCCTCAGCCCGGTGTTCTCAGCTGTAAGTCTCAACCCTGCTACCAAGGGAACTGTCAGCACTGCAGCTCAGTCTATTTTTTTTTTCTTTAAGGCACTCAGCATATCAGCATAAAGGCCACAGAACTATTGCTCCAGCACTCCTGTCAATGATTCCAGAAGCATTTACATGCAGTCTCTTCCACCCCCGCTTTTCTGTAGCTTTACTGTTCTAACCTCACCCAGCAGAGAATTGGGAACATTAATCCTGACCTTATTATTTGCTAATTGCTCGAAGCACACAATTAGCACCTAATTAACATAAAAGCATAGAATTTTAGCACTCAGAGGGCCCAGAAATTAGCTAGATCAACCTGCTCTCTTTTAGGAGAGAACAAAAAAAAAATATGGGAGGTAAAGTGATTTGCCCAGGGTCATACAACAAGTTAGTGATAGATCTAGGACAGAAATCAAGTTCCAGGTCTCCTGAGTTCCAGCCCATGACACTGTGTCCCCTCTAGCTCGCCCCTCTGAGGGTAGAGACCACATGTTGGTTTGATATCGTCTACTGTCTCCAGCACAGGTTTGGGTACATGATATCCCCTGAACAGCTACAGCTCTATTTACTTGGAGCCCACCACACACCCCACAATGTACTTCTGTATCTCACTTGATTCTTGCAACAACCTTGAAGGAAGATGCTATCTTATAGATGAGGAAACAGAGGCCTAGGGAGTTAGGGCTAGGATATGGTAAGAACTAGGATTTGAGTCTAAAGCCCATGTTCTTTGCATTACACTTCCCTGCTTCTCCAGTCTACGGCCCCCATCCCACAGGCCTCAGTGATCCGACTCCCTTTGTCCTTCTTCTCGATTAAGAGCTAGAGTAGCTGAGAGGGCTCCTTGGAGATAAAGCTGTTATCTTTTGCAGCAAGCCAATTTCGGTGTCCATCAGTGATCCTGCCCCAGAACCTCTCCCATGCCCAGGATCTCAGCATTCCCACCTGATCATGGTCAATATCGGCATCTCCTGTGATCACAATTCTCTTTTCAATCCGGGTCTCTGAAATCCCACCTTTTACAGTCTGAAACAAAACGGAGGTGACCATATGAGAAAGAAAGAAAGAAAAACCCAAACAGCAAAACAACAGCAAGAAATTAGTCTGAAAACTATACTCCAAATTTTAATCTGCTGCTGGGTACTGAATAGGGTAGCTTTCTCACACACTTGTTCAAAATCTTGGCTGGACCTGCTAAAATGAGCACACGCTTATTCCCTAGTATTGCTAAAAACCTTTAATAAGCTAAACAGAAAGTCATAATTCTCTATTATTTATTTTTAGCTTTTTCTTCCTCCCAAACACCAAAGAATTTCTGAGTAAACAAAACAGGTGTTCCTTTTTGCTCTTTTCCTGTATATTTTGATTGTTTTCAAGAGGCAAACAAATCAGAAGACTATGAACAAAAAACGTCATGCAGCTTGAAATTAGGCTCTTTATTTTAAAACATTTTCATATTACTGATGTCAAAAGACCCTCAAATAATCCCCCCAGGGTAGGTAGGTTTCCCTACTTCACAGATGAGGAAACCATGGTCTAGACATATTAAGTAACTGGCTTCCAGTCATCTGTGTGTTGATGATGGAGCTTGGTCAGCAATCTAGATTTCTTATTTACAAGAAAATGCTTTTTCATCTAAGTGCTACCACAAACATTGACTGTCTTTGATTTTCTGGGAGTAGTTCCAATTTTAGATACTTTGTCCCTCTTGCCCCCATAAACAATATTCTAATAATTTCAATATTTCAGCATCCAAACTACAGTTCCCATGGCCTTGATCCTGGACATGACATAAAAATTCTCTGTGAGACCCTGAGTTCTGATTTTTGGCTTGGAAAATATGGTTGCTTAATAATACCAACAACACCTGCCCTTAAACTGACTTTTTTTTTAAATAGATCTTTATTGGAGTATAATTGCTTCACAATACTGTGTTAGTTTCTGTTGTACAACAAAGTGAATCAGCCATATGCATACATATATGCCCATATCCCTCCCACCCTCCCTATCCTACCCCTCTAGGTCATCACAAAGCACCAAGCTGATCTCCCTGTGCTATGCTGCTGCTTTCCACTAGCTATTTTACGTTCAGTAGTGTATATATGTTGATGCTACTCTCACTTTGCCCCAGCTTCCCCTCCCCCACCGCGTCCTCAAGTCCGTTCTCTATGTCTATGTCTTTATTCCTGCCCTGCCACTAGGTTCATCAGTACCATTTTTTTTTTTTTTAGATTCCATAAATATGTGTTAGCATACAGTATTTGTTTTTCACTTTCTGACTTACTTCACTCTGTATGACAGACTCTAGGTCCATCCACCTCACTACAAATAATTCAGTTTCATTTCTTTTTATGGCTAACATTCCACTGTATATATGTGCCACATCTTCTTTATCCATTCATCTGTTGACGGACATTTAGGTTGGTTCCATGCTCTGGCTATTGTAAATAGTGCTTCAGTGAACACTGTGGCACGTGTCTCTTTATGGGGTTTTTTGGTTATTTATTTATTTATTTATTTACTTTTGGCTGCATTGGGTCTTCGTTGCTGCGCGCAGGCTTCCTCTAGTTGCAGCGAGTGGGGCTACTCTTCATTGAGGTGCGTGGGCTTCTCATTGCGGTGGCTTCTTTTGCTGTGGAGCACGGGCTCTAGGCACATGGGCTTCAGTAGTTGTGGCAGATGGGTTCAGTAGCTGTGGCTCAGGGACTCTAGGGTGCAGGCTTGGGCTTAGTTGCTCCGTGACATGTGGGATCTTCCCAGACCAGGGCTCGAACCCATGTCCTCTGCATTGGCAGGCGGATTCTTAACCACTGCGCCACCAGGGAAGTCCCCGTGTCTCTTTTTGAATTATGGTTTTTCCAGGGTATATGCCCAGTAGTGGGATTGCTGGATCATAGGGTAGTTCTTTTTTTTAGTTTATTAAGGAATCTCCATACTGTTCTCCATAGTGGTTGTATCAATTTACATTCCGACCAACAGTGGAGGAGGGTTCTCTTTTCACCACACCCATTCCAGCATTTATTGTTTCTACATTTTTTGATAATGGCCATTCTGACCAGTGTGAGGTAATACCTCATTGTAGTTTTGATTTGCATTTCTCTAATAATAAGTGATGTTGAGCATCTTTTCATGTGCCTCTTGGCCATCTGTATGTCTTCTCTGGTGAAATGTCTATTTAGGTCTTCCACCTATTTTTTTAATTGAATTGTTTGGGGTTTTTTTGTATTGAGCTCCATGAGCTGGTTGTATATTTTGCAGATTAATCCTTTGTCTGTTGTTTCATTTGAAAATATTTTCTCCTATTCTGAGGGTTGTCTTTACGTCTTGTTTATGGTTTCCTTTGCTGTGCAGAAGCTTTTAAGTTTACTTAGGTCCCATTTGTTTATTTTTGTTTTTATTTCCATTTCTCTAGGAGGTGGGTCAAAAAAGATCTTGCTGTGGTTTATGTCAAAGAGTGTTTTTCCTATGTTTTCCTCTGAGTTTTATAGTGTCTGGTCTTACATTTAGGTCTTTAATCCATTTGGAGTCTTTTTTTTTTTTGAGTTTATTTATTTTTTTTGTTTTGTTTTTGTGTGTGTGTGTGTGTGTGTGTGTGTTTTGCGGTACGTGGGCCTCTCACTGTTGTGGCCTCTCCCGTTGTGGAGCACAGGCTCCGGACACGCAGGCTCAGCGGCCGTGGCTCACGGGCTGGAGCATGTGGGATCTTCCTGGGCCGGGGCACGAACCCGCGTCCCCTGCATCGGCAGGCGGATTCTCAACCACTGCGCCACCAGGGAAGCCCCTTGAGTTTATTTTTGTGTACGGTATTAGGGAGTGTTCTAATTTCACTCTTTTACATGTAGCTGTCCAGTTTTCCCAGCACCACGTATTGAAGAGACTGTCTTTTCTCCATTGTATGTTCTTGCCTCCTTTGTCAAAGATAAGGTGACCATATGTGCGTGGGTTTATCTCTGGGCTTTCTATCCTGTACCATTGATCTATATTTCTGTTTTTGTGCCAGTACCATACTGTTTTGATTACTGTAGTTTTGTAGTTTAGTTTGAAGTTGGGGAGCCTGATTCCTCCAGCTCTGTTTTTCTTTCTCAAGATTGCTTTGGCTATTTGGGGACTTTGTGTCTCCATAAGAACTGTAAAGTTTTTTGTTCTAATTTTGTGAAGAATGCCATTGGCAGCTTGACAGGGATTGCATTGAATCTGTAGATTGCTTTGGGTAGTATAGTCATTTTCACAATATTGATTCTTCCAATCCAAGAACATGGTATATTTCTCCATTTGTTTATGTCATCTTTGATTTCTTTCATCAGTGTTTTATAGTTTTCTGAGTGCAAGTCTTTCGCCTCCTTAGGTAGTTTATTCCTAGGCTTTGTTGCGATGGTAAATGGGATTGTTTCCTTAATTTCTCTTTCTGATTTTTCCTTGTTAGTGTATAGGAATGCCGGAGATTTCTGATTTTTTTTTTTTTTATGTTCCTGATCTTAGTAGAAATGCTTTCAGTTTTTCACCATTGAGTATGATGTTTGCTGTGGGTTTGTCATATATGGCCTTTATTATGTTGAGGTAGTTTCCCTCTATGCCCATTTTCTGGAGAGTTTTTATCATAAATGGATGTTGAATTTTGTCAAAAGATTTTTCTGCATCTATTGAGATGATCATATGGTTTTTATTCCTTAATTTGCTAATATGGTGTACCACATTGATTGATTTGCATATATTGAAGAATTCTTGCATCCCTGGGATAAATCCCACTTGATGATGGTGTATGATCCTTTCAGTATGTTGTTGGATTCTGTTTGCTAGTATTTTGTTCAGGATTTTTGCATCTATGTTCATCAGTGATATTGGTCTGTAATTTTTTTTGTGATATCTTTTTCTGGTTTTGGTTTCAGGGTGATGGTGGCTTCGTAGAATGAATTTGGGAGTGTTTCTCCCTCTGCAATATTTTTGGAGAGTTTGAGAAGGATCGGTGTTAGCTCTTCTCTAAATGTTTGATAGAATTCACCTGTGAAGCCATCTGGTCCTGGACTTTCGTTTGTTGGAGGATTTTTAATCACAGTTTCAATTTCATTACTTGTGATAGGTCTGTTTATATTTTCTAATTCTTCCTGGTTCAGTCTTGGAAAATTGTACCTTTCTAAGAATATGTCCATTTCTTTGTGGTTGCCAATTTTATTGGCATATAGTTGTTTGTAGTAGTCTCTTATAATCCTTTGTATTTCTGTGGTGTCAGTTGTGATTTCTCCTTTTTCATTTCTTATTTTATTGATTTGCATCCTCTCCCTTTTTTTCTGGATGAGTCTGGCTAAGAGTTTATCTATTTTGTTTATCTTCTCAAAGAACCATCTTTCAGTTTTATTGATCCTTGCTACTGTTTTCTTCATTTCTATTTCATTTATTTCTGCTCTGATCTTTATGATTTCTTTCCTTCTACTGACTTTGGGTTTTCTTTGTTCTTCTTTCTCTCGTTGATTTAGGTGTAGGGTTAGGTTGTTTATTTGAGATTTTTCTATTTCTTGAGGTGAGATTCAATTGCTATAAACTTCCCTCTTAGAACTGCTTTTGCTGCATCTCATAGGTTTTGGGTCCCTGTGTTTTCATTGTCATTTGTTTCTATGAATTTGTTTATTTCTTCTTTGATTTCTTCAGTGATGTCTTGGTTATTTAGTAACACATTTTTTAGCCTCCAAGTATTTGTGGTTTTTACAGTTTTTTTTCCTGTAGTTGATATCCAATTTCATAGCATTGTGGTCAGAAAAGATACTTGATATGATTTCAATTTTCTTAAATTTTCCAAGGCTTGGTTTGTGACCCAATGTGATCTATCCTGGAGAATGTTCCGTGTGCACTTGAGAAGAAAGTGTACTCTTCCACTTCCGGGTGGAATGTTCTATAAATATCAATTAAATCTACCTGGTCTATTGTATCATTTAAAGCTTGTGTTTCCTTAGTTATTTTCTGTTTGGATGATATGTCCATTGGTGTAAGTGGGGTGTTAAAGTCCCATACTATTATTTTGTTACTGTCTATTTCCACTTTCCTGGTTGTTAGCATTTGCCTTATGTATTGAGGTGCTCCTATGTTGGATGCATAAACATTTATAATTGTTATATCATCTTCTTGGATTGATCCCTTGATCATTATGCAGTGTCCTTCCTTATCTCTTGCAACAGTCTTTATTTTAAAGTCTATTTTACCTGATACGAGCATTGATACTCTGGCTTTCTTTTGATTTCCATTTGCATGGAATATCTTTTTCCATCCCCTCATTTTCAGTCTGTACGTGTCCCTAGGTCTGAAGTGGGTCTCTTGTAGACAGCATATAT
Source organism: Mesoplodon densirostris (assembly GCF_025265405.1). Classification (NCBI taxonomy): domain Eukaryota; kingdom Metazoa; phylum Chordata; class Mammalia; order Artiodactyla; family Ziphiidae; genus Mesoplodon; species Mesoplodon densirostris. Next base: position 23,839,625 of record NC_082662.1, on the reverse strand, counting down.
ATGGGTCTTGTTTCTGTATCCATTCAGCCAGTCTGTGTCTTTTGGGTGGGGCATTTAATCCATTTACATTTAAGGTTATTATTGATATGTATGTTCCTATTACCATTTTCTCTCTCTTTTTTTTTGCGGTACGCGGGCCTCTCACTGTTGTGGCCTCTCCCGTTGCAGAGCACAGGCTCCGCACGCGCAGGCTCAGCGGCCATGGCTCACGGGCCCAGCCGCTCCGCGGCATGTATGTGGGATCTTCCCGGACCGGGGCACGAACCCATGTCCCCTGCATCGGCAAGCGGACTCTCAACCACTGCGCCACCAGGGAAGTCCCATTTTCTCTTTTTTAAAATTTATTTATTTTATATATTTATTTTTGGCTGCGTTGGGTCTTCGTTGCTGCACGCGGGCTTTCTCTAGTTGTGTCGACAGGCTTCTCATTGTGGTGGCTTCTCTTGTTGCACAGCATGGGCCCTAGGTGTGCAGCCTTCAGTAGTTGTGGCACATGGGCTCAGTAGCTGTGGCTCGAAGGCCCTAGAGCGCAGACCCAGTAGTTGTGGCGCATGGGCTTAGTTGCTCTGCGGCATGTGGGATCTTCCCAGACCAGTGCTTGAACCTGCGTCCCCTGCATTGGCAGGTGGATTCTTAACCACTGCACCACCAGGGAAGCCCCCATCACCATTTTCTTAATTGTTTGGGGTTTGTTTTTGTGGGTCTTTTTCTTCTCTTGTGTTTCCTGCCTAGAGAAGTTTCTTTAGCATTTGTTGTAAAGCTGGTTTGGTGGTGCTGAATTCTCTTAGCTTTTGCTTGTTTGAAAAGCTTTTGATTTCTCCCTCGAATCTGAATGAGATACTTGCTGGGTAGAGTAATCTTGGTTGTAGGTTTTTCTCTTTCATCACTTTAAGTATATCCTGCCACTCCCTTCTGGCCTGCAGAGTTTCTGCTGAAAAATCAGCTGATAACCTTATGGGGATTCCTTTGTGGGTTATTTTTGGTTTTTCCCTTGCTGCTTTTAATATTTTTTCTTTGAATTTAATTTTTGTTAGTTTGATTAATATGTGTCTTGGTGTGTTTCTCCTAGGGTTTATCCTGTATGGGACTCTCTGTGCTTCCTGGCTTTGGGTGACAACTTCCTTTTCTATGTTAGGGAAGTTTTCCACTATAATCTCTTGAAATATCTTCTCAGACCCTTTCTATTTCTCTTCTTCTTCTGGGACCCCTATAATTCGAATGTTGGTGCATTTAGTGTTGTCCCAGAGGTCTCTGAGACTGTCTTCAATTCTTTTCATTCTTTTTTCTTTATTCTGCTCCTCAGCAGTTATTTCCACCATTCTGTCTTCCAGCTCACTTATTCATTCTTCTGCCTCAGTTATTCTGTTATTGATTCCTTCTAGTGTATTTTTCATTTCAGTTATTGTGTTGTTCATCTCTGTTTATTTGTTCTTTAGTTCTTCTAGATCTTTGTTAAACATTTCTTGTATTTTCTCAATCTGTGCCTCCATTCTATTTCCAACATTCTGGATCATCTTTACTATCATTACTCTGATTTCTTTTTCAGGTAGATTGCCTATTTTCTCTTCATTTATTTGGTCTTGTAGGTTTTTACCTTGTTCCTTCATCTGTGACATATTTTTTTGCTGTCTCATTTTTTATTTTCTTTTTTTATGAGTGGGATTGTGTTCCTGTCTTACTGGTTGTTTGGACTGAGGCTTCCAACACTGGAGTTTGTAGGCTGTTGGGTAGAGCTGAGTCTTGGTGCTGAGATGAGGACCTCTGGGAGACCTCATTCTGATGAATGTTCCCTGGGGTCTGAGGCTCTCTGTTAGTCCAGTAGTTTGGACTCAGAGCTCCCACCACAGGAACTTCAGACCGACCCCTGGCTCGTGAACCAAGATCCCGCAAGCCCATGCTGGGCGGCATAAAAAAAAAAAAAAAAAAAAAAAAAAGGAGAACAATACAAAGTAAAAACTAAAATTAGATGATGAAACTAACAGATATGTTAGAAAAAATATAAAAATAAAAATATAGATGAAACAACAACTGGAAGGTAAAACAGAACCACAATAGTAAAAAAAGAGGAGAAAAAAAAAGTGGAAAAAGGCCTTGGCTGTGGAGAGCGGGCCTAAGCAGGGGCAAGATTTGGGTGGTTAGGACCCACAGGGCTGGAAAAGGCCCTGGGAAGGAGGGAGGCGTGGTAGGGCTTAGGCTCAACAGAACAGAAGGGGCCCAGTGCCCCCTGCCTCCTGCCTCTGGTCTCAGAGGGTGGGGAACCCTCCTGGCTTCCTGGGCTCGAGTGGGCGGGGCAAACGCCCTTCACTCCTTTCCTGCTCCTCCGGTCCTGGAGGACCCCTTCCGCCTGCCTCTCCTGTTCTCTCCTGGCCTCCCTCCTATGCCCCCAGGACCAACCCAGCCCAGAGGGGACCTCTGAGGGCGTAGGACCCGCCCGAGAGCCAGGCAGACTTCCCCAGCCCATTGGGCAGGGGAAACGCTAGGCATGCTCCCCTGACCCGAGCCCCCGAGGGTCCCTCCAGGCGTCAGAACCCCTCCCCCTTCTCAGCCAACCCTCAGGGGCGCTGGTCCTGTCCAGCCTCCAATTCTCCTCCCCCCTCAGTCTCCCCACATCCTACCGGTTCGCTTGGGGGTTCTTCCCATCTCCTTGGGCATCGGGGTCCCGCACCAGCATTCAGCGGGCGCCCTAGTTGTGGGGAGACGCAAACTCTGCATCTGACTTTTTAAACTGACTTTTTAGGCTGACCTCCACAGCCAGACAGGGGACTCACTGACCAGGGAGACAGACGAATGTGTAAAGAAAACAACCACATGTGACTTTAATGAGACCACGAAGTAGACAGGGATGCTCAGGGTCTCCCTGGGTTTATTGCTGGGGAAAGCAACAGTGCCTTTCCACCCTGGACACTGGGAATAATTTGGCTCAGTAGGGAAGAAGCTGAAAACCCTTGCTTATGGACCGGGGTTCTCGCAGAGAGGCAGCAAGCTTGGCATGCCACTGGATTTCAGAAGGAATTTCTAGCTTTCTGTTACCTTGGTAATTTGAGTTGTGGTGGTGCTGCTGGTGGTCTCAGATGTGATGGTCTGAGCTGTCAGCAAGACTCCTGGGTCCAAGTCCCCGTTGCTGTCATCAGTCTGCAGAAGGAGACGCAACTCATCACCATGCCTCTTAGGAAACGTCATGGGCAAATGTTGCAGATGCAGCTTTGCTCTGCAGCTGCACGTTCTAAAGCAAAAACCCAATTCCCTTACAGTGATCTCTTAATTAACCAATAAAATTAATCCCCTGGGAACAAAGCTCCTTCTAAAATAGTTGGACAAGTCCAGTTTCCCCAGCATTGGGTCAGTGATAGGAGTGGATGAGAAAAAGGAGGCAGGAGTGTAACCACAGGTTCAACAAGAGTGACAATAACTATGCACACGTATACAGCATTCTATAGCTCATAAATGGCTTTCAAAACTTCATCTTTTTTGATGCTTACACAAGCCCTATGAATATAAATAGAAAAGGGAGAAACTTATTAGCACTCCCAGGTAAGACTCAGGCTCAGAGAAAGTGAATGATTTGCCCAAGGACTCAAAACTAATCCTCTCCACAAACCTGGAGCTCTTTACACACCACCCAGGGCAGGAAGGAAAGGTATAAACTCTTGGTGGCTAAAGCATGTCTAGGTTCTGAATCATAGGACAGAACTTTCCAGGAAGAACAAGGAAAGGTCCTTGCTGGAGTTTAAGGGACCAAGGAATCTCAGGCTATCTTTTATGAAAATCAAGATGGGAGACTGGAGCACATGAGATAGGAAATGTCCTTTTAAGGCAAAGTGGGAGGAAATACATATAATATCTCAATGACATTTCTGACAACAAAACTTTTATTGAAAGGGATCCTCGTCATTATAGGAGGGGTTTAAAAGTGTTTAATGCCGGCCTACACAACTCATCTATACAGAGAACAAGGGCTGGGGCTATTTCTTTTTCCTCCAGGGCGCACTGTACTATGACCAAAATAAATATATTATCATCAGGCTGAGAAATGACATTAGCAAAAAGGAAGAGAGATGGTTGGCAGGAGCCAAACTCAGCCTGATGAATAGTTATCAGCAGCCATTTGGGCCATTAGCAGACTCAGAGCTGCTGACAACCTCTGACCAAGATGGAAACAAATGAGGAGGCTGGAGGCTGCCTACAGCTACATGCTTTTCAGATAAAATACCTGGTACTGGTATTGTACACTGACTCAGAGGGGCATTTAGAGAATTGCGATTATTTTCGTAAAGAATTTTGCAGCAAGCAATGTGCTAGGTTACCATCCTTCTCCGCCTCTTTATATAAGTCATTTGCATTATAAGCAGAGGCCTCCAACTTTTTTATGAGCAGGGCCACATTTCATTGAGCCAAAACTTTGAGATACTGTGGGGAGGGCAGAAGGAGGAGAAGAGAATTAGGAAAGAGAAGAGTCCCTGGCTGGATTCACTTCCAGGTTCACAAAACAAAGAGAGGGAACATGATTGTGTCACCTAAGTCTTTCACACACGTCACCCTCATACCAGGCATATTACTGGCTAGTTTACTAACACTTTCTTCAGCCCAGACATATTTAACTACCTTAGATTCAGACTCAACTAACATTTATTGCACTTGTACTATATGCCAAGCCCATAATGCAACTGTTAACTCAATCACACCTCTCAGTATCTGAAGTAGGTACTATTATTATACTCACTGTATAGTTCAGAAAAGTGAGGTCCAGAGAGGTTAAATAATTTTCCAAAGGGATTTCCCTGGTGGTCCAGTGGTAAAGAATCCACCTTCTAATTCAGGGGATGCGGGTTCGATCCCTGGTCAGGGAACTAAGATCCCACATGCCGCAGGGCAACTAAGCCTGCGTGCCACAACTACTGAGCTCGTGCACCTCAACTACAGAGCCCACGTGCAACAAACTACAGAGCCCATGTGCCCTGGAGCCTGCACACCACAACTAGAGAGAAGCCCATGTGCTGCAACAAAAGATCCAGCGTGCCACAACTAAGACCCAATGCAGCCAAAAAAATAAAAGTAAATAAATTAATTAAATAAAATAAAAAGAAACCTTAAAAAATAATAATTTGCCAAGGTTCTATGCTAATAAGTGCTTGAACCAGGACTGAGGGCAAAGACTTCCTGTCTGAAGATTGAGGTTCAGGTTCCAGCTCAGACAGTGGCTGGCTGTGGAACCTTGGGCAAGTCATTCTGACTTTTCTGAGCTTTAATTTTCTCATTTTTATAACAGGCTACCCTGTAAGATGTGCTCTGCCTCCACTGTAGCACTGCTGTGAAGATCAAAAGAGATTTTAGAAATAAAAGTACATTATAAGTTGTTATTAAGAATTTGTGTGCCAATATATACACAATGGACTATTACTCAACCATAAAAAAGAATGAAATAACGCCATTTGTAGCAACATGGACGGACGTAGAGATTATCATACTAAGTGAAGCAAGTCAAACAGAGAAAGACAAATACCATATGATATCGCTTATATGTGGAATCTAAAAAAATGATACAAATGAACTTATTTACAAAACAGAAATAGACTCACAGACATAGAAAACAAACTTATGGTTACCAAAGGGGAAAGGGTTGGGGGGAGGGATAAATTAGGAGTTTGGGATTAAAATATACACACTATTATATATAAAATAACCAACAAGGACTTACTGTATAGCATAGGGAACTATACTCAATATCTTGTAATAACCTATAATGGAAAAGAATCTAAAGAACAGATACATACATGTATGTATAACTGAATCACTTTGCTGTACACCGAAACACAACACTGTAAGTCAACTATACTTCAATAACAATTTTTTCAATCCAAAAAAACAAGAATTTGCGTGCCAAGAGGGCTAAACCTTTTTGAAGAGCACCTCCTCTACTAAACCTAAGAATCTATTTTTTTCTACCTCCCTCCCACCCCCTTCCTCCTCCTTTTCTGTCTCTGAAGAAGGTGGAAGAGGGAGGAGACATTGTTATAATTTCCAACTTAACACTCTTCCCACATGGGGCCTCTTTTCTTACCAGTGTTTTCTCAAAATGGTACTGTAGCTTTCACAGTTGCTTATAAAGTTAACCATCCCTTTATCCTATGACACAGTAGTTCCACTCTTAGGTGTTTACCCAAGATAAGTGAAAACATATGTCCACAGAAAGACTTGCACATGAATGTTTAAAGCAGCTTTATCCATATTTGCCCCCAACTGGAATCAACTCAACTGTCCATCAACAAATGAAAGGATAAACAAATTGTATATTGTTTATTCATACAATGGTATATTCATACAATGGAATACTACTCAACAATAAAAAACAGTGAACTATGGATTCATATAACACGGATGAATCTGAAAAACATGTTCAGACACAAAAGGGTATGACTGTATACTTCCATTTATATCAAGTCCAAGAACAGGTAAAACTAAGCTATGATAACAGAAATCAGAGCAGTGGCTGCCTAGAGGGATAGGGATGGACTGGCAAAGGCTATGAAGAAAGTTTCAGGAATGATGAAAATGTTCTGAACCCAAATGTGTCTTGGCTACACAGGTAGATACATTCGTCAAAACCAATCAAAAATTGAACTCTTAACATCTGTGCATATCATTGTATGTAAGTGTTACCTCAGGTACACATAAATGCACATATATGCAAACAGTAAAACCCTATTCTGGCTCCCCACCTCCTCTCGCCATGTCCCAAAATGTAGGAATTATGGATGGATTAAAAAAAGGTTCTCAGGTTTATTTGTCTGGAAAGATAATAAAAACACAAGCAGAAATAATTATAGTAAATAAACAATAACAATAGCAAATAATTATCTGATGCTTATTATGTGCCAGGCACTTTTTTCTACAAATTATTTACAGCATACTGCACTGAGCTTTTTCATTTACCAGCTTATCATGTAGATATTCCCAGCAGAAGCTTTTAAAAATAACTGTAAAGCATTACCTTAATGGGATGTACTATAATTTACTTAACCTGTTCCCTATTGATGGACATTTAGATTCTTTCCATGGTAGTGACATCTTAATTTGAAACGCACATTGTGAAACTCACATTTTATGTACATTAACTCATTTATTCCTCTCAACAACCCTATGAGGTAGAACTATTATTAGCCTCATTTTACAAATGAGGAAACTGAGGCACACAGTGATTGAGTAACTTGACTGCACACTAGTAAGTGATGGAGCAGGTTCAAACCCAGGAAATCTAATTCCAAAGTCAATACTTTTCCCCACTATACTCCACTGTCTAGTCAATAAGAAGTAATTTGTATCTTGGCTGACTATCTTAGATGTATAACAATATAATATCTACCATTTTGAAATAGCCACTATGTGCCAGGCAAATATTACCTTTATCTCAGTGACCTTAAAAAGGTATTTTTCAGAAGAGAAAGCTAAGGCTCAGAGGTTAAGTGACTTGCTGAAGTTCACGAAACTAGCAAGTGTTGGAATGAAGATCCAGGTCTCTCTAACTCCAAAGCCCACATGCTTTATCTTGTACTTCATAATGCCTCTGTATTTCTCTTACATGCTAGGATATTTAAAAATGACTGCTTCCTTTCCCTTTTTTGTAGGGGCTACACTCAAACCAAACATGGGCTTCTGTGGTCAGGATGGCCCTAACAACTTTTTTAATAATTTATTTTGAACTATTAAAAACAGTTTTTTTGATATGCACATAATACAAAATTTTAAATCTTTAAAATGGAGATCAATGAAATGTTGGTCTCCCTCCCACTCCTAACCACAGCCTGCATCCCAGGCCTCTTCATCCCAGGCCACCACTGGTGGTTTTTTGTTTTTGTTTTTGTTTTTCTAAGTACCCATTCAGAGTTAGTATATTCACATATAAGCCTATTCATACATAGCTGTACATACAACCCTTTTCCCTCCCATAAACAGTGGCATATTATTTATACCATATTGCACTGCATGTTTTCATTTACCGATTTATCACGTAGATTATTCCCATCAGAAGCTTTTTTTAATGGCTGCACAGAATTGCCTTAATTGGATGTACCATAATTTACAAACATTTCCCTACTGATAGACAGTTAGGTTGTTTCCATGGTAGTGACAACTTAAAGGGTTCCCTCCCATCTGCAAGTACTTCTTTTCTAAACATCCCTGGCTCTCACTGTGTGCACAATGTTAAAGGAATGTCCCCAGACTTCCTTTGTAGTCCCCTTCACTGCCAAGTCCTGTTCATCCATCACTGTCTCTCCTGACGCAGCTCTTTCTTCTTGTTTCCTCAGGCTACACCTCAGTTCTTCACAAGCAACCCCCCAGACCTCCCGTAGCCATATTCCTGTCTCTAGGCAGCCTCTCCTTTGATAGATGCAGCACACAGCTTTAGGAACTATCTTCCAAAACCACTGCTTTAATTAGGCCACTTTATCACCACTGCCAGAAAACCTGAAGCAACCTCTCATTATTTGCCAAACTCAAATTCTACACTCTAGACCACAAGAGACAGACACGGGAAGTATACTAACGTTAATTGAATGTCTATGAATGTACTAAGCGCTTTACTGACATCATTTCACTTCATCCTCCCTCAAATCTTGCAGTGGTATGTAGTATTATCCCCATTTTACACGCAGGAAACAGAGGCTTACAGAGATTAGCAATTTGTTTAAAGTTATCCAGCTAGTACACAGTTGAGCTAGGATACAAATTCTACTTGTCTAATGTCAAAGCAAGTGCTTTTAATTGGCAAGTTACACTGCTTCCTAAAGGTGGATATTATCATCCGGTTTATGGTGATGTGAGGATTAACCGAAAGGATTCATGTGAAAACACCCAGCCAGAGCTCCATGTAGCTGTGTCTCCTTCCCATCATGCAGGCTTCAGCTAAAATGTCACATTCTCAGAGAGGATTTTCGTGACTATTCTAGCCCCCAAATGGCAACTTTTCATGTTATTCCACATTGTCTACTTCTTGATCCTATTTTAGTTTCTTTACAGCACTTATCACTGTCTGAAATTCATACATTTATGTGTTTTACTGCCTGTCTCTCCTGACTTGAATGTCAGTTCCAGAGCATATGGCCTGTGTCCACCCTGTACACTGCTTTGGCCTACAGTATAAATGCTCAACAAATATTTGTTGCAGTAATGAATTAACAGCTCAGTTTATAGAAGGAAAAGTTTCTCTCACTTTTTGCTTCTGTGAATAAGAAAGAAGAAAAATAACTCAGAGGGCAGGCAGCAGAAGCAAGAAGAACTACAATACTGCAGCCTGTGGGACAAAAGTCACATTCACAGAAAGATAGACAAGATGAAAAGGCAGAGGGCTATGTTCCAGATGAAGGAACAAGATAAAACCCCAGAAGAACAACTAAATGAAATGGAGATATGCAATCTTGCAGAAAAAGAATTCAGAATAATGATAGTGAAGATGATCCAGGACCTCCGAAAAAGAATGGAGGCAAAGATCGAGAAGATGCAAGAAATGTTTAACAAAGATCTAGAAGAATTAAAGAACAGAGATGAACAATACAATAACTGAAATGAACACTACACTAGAAGGAATCAATAGCAGAATAACTGAGGCAGAAGAACGGATAAGTGACCTGGAAGACAGAATGGTGGAATTCACTGCTGGGGAACAGAATAAAGAAAAAAGAGTGAAAAGAAATGAAGACAGCCTAAGAGACCTCTGGGACAACATTAAACGCAACAATATTCGCATTATAGGGGTCCCAGAAGGAGAAGAGAGAGAGAAAGGACCTGAGAAAATATTTCAAGAGATTATAGTTGAAAACTTCCCTAACATGGGAAAGGAAATAGCTACCCAAGTCTAGGAAGTGCAGAGAGGCCCACATAGGATAAACCCAAAGAGAAACACGCCGAGACACATAGTAATCAAACTGGCAAAAATTAAAGACAAAGAAAAATTATTGAAAGCAGCAAGGGAAAAACGATAAATAACATACAAGTGAATTCCCATAAGGTTAACAGCTGATTTCTCAGCAGAAACTCTACAAGCCAGAAGGGAGTGGCATGATATACTTAAAGTGATGAAAGGGAAGAACCTACAACCAAGATTACCCAGCAAGGATCTCATTCAGATTCCATGGAGAAATCAAAACCTTTACACACAAGCAAAAGCTAAAAGAATTCAGCACCATCAAACCAGCTCTACAACAAATGCTAAAGGAACTTCTCTAAGTGGGAAACACAAGAGAAGAAAAGGACCTAAAAAAAAAAAAAACCCGAACAACTAAGAAAATGGTAATAGTAACATACATATCGATAATTACCTTAAACATGAATGGATTAAATGCTCCAAACAAAAGACACAGGCTTGCTGAATGGATACAAAAACAAGACCCATATATATGCTGTCTACAAGAGACCCACTTCAGACCTAGGGACACATACAGACTGAAAGTAAGGGGATGGAAAAAGATATTCCATGCAAATGGAAATCAAAAGAAAGCTGAAGTAGCAATACTCATATCAGATAAAATAGACTTTAAAATAAAGAATGTTACAAGAGACAAGGAAGGACACTACATAATGATCAAGGGATCAATCCAATAAGAAGATATAACAATTATAAATTTATATGCATCCAACATAGGAGCACCTCAATACATAAGGAAACTGCTAACAGCTCTAAAAGAGGATATCAACAGTAAAACAATAATAGTGGGGGACTTTAACACCTCACTTACACCAATGGACAGATCATCCAAAATGAAAATTAATAAGGAAACACAAGCTTTATATGAAACAATAGACTAGATAGATTTAATTGATATTTATAGGACATTCCATGCAGAAACAGCAGATTACACTTTCTTCTCAAGTGTGCACAGAACATTCTCCAGGATAGATCATATCCTGGGTCACAAATCAAGCCTCGGTAAACTTAAGAAGATTGAAATTATATCAAGCATCTTTTCTGACCACAACAGTATGATATTAGAAATCAATTACAGGGAAAAAAACATAAAAAACACAAACACATGGAGGCTAAAAACTACGTTACTAAATAACCAAGAGATCACTGAAGAAATCCAAGAGGAAATCCAAAAATATCTAGAGACAAATGACAATGAAAACAAGTTTATAGCTATACAATCTATACAAGCCTACCTCAAGAAACAAGAAAAATCTCAAATAAACAATCTAACCATACACCTAAAGGAACTAGAGAAAGAAGAACAAACAAAACCCAAAGTTAGTAGAAGGAAAGAAATCATAAAGATCAGAGCAGAAACAAATGAAATAGAAACAAAGAAAACAATAGCAAAGATCAATAAAACTAAAAGCTGGTTCTTTGAGAAGATAAACAAAATTGATAAACCATTAGCCAGACTCATCAAGAAAAAGAGGGAGAGGACTCAAATCAATAAAATTAGAAAAGAAAAAGGAGAAGTTACAACAGACACTGCGGAAATACAAAGCATCCTAAGAGACTACTACAAGCACCTCTATGCCAATAAAATGGACAACCTGGAAGAAATGGAAAAATTCTTAGAAAGGTATAACCTTCCAAGACTGAACCAGGAAGAAACAGAAACTATGAACAGACCAATCACAAGTAATGAAATTGAAACTGTGATTAAAAATCTTCCAACAAACAAAAGTCCAGGACCAGATGGCTTCACAGGTGAATTCTATCAAACGTTTAGAGAAGAGCTAACACCCATCCTTCTCAAACTCTTCCAAAACACTGCAGAGGAAGGAAAACTCGCAAACTCATTCAATGAGGCCACCATCACCCTGATACCAAAACCAGACAAAGATACTACAAAAAAAGAAAATTACAGACCAATATCACTGATGAATATAGATGCAAAAATCCTCAACAAAATACCAGCAAACAGAATCCAACAACACATTAAAAGGATCATACACCATGATCAAGTGGGATTTATCTCAGGGATGCAAGGATTCTTCAATATATGCAAATCAATCAATGTTATACACCATAGTAACAAACTGAAGAATAAAAACCATATGATCATCTCAATAGATGCAGGAAAAGCTTTTGACAAAATTCAACACCCATTTATGATAAAAACTCTCCAGAAAGTGGACATAGGGGGAACCTACTTCAACATAATAAAGTCCATATATGACAGACTCACAGCAAACAGCATTCTCAATGGTGAAAAACTGAAAGCATTTCCTTTAAGATCAGGAACAAGACAAGGATGTCCACTCTCACCACTATTATTCAACATAGTTTTGGAAGTCCTAGCTACAGCAATCAGAGAAGAAAAAGAAATAAAAGGAATACAAATTGGCAAAGAAGAAGTAAAACTGTCACCATTTGCAGATAAAGAATCCTAAAGATGCCACCAGAAAACTACTAGAGCTAATCAATGAATTTGGTAACGTTGCAGGATACAAAATTAATGCACAGAAATCTCTTGCATTCCTATACACTAATGATGAAAAATCTGAAAGAGAAATTAAGGAAACACTCCCATTTACGATTGCAACAAAAAGAATAAAATACCTAGGAATAAACCTACCTAGGGAGACAAAAGACCTGTATGCAGAAAACTATAAGACACTGATGAAAGAAATTAAAGATGATACCAACAGATGGAGAGATATATACCATGTTCTTGGACTGGAAGAGTCAATATTATGAAAATGACTATACTACCCAAAGCAACCTACAGATTTAATGCAATCCCTATCAAATTACCAATGGCATTTTTTACAGAACTAGAACAAAAAATCTTAAAATTTGTATGGAAACACAAAAGACCCTGAATAGCCAAAGCAGTCTTGAGGGTAAAAAATGGAGCTAGAGGAATCAGGCTCCCTGACTTCAGACTATACTACAAAGCTACAGTAATCAAGACAGTATGGTACTGGCACAAAAACAGAAACATAGATCAATGGAACAGGATAGAAAGCCCAGAGATAAAGCCACGCACCTATGGACAACTAATCTATGACAAAGGAGGCAAGGATATACAGTGGAGAAAAGACAACCTCTTCAATAAGTGGTGCTGGGAAAACTGGACAGCTACATGTAAAAGAATGAAATTAGAATGCTCCCTAACACCATACACAAAAATAAACTCAAAATGGATTAGAGACCTAAATGTAAGACTGGACACTATAAAACTCTTAGAGGAAAACATAGGAAGAACACTCTTTGACATAAATCACAGCAAGATCTTTTTTGATCCACCTCCTAGAGTAATGGAAGTAAAAACAAAAATAAACAAATGGGACCTAATGAAACTTAAAAACTTTTGCACAGCAAAGGAAACCATAAACAAGATGAAAAGACAACCCTCAGAATGGGAGAAAATATTCGCAAATGAATCATCGGACAAAGGATTAATCTCCAAAATATATAAACAGCTCATACAGCTCAATATTAAAAGAACAAACAACCCAATCCAAAAATGGGCAGAAGACCTAAATAGACATTTCTCCAAAGACATACAGATGGCCAAGAAGCACAGGAAAAGCTGCTCAACATCACTAATTATTAGAGAAATACAAATCAAAACTACAATGAGGTATCACCTCACACCAGTTAGAATGGGCATCATCAGAAAATGTACAAACAACAAATGCTGGAGAGGGTATGGAGAAAAGGGAACCCTCTTGCACTGTTGGTGGGAATGTAAATTGATACAGCCACTATGGAGAAGGGTATGGAGGTTCCTTAAAAAACTAAAAATAGAATTACCATATGACCCAGCAATCCCACTACTGGGCATATACCCAGAGAAGACCATAATTCAAAAAGACACATGCACCCCAATGTTCATTGCAGCACTATTTACAATAGGCAGGTCATAGAAGCAACCTAAATGCCCATTGACAGACGAATGGATAAAGATCTGGT